>NC_086328.1:49399104-49719104 GCF_036172605.1 Pelobates fuscus
GCACCACAGCCGCTTCACTTGGTATGTCAGAGGAGTTATTTACACATCCGTTTGAAGAAATGAGTGATGCCCAACCATTATTGCCAGAGGATGTAGATAACAGGGATATGTCTCAGGCAGGCAGCATTACACACATGGACGTACGGTGTGATGATGATGATGTTGTACCCGCTGCTGCTTCCTTTGCTGAGTTGTCAGATACAAGTGAAGCGGTTGATGATGACGATGCGTCCATGGATGTCACGTGGGTGCCCGCTCAGCAAGAAGAAAAACAGGGCGAAAGTTCAAATGGGGAGACAGAGAGGAGGAGGAGACGAGTTTGAAGCAGGGGGAGGTAGTCGCAAGGAGCTAGTGGCACAGTCAGACAGCATGCATCGGCACCCGGGGTCAGCCGACAGCACGCCAATCAACGCATGCTGTGTCCACCACCAGAATGCCGTCATTGCAGAGCTCAGCAGTGTGGCATTTTTTTTGTGTGTCTGCCTCTGACAACAGCGATGCCATTTGCAACCTGTGCCAAAAGAAACTGAGTCGTGGAAAGTCCAACACCCACCTAGGTACAACTGCTTTGCGTAGGTACATGATCGCACATCACAAACGCCTCTGGGATCAACACATGAGTACAAGCAGCAGAAAAACTCAAAGCCGCCATCCTCCTCCTGGTCCAGCATATTCAGCCACGTCAACCACTGCTTTCCTCCTTGCCCCCTCTCAACCATCCGCAACTCCGTCTCTCGCCTTGAGCAGTTCCCGCTCATCTGCCCACAGTCAGGTGTCTGTCAAGGATATGTTTGAGCGTAAGAAGCCAATGTCAGAAAGTCACCCCCTTGCCCAGCGTCTGACAGCTGGCTTGTCTGAACTATTAGCCCGCCAGCTTTTACCATACAAGCTTGTGGAGTCTGAGGCATTCAAAAAATTTGTGGCTATTGGGATACCGCAGTGGAAGGTACCCGGACGAAATTTCTTTGCACAAAAGGCAATCCCCAACCTGTACTCGATTGTGCAAAAGGAAGTAATGGCATGTCTGGCACACAGTGTTGGGGCAAGGGTCCATCTGACCACTGATACCTGGTCTGCAAAGCATGGTCAGGGCAGGTATATCACCTACACTGCGCATTGGGTAAACCTGCTGACGGCTGCCAAGCATGGTATGCGTGGCTCTGCAGAGGAGTTGGTGACACCGCCACGACTTGCAGGCCTGCTGCCACCTCCTCTACTCCTCCTACTCCATCCTCTTCCATAACCTCCTCAGCTGAGTCCTCTTCTGCTGCTGCGTCTTGCTCCACATCAACGGCACCCCCCCCAGTTCCCCAGGTCCTATTCCACATCCTGGATACAGCAGTGTCACGCCGTCTTGGGTTTGACTTGCTTGAAAGCAGAGAGTCACACGGGACAAGCACTCCTGTCCGCCCTGAACGCACAGGGGGAAAAGTGGCTGACTACGCAGCAACTGGATATCGGCAAAGTGGTTTGTGACAATGGAACAAATTTGTTGGCGGCATTGAAGTTGCTGCTCGTCTGACTGAAGTCCCTTTAGAGGTGTGATCACCATTTGTTCCCTGGACCAGCTGCTGTTATTCTGCTTCTGCTGGTATTCTGAGTGAATATCCTCCTCTAGGGGTGTAACCACCTCCTTTTCCTTGGGCTCACTAAAGGGATAGCTGCTGCTCTCCATCTTTACACTCTCTCCCCCCACCCATCGCCTTTACTTTGGCTTTCCAAATCTCCTACTGAGCTTCTTAAAAAAATATTCCTTAGGGTCTTACTCTTTCTATACTCTTCACAAGAATAGGGACTTTAGTCATGTTAGGGCATTAGTTGGTTCACAATTAAAATTTAAAGATGAGGGAGGTATGAATTTAATTAATGATGAACATAAAAAAAAATTTGATTTTCGTTTAATTTTTTTCAGACTTTTATTATGTAAATATTTAAATTTTATTTTATCTGGCTGCAAATGAGTGCATGCATTTGTATATGCATAGCCTTTCTTTAAACAATATAACAAAAATGGTAATATGTTAATATGAATGAATTTTGGATGATCCGAAACAAGAAAAATCGTTTCTGTGCACACCTCTAATACTTGTAAACATAAACTGAACAAAATTATAAACGCAACACTTTTGTTTTTGCCCCCATTTTTCATGAGCTCAACTCAAAATCTAATATCTTTTTCTATGTGGCCTTTTATTGTGGCCAGCCTAAGGCACACCTTTGCAATAATCATGCTGTCTAATCAGCATCTTGATATGCCACACCTGTGAGGTGGATGGATTATCTCGGCAAAGGAGAAGTGCTCACTAACAAAGATTTAGACAGATTTGTGAACAATATTTGAGAGAAACAGGCTTTTTGTGTTTTAGATCTTTGAGTTCCGCTCATGAAAAATAGGGGCAATCTCATATAGTATCATATTTAACTATAGAATGCTATTAATGCATTGTTGTTGCACAGATGTGGCAATTTTTACAGCCAAAACACCTTTTCAATTACATACTTTGTAACTCATAAATATACAGATATATTTGTTTCATGTGGTATCTAAATATGGATACTGCCGTTCGTGGCGATATAAAAAAACTACAAGCATTGCATACTATATTTAATTGTATGCAGTTACCAGAGAAGGGAATTATGCTAAAGTTTCCCAGTAGGAATAAGACTCTGCTACATTCCTTCACACAGTATACAGTGTGCGCTCCTGTGTATTATTCGTTACCCCCACCCATGCAAATATTGGAGTCATCAGTTGTAATGTTCCATTCCAACAGGGAAGTAGTCACAAATTGGTACGGGTTCTCAAGTCGGAGATGCAGCAGAGATAAGAGGGTGTTGATCTTTTCTGAATAATGCTGACATTTTGTAAATATTGTCCTTAGTAAAGTGGCAAAACAAGAAATGTTAATGCTTGTGAATTGATGTTTATCAGTACGGAATCAATTTATTTTTATAGAAAGGGTGGGGTGAAGTGAAACTTGATTCTCAACTTTGCTTGGATCAGTGATCATCATAAAGTGCTACTGTAACATTTTAATAGAGAATCACGTGACATGTTCACAAACTACAGGCAACGTTACTGAAACTAACCATACACTCTGCTTTCTTTTTTTTACATTTGTAGTGTTTACAATATGTCATGACAAATTTTTGAAACTGTTGCAAAAGCCACTGGGTCTCTAAGAAGATATTATTCTCAGAAATGTTAAACTGCATGTGAGAAATCTATATGTAGGGCTTGGCAGCAACACAATAATATATTTAGGTCAAGATGCTCAGTCACAATGTTGGCAAGGCAGAGGGTCAACAATGACCCCATATTTGCCTCTGGCAATTGATTTAAATAAAAATTGCATTTTTGACTTGAAGCATGATAAAACCTTGTTGTGAGCCATGATGTTAGCTGTGTTCTATTGATGTGATGTTAACTCTGTACTAGAAGCTAGTGATGTACATCCCCTTATATTGTACAAATATATATTTAAGGGTTTACTGCTTTTATGCACACTCCCATGCAAATCATGTGACACACACTGTCTCAACAAGTCTTGGAGAAAAACAACAACATGCAAGGATGTGGTTTGCTTTGGCAGTAAAAGCATTAAAGAGAAAATAATTTGTAGAAATCTGCAGATTATATTGTTAATGGCGGAGAGTTTTCTTCCAAAGTGCATATTCGGTATCCAAAAGTGGATCATCTGAGCTTTTTTCACTCAACTGTCTTAGAAATTCAGATCACAGTAGGTTTTATTCACAAAACATCAAACTGTATTAAAACTGAAAACTGAATCGCAAACATTAAAGGGACACTCCAGGCACCCAGACCACTTCTGCCCATTGGAATGGTCTGGGTGCCAACTCCCATCACCCTTAATCCTGCAAGTGTAATTATTGCAGTTTTTATAAACTGCAATATTTACCTTCCAGGGTTAAGTACTTTGATAGACAGCACTAGAGGGACTTCCGTGTTCTTAAAACACGAAAAGTGTTTTAAACGATGCTGGTCGTCCTCACGCTATGCATGAGGACCTCCAGCGTTGCAGCAATCCTAATAGGAAAGCATTGAATAATGCTTTCCTATGGGGAGGTCAAATGTGAGCTCGGCTGTTGCCGTGCATGCTCATTAGGTGACGTTGGCGGAGGAGGAACGTGGGCGGAGCCTGACTCAGTGCCGAGGGACATCAGCGCTGGATTCAGGTAAGTCACTGAAGTGGTTTTGACCCCTTCCACAACTTGGGATGGGGGGGGGGGGGAGGGGAGGGAGGGGGCACTGCAGGGTCCTGCAATGACAGGAAAATTGATTTGTTTTCCTGGCACTGGAGAGTCCCTTTAATTCAAAATAGCTGTGTTGATAAAAATTCTCAATTTCAGCTTTCCCAGCTTTTTAGTTAACCACAATCCACTCTTTATTGAATAAACCCCTGTGCATTTTCAGCAATACTTTTAAAAATATGTAGTATTGCTTTTATTTGCGCTTATTGATATGGAGGACAGATATACACTATGTGTACAAACGTTTTGGGACACATTTCATAATTATTGAATTCAAGTGTTTCAATAAGACCCATTGCCACATAAAACCAAGTCCCTAGCCATGGAGCTTGCATGTGCAAACATTTGTGAAAATAATTAGTTTGAAGAGCTCATTGATTTAAGAGTGGTACAGTGATAAAAGGCCACCTTTGCAGTTGGTTCGGGAAATTTCATCCCTGGTAGATATTCCATGGTCAGCTGTAAGTGGTATTAATGGAAAGTGGAAGCATTTAGGAACAGCAGCCATGAAGTGGAAGACCACATAAAGTCACTAAGTGCTGAGGCACATGGTGCGTAACAGTCGCCAATGCTCTGCTGATTCCATAGCAGAAGATTTCTTAACTTCCACTGGCATTAATATTAGCACAAAAACAGTGCGGCGTTAGCTTCATGAAATGGATTTCCATGGCTGAGCAGCTGCATGCAAGCCTCACATCACCAAGTAAATCTAATGTATGATTGAGTGCTGTAAAGCACGCTGCCACAAGACTCTGGGGCAGTGAAAGCTTGCTCTGTGGAGTGACGAATCATGCTTCTCTGTTTGTCAGTTTGATGGGCAAGTCTGGATTTCATAGAGGCCAGGAGAATGTTACCTTCCTGACTGCATTGTGCCAACTGTAAAGTTTGGTGTAGGAAGGATAATGGTATAGGGCTGTTTTTCAGGGGTTGGGCTATGCCGATTACTGACAATGAAGGAAAATCTTAATGCTTCAGCATACCAAGTCTTTTCGGACAATGCTTTGCTTCCAACTTTGTGCGAAAAGTTTAGGGAAGGCCATAATCGCCCTTATGCACATCCATATCTAGTGGTCATATTTTAGCACCAGGAGAATATTGATAGGAATATAAAAGCAAAATTAGTTTTATCTATACATCTACTAACCGTATATGTCACTTGAGGGTAGAGAAGCTGCTACCTTATCCATTCAAGGTTCAATGCTTTGTGTTGTGGAAGCAATCTTAATGTAAATGTACCTTTCTGATTCTATATCTTTGCTGGTATTTAATCTGCACTGTGTATAGGATGCTTCTATATCTGTCATAGCCAGGTGGAATTTTTGATCTCGGGAAGATGCAGCTCGATAACTTTGAGTTTCCCATAATGCCGTGCAGCATCTTCTCCATAATGAGAATGTCAAGAATAAGGCTTCCGAGGATGCTGCGTTACACATAGCAACACTGTGTGTTAGGCACGTGCAGATTTTTATAATAAAATCGTTTACATCATATTTAGGGAACAACTTCCACTTTTTCTTCCTGGCCACACCAACTCTTTGTGTTTTCCCATCACTCTGCTTTAGGAATATTTCACCCCGTTAATCACGGACACTCTAAGGACTGGTAATACATATCTTTGCTATTCTGTCATGTGTAATGTTGTCTCTGTTATCCTGGTCTGTGTATAATTGGATTACCTTATCCTGACAATATCTTTTTGAACATGTACTTGTAAGTCACATATTTTGTCGATAACAGGTTCACTTTCATGTGATTTTTTTCCATGGCAGTTGAGGAAGGCATACGACTTATTAAAAATTTGAAATTAAAAAAGTAATAAAATAACAAATATTTGAGTACAAGAATATGGCAGCTATTTAAGCTTCTTCTTTTCTTATACAGAAATGTATTATATATTTATAATTGATGACTCACCGATGTAACAGTAGTTATAATGCAATGTTTTCAATGTCACCCTGCTGATGGAGCCATATCAAAATACTTTGCACAACTTTCAGAACATCATTAAGTGAATAGTGGTGTAAATTTCAATTCTCACTTCTGCTTCTAGTGTCACCTGTGAACCTCCAAAATCCAATAAAATGTACTTAGTGAACTGAATATTCTGCTGCAACCCTTTTAGCTATGCTGATTAAAGAATGTAAAAGACAAAGACATTACTCAGTAATGATCTGTACATTGATCTAAGGAAACACACCCCTTGTAATAACCTCAAAATGGAGTTTGATGACATTCTAAAAATATCACTTTTGTTTTGGATATGCGCCAAGACATTGGTAACAGACACATATACACACATATATACTGATAAGAGCTCTTTGGATTTGCACCCTTTCCTGTCACTGGAGCCTCATTACAGTGCCCTATTTACACTGCACTACAGAGAGCCCCAAGTAGTTGTCCCATGTAACTGGGTTAATTTAATAAGTACAAGCTTTTTAGCGTACAATTCCATATTATTTTTAATAGAACTGTAATGACATGGAAGCAGATTTGTTGAAGTATGCTGGATCTAAATCAGTTGGTCCCAGCTTCAGGCTTAATGCGTTCTTTTTGTTTTACAAATAGTAACCTGGCCCAGACTGGTTTCTTTGCCATACTGGGATATTTCCTGGTGGCCCACACAGAACCTGAGGCTGGACAGTGCAAACAGTTTATCTAAATTGTTCATCCTGAATAATTTTTCACCAAGGACTGTGTGTCCCTTCAATGAGTGCATGTTAGTGTGTTTGTATGAGCCACTGTATTGACTGTGTTTATGGCAAAATGGATCAGTATGTGTCAGTTTTCTGTTAATGAGAGTATGTGAGTGTGTATGTATGGGTAAGTGTGCATAGCAGATTTGGAAAAATTCTCCAACTGAGCTACAGTGACATCTTGACTATGCTAGCCTAAATTCTATAATTTATGTTTCCAATCACAAAAAAATACTTGAGTGAAAAACCCTGTATGTCTCCCAGTCTTTCATGCCATGGTATCAAACTATATCCAACATAGAGTGCACTCATGGGATTTAAGACTAAAGAAAATAATTTATTTAATCAGACATGCAAAGGCATACAGTCAATGTTTTAATCTCATTACTGCACTTTTCACAAGAAGGCAGGGTTAACTGGCAGAATTCATGATAAGGCTGGTATGAAATTTTTCCTGGGCTGATTTTTAATCCCAGTCGAGCCCTGACAGTAACTTTTAAAATAGGGGCCATAACTGGGCCCCACTTCTTATATCTCAAATCCAGAAGGACAGGCATCTGCTAATGGAAGAATTAATTGGCTAATAGTGTAATTTGACACCCCCAGACAATAAGTTCCTTTTAAACAGAGATGAAATTGATATATCTCATGCAGAAAAGGAACTTTAGATATATCAGAACAGGTGTCACATTTTTCAAAAACCTTGCACTTTTACAATGAGCCATTGCAGAGCCAAGACTGCCACTTTTACTTCAATATGTCCTCTGTTCATACCAGAATGACCTGAAACCTGTCACCTAAATGGTGTATTTGTAGCTGTTGTACAATACATGTAAATAAAAAAAGCCCTGTTTGCCTTCCCCTCCGCTCCCACACAGGTCCTCACCTAGCAGCAAAACAAAATTCTCTACTTCAGCTCACCCAGAGGCATCATATATGATGTCAAGCGCCATGATCAGTAAATTGATGCAGTGTGTTAAGTAGCAGCCATTGGGAATAGGAGTTAGGAAATGCTCTGGGCACTTGTAGAGTCATACATTTGGACTGCACTAAATAAAGATGCCAGGGCACTATGGCCAAATACATTCATAATGTTTACATTCTGATGACATTTTAGAAATATACATTGGCAACAATGATTTTTGATTTCTAACAGATATAACCATCAAAAATGTTTAAGTTTGTATTACTTATATATTGAAAATTCTGTTTTTCTCTTTCATGATTATTGCTTACTTTTTCAACTTGAGAGGTAATAAATGGGATACAGTATATCCCTCACTACATTATAGCTCCCCAACATGGCCAATCTTAGGGTCACAGATACCTGGGTGCAGATTTTTTTTTGGTGCCCTCAGGTGGGTGTGGTCATCTTACTAACTCCACCCCTTTACAAATGTCCACTCCGGAAATGCATGTTTATATGGCAACGACTCCACCTCTCCATCTAGACACACAATCACCGGCAATCACAGACTCTCACTGACAGTCAAACACTCTCACTAGGACACATACACTCTCACTAATTTATAACACTCACTGGCAGACAGTGCCGGCCTTAGGCCATTAGGTGCACTGTGCGAAAAATCCTCACAGTGCCCCCATGGGCCTTTCCCTTTCCCTACCAAAAGGTATTCCAACATCTAGGCCAAAACAATATATCTTGGACAATATAGTTGATCTGAAAATAAATGAATTAGATATTTTGTTTTTCAGTTCAGCTGTTTTGGAATAGGTTTGGAATAGTTTTTACCATGTCAATAGTTTAGAACAAATGTTTGTGTGTTACTTCACACCTCTTAAGCCACTTGTACATTTTTCCTGGTTCTCCATGAATGTCTCTCCCAATCCCCTTTTTCCACCTTGTGTGTCTCTCATTTAATTTTACCGTCTTGTCTCTTAACCCACTGTTACTTCTTGTGTGTTTCTTAATCCCTTTTAAATCCTCTTTTGCCCCCCAATAAATACAGTCACATGCATAGATGCGTAGACATGCAATCCCATATACATACGGACATAACTTTAATTGCAAACTGAACACATCAATATGGAATAAAAGGGACTACACTCCAATCACAGAATTCCATTTATTTTGAATGATATAAAAAGCAAAACAAACTAAGGAGGTGACCATATCTCCAGATACACGTGGTACACAAAACAAGGAAGTCCAGCACTCAGCATTCTAAATTACAGCATACATAATCACACAAGTACACACAGCCCCATGCATACCTAGACAGTCACACACAATACAATACACACACATTCACACAGCCATGTAGATACTGTATCGGTCACAAACACACAGTAACAGTAAAGTAGATTAGATAAATTAGATACACATGACAGATACAGCAACGTTTCGATCCCTTCATGTATTTAAATACCCCCATTAGATGTCCCCTATGCAGCTTTGTGTTTTTACCTAACGCCCCCTTGGAAGTTTCTTCTAAGTTGGCCACCTTCTGGGTTCCCTGTCACAGCCCATTGCCTGCTCCGCGCGGTGCCCCCACCTCCAGGCATCTGGGCATGGTGCTCCCCGTGCACCCACCCAGGATTGGCCCTGCTCCCTAATATTTCTGCAAATGTTGAATGAAACAAAAAACTATTTTAATACATCTATCATAATTTTTTTTCAATCCTAGATTCATATAAGCTGTGCATCTCAAGATTCCAGAAATGTTAATATTCATACAATAATTATTTAATATAAGATTAATATTTTTTTTTCCCCTTAAACCTCAGTAGTAAAAGGGTCAGGCATTCTATACTTTTTTTAAAATGCTCTTTATGTTATATAATCACTCACAGATACATACATTTTGCGCATCGTATTGTGTTTCTTTGGACTATAAGTGGTTACATCAAGCACAATGAATAAGTATAAATATACATAATATCATTCTGCTCGATACACATTCACGCCTTTAATTAGTTGTGTACTCATGTAGAAGGTATCAAGAAAGACTGCTTTTTAAGATAATTTTGTATAGCATATAGTAAGACAAAGGCAAATATAAAGCTTTCTTCCCAGTTGCTGTGTTGGCTAGGGCATATAACTTAATTCATCTGTAACCTTTTTACACCTGCATTGTTCGTTTTTTTTAAAGGGACACTATAGTCACCAGAACAACTTTAGCTTATATTATTTGTTCTGGTGAGTAAAATCATTCCCTTCAGACTTTTTGCAATAAACACTGTCTTTTCAGAGAAAAGGCAGTGTTTACCTTACAGCCTAGGGATATCCCCAATGGACACTCCTCAGATGGCTACTAGATGTGCTTCCTGGAGCAGTGCTGTTCAGCACTGCCATTCAGTGTCTCCACCAACTGCATGGAAACACTGAACTTACCTCATAGAGTTGCCTCAATTCATTTCTATGAGGAGATGCTGACTGGCCAGGGCTGTGTTTGGCTTGTGCGGGCTCTGCCCCTAATCTTGACAGTCTCAGTCTCAGTCCCTATGGGAAAGCATTGTGATTGGCTCAGATCATCACTTATGATGATGTCAGCCAAGGAGGCAGATCAGAGGCAGAGCCAGCAGCAGCAGACTGGAATAAAAATACTATATTTAGGGAGGCGAGGGGGGGCCAGGTGGGCTATATGGTGTTTTTGTAACACTATAGGGTCAGAAATACGTTTGTGTTACTGACCCTCTAGTGTTCCTTTAAGGTAGGTGTGACAGCGATTTGTCAATTTGGTGCTTGCGTCTATTACCATAACCCATAGATTGTAGTAGAATTTGCAACTCTGTTTCAGTAAGAATATAGCAGGGCATGAAGGGAGGGAATAGACAGAAGAAACTCCATAAAAAAGGACAGTAATAAGAAAGCACAGAAATGGAAAGGAAAAGAAGAGTGGTAAGTAGAGTAAAGCGCCATGATCAGGGAGGAGCTCTCCTTGTCTCAAAACCCTCCTCTTCAGGGTTGTCAATAGGACTACCACAGTTCTCATGTTTTTTGTAAGGTTCCCATTGAGTTACAGATCTGAGCAGTGAGTTTATCCATAATGTACATATGTTTTATTTTAGAAATGACCACTTCCATGCTTGGGACTTCTGTTTGTAATTTTACCCTAGCACCATTCACGAGGCTAAGGTGATTTTGTTGATTAAATGTTGATTACATTGCATGATTTACTATGTTTGTGTACATACACATATAATAACTTAGAGCTTGTGCAAGGGGATACCCACTGGTGTAGGAGTATATGTTGGAAACACATCCCCTGTCTGTGCAACCCAAAGATAAGTAGATACAACAGAGAAGAATATGGGACAAGAAAATATGCCAGTAAGGTGTACTTAGTGGGAAATAAGAAGATTGATAAAAGTGGCAACAAAAAAAGAGAAAAAAATTATCCATGAATTGGAAAGAAGGGGAAGCTGCGCGTGAGATGTCTGTTTGTGTATTAGTATGAATCTTTGTGTATGAATGTGTGTCTTTACTTATTAGTGTGTCTGTACTTGTGAATGTGCATCTTTATGTGTGTTACTTTATGTGTATGTGTATGGTTGTGTGTATGTATGCATGGTACTATATATTTGTGTGTTTGTATGTGTCAATGTATATGTCTTTCCTCCCTCAAGTGTTGCTACTCCTGTGTCAGTCTCCCTCCAAGTCAACGGTCTCCCTCCAAATCACACAGGCTCGCTGCCTAGGTCTTATCTTTGACCTCTCCTTCATGCCTCATGTTCAGTCTATCACCAAATCCTGCCGCTTCCATCTCAAAAACATTGCGCGCATCCAACCCTACTTAATGCCAGATGCGACGAAGGTGCTGGTCCATTCCACTGTCCTTCTCGCCTTGACTACTGTAATCCACTTCTCAGTGGTCTTATGTGCTCCCAACTTGCACCGTTACAGTCCATAATGAAAGCACGCGAGTCTCATCTTTCTGTCCGCCTGCACCTCCCACGCCTCACCCTTCTGTCAGTCTCTACATTAGCTTCCTGTAAGATATAGGGCTCAAATTAAAATTCTGGTTCTTGCTTTCAAATCTCTACATAATGCTACTCCCACCTATCTATCCTCCCTAATACACAAGTATGTCCCGTCTAGGCCCTTACGCTCTGCTGAAGACTTACGTCTATCTTCTATCCGTACTCTCACCTCTGATGTTCGCCTTCAAGATTTCTCGAGGGCTGCACAGTTCCTGTGGAACTCACTTCCCTCCTCCATTAGATGCTCACCCAGTCTACACTCCTTCAAAAATCATTAAAAACCCACTTCTTCATAGAAGCATATCAATTAAACTGTTAATAGCTCCCAACTGATTCCTCTCTTGAAACTGTCATTAGTCTAATACTATCCTTACCTTTTGTGTCACTTTACCCCACTCCCTCTAGCAAGGTCATTGAGCAGGGCACTCAACCCCTCTGTTCCTGTGTATCCAACTTGTCTGGTTACAACTACATGTTTGTTCGTCCACCCACTGTAAAGCACTGCAGAATTTGTTGGCGCTATATAAATAATAACATAATAATAATGTCAGTATGTGTACATATTTATATATATGTGTGTGTGTATATGTGTTAATCTGTTTGCGTGTCAGTGTATCTTGCGAGCATAATGAAGAAGACAAATACTTTCTCATTAAAAAAATAATAATAACTAGTATTTATATAGTGCCTTTCTCCGAGTGAGACTCAAGACGCTTTTCAGCGCACCCTCTCAGACTTAACCAAATCGGCAGCTGAATAGTAATAAATGTTATTATTACCCAATTGATGTTACTCATTTTATCGACCTTGGAATGATGAAGGGCCGAGTTGACCCTGCTGCGGTCATTTTTGAACTGGCTTTGTAATCAGGGAATTTGCCAACTGAGCTACCTCACCGGCTCCCTATAAAATTACTCCCTATACACCATAACCACTGCAGTTAACTGTCTTGGGCATCCTTTTTTGAACAGTTTGACAGAAACCATCACTATCCTGGCATTCAAAGCCCTTCCTCTGCTGGGTTTGCCAGTAGGTATGGAAGGCACCTGCCTACAGGACACTACTGCTAGGAACATCTACTCACCAGTGGGAAATCTTTAATATATGTATTATTCATCATTTAATAAATAACCCTGCAGATGTACACTAACTTAAAACATCTTCATTCATATTTAGGGGTATGTTTCAGAGTGAACTTTCTGCATTCAAACACTTTTGTAATAATATGTTCTCTGTATCATCCAATAAACTATACAGTAAAATTACAACGGTGCCAGGAGTTTTTTTTTTTAACTGTGGCCATTACAGTTTGTGAGACTAAATAACTATCCGAACTGTCACCTTAACTGGACTGTCATCCCAATTGTTTGCTGTTTGAGACATATGAAACAACTTTAGTAGCTTATCAATCCAAATTCTAGGCACACATTCCAAAGTTTTTTTCTCCTGACGTGTAGACAATCGACTTAGTCTTATCATGATATTATTGTCATACCTTAGGGTTGCCTGAAGCAGATGGACAACGTATTAACTAACATATTTTAGGATTTTAACGTTATGTTAGTCGTTTTTCTTTCACCTAAAATGTTTTAATAACCAAATCATCTGTAGTCAATACGTCAGTTAGACTTTCCAAAAATTTTCCAGATGTACTGCTGTCATTGCGGTGAGACTGTTCTCGGCCAGATGGACATGTTATCTCTTGTCTCATATGCAGAGTGTCTGCAACCTTTTCAAGAAGAATTGCTAATACATTTGTGGAAATTCGGAGCTAGAAGATGGACAGTCACCATGAAAACTATTGGAATTGATTGAACATTTCAGTGGTTTCCATGGTGAATGTTTCAAATTTGAATCTTTGTAACACATTTTTATAAGTAACAATTTTACTAAGTTTCCTTCCGTTGTTACAAAGGTAAACTGCTACAAGATTAGAAAACAAGCTTAGGCTTCCAAAAACTAATGTACATTCCAGAGTTATAAACATAGGAAGGGAACACATAATGAGTTAACATACAGTACAGGCATCCCATCTTTGTTGATTACGTATAAACTCACTGTTTAAACGCAGTGTTGTAACATACTCTGTTACTATTCTGTTCAACATTATTTGGACAGTAATGCTCCTCAACATCTTTTCACCCAAGGCCCACTAAAGTCTTCACAGAATTCTGAGGCGCACCACAACCAAAAATACATACAAAAATAGCAGTAATAACGTACATGCACAGAACAGTGTCACTTTGCCCCACAGAACATGCCACTGTCAGATTTCCCATTAAAAATATACCACAGTCAGTTTGCCCATTACACATATGCCAAGCCAGGTGCCCATTAAAAACTGAAATAATAAGAATATATATCATAGCGTAATACAGTATAAATATAATAATGAGAGTGTGAAGCTAGGTATTAAACTCACAAACGAAAATGAAAATCAGGCCAATTGTTTTTCGCTCAAATAGTCATTTTGAATCATGTTTACTGTTGTGCTCATCTATGTGTTCGCCTGTTGTGTATACTTTTTCTCCATTTAGACCTCGCGCATGCGCACTGACGCGCTCGATTCTCGAGCGCATAGAACTTTGATTTTCCACGCATGCGCATTTCGGAAGACAGACGATACAGGGAGTACCTCTCTGTGTTCCAATCTGGAATGCACGCTGCCGGTGAACGGCATGAAAGAAGATTACGACGGGTATAAGAAGTCCCCTCACAGATGAATCTCTACATATCCCTGAAGAAGTCCCTGACATACCTTGACGAAACGCGTTGGATATTGGACTTTGCTGCTTGTTGTTTCTATTTTATTTTTATTTATGCTCATTTATTGTTCCTGCTCTCTGTAACTTCGAATTGGATTTGTGCTTTCTACTTCCATACTGCCATCCAGTTCCACTGAGAGTGGAGATATGCCTACTACCATTCTATGTCTGTAAGTGTTTCCAATAAATACTTTTTGTACATTTTTATACATACTTCACTATGTATGCCTCTTTTTATCCATTTCTTTAAAGAGATACTTCGTTTTTGATCTACTATCAATATCTATATTCATATACCCCAGGGGGGTGAGAGGCCTGATTTTCATTTTTGTTTGTGAGTTTAATACCACACTCACACTCTCATTATTATATTTATACTGTATTACGCTATGATATATATTCTTATTATTTCAGATTTCACTATATTCCGATATTGAATATTCATACTCTGGATATATTATCCAGGTTGTATTAATTTTATGCTTATTTGAAGGTGTTTTCCACTTTTTTGCTTCTGGTTTTATCACTTTGGGTGTTAGTGAGGTTCACCTGGAACCCCTTCAATTCAGCAGATTGATTATTTAAGTTTAGTCGGTATACTGCTTTTTTCTTCACGCCCATTAAAAACTACCACAGTAGGGTTGCCTGTTAATAAATAAATAATTCATAGTAATTTTGTGTGTTTTTGTAGTGTGAGAGAGAGCGTTTGTGGTGAAGGATAGTGGCTGAGTTTTGCGCAGGATGAGAGGGGAGCAGCTTTTTATTTCTATTATATTTATTTTTTAATATAATTGTATTTATTGTTTTTAAGGGTTTTACTCCCCTTCCTGTTTCTTACTTGTGGCCAGGGAGGAAGGACGGGACAGCATATTCTCTGATGGTCTGGTGGGCTATTAGCCTGGCCCTCAGACTATGCGGCTTGCCAGGTAAAGGTTCTTCTTGCTAGCCCCAGCACCATGTGAAATAAGACATTGCCGTGGTAACCGCAGCAACACTCTTAAAGCCAGGACTTGGGCCAGGCACAGAGATGAAGGTTAAAAGGTACCTGCCACCCTTCATGCTGCGCAGTTCTGCAAAGACATTGACCTCCCTTACTGGGTCTGTGTGTATGTAAGCGGCCCCCTTACATGTGCAGGAGATGTGCACCCATGATGGTTTGCCCAGTTGGCGGCACACCTTCCACAGTTCTGCAGCACACTGTTTGTGGAGCGCTGTTGTACTCCATGAATATTGCAGGATTGCACTATTGCTAACATAATGAGAATTAAAGGCAATTGACAAAGGAAAGAAATACATCAAAACCCTCAAATGTAAAGGTCTTTCCATTAGAGAACATATAGAATGCCAAAGTGTCAGTGAAAATTGTCTCCTACATCAACAAAGGCACGTAGAAGCTGGAGAAAACATTGGTTGGAAGATTACTAGAAAACCCCAACAGAATCAGCAGGGAGGTTTCTGAGAGTCAACAGTTTGTGTGACACCAACCGTCAAACATGGAGCTGGAAAAATGATAGCCTGGGGCTTTTTTCTAGATACAGAGTTGATGAGTTGCACACGGTGAGAGGCACTCTGAACCAAGTCTACCATAATATTTTCCAGTGTCTCTAGTATTTTCCTTGTTCAAGTGTTAGCAAGATAATACCTCCAGGTTATACTACATTAGCAAAAAGTCCAAAATAAATGAAAAAAATAATTATCAAAATCAATATATGCACAAGTAGTAAAAAAGTAAAATTTATAATATGCTATGTTTATATACATAGGGTGTCCTCTTTTTCCAATTCTCTCCATAAGCAGTTCCACCACTCTTTGCAAAATCAACCTTCTGGATCTACACAGTAAGCACACAGAGACCTTTCTTTACCTTAGCAAAAAGAACAAGATGATAGGCTGCAAATCATGGAATGGCTAAGTCTCGAGACTTAAACTCCATCAAACTAGTTTGGGAAGAACTAGACAGAAGCGTGAATGCAAAAGCAACCTTCAAATGTAACGTATGTGTGAGAACTTCTGTAACAGTGTCAGGAAGAACTTTCCTAACAATATTTGATCTCCATTGTAGAAAAATGCTACAAGTGTGTTTGGCAGTCAGATCCTGAAAAGCAAACAGAATACTTGAGAACACTGGAAGCAGACACAACGTTAAAAGCTTGCCCTTCTTTTAGTCCCCCTTTATGTCTCAAAATGTTTTTGCTCACAAGTGCCATTATAGAGAGAACTTCAGCCTGTGGCATATGAAACTGATCCCACTTACAAGAGTAGTCAGGCAATGTTTCTATATGACAGACACAGTAACCCTAGTTACAAATACATTTGATCATTCCAGCCTCCTATAAGCATTGTCAGTGTGGTGTAGCTGATACCCATCTAAGCCTCAGATGGAATTCTACTAACCAGCATAAATGCAAATAGTGGCTTTGTCAATTACTCATTTTGTTTATCATTCCATGATTTTTTTTTTTTTTTTATCTCCAGGTGTTAATGTGTCTATGCTTTAATATCAAAGTACAGTGAGTTCTAATACTTTCAATCATGTATCAGTAATTTTCTGCTAAATATAACAAGGGCATTTTCTTTTATGGACATTGCTATTCAATAATACATAAAATCATCTGTTGAACCAATGTCCTGTGTAAAATGACAAGGTTAAATAAAAATACAGAAATATATTACATAGTAATACACATGACAATGCATGGATCATAGGGAATGGCTGCAAAATCAACATTATTAAAACATATAGGAGTTTCTGATGGGCAGTTTACGAGGCTGCCATTATTTCATTGTTACTGAGCTGCCATTCTTTTTTAATTCTTGTGATGATTATTAGGAATCTCTTTAAATGTAATTTCTAAAAGTGGAAATCTGTAGATATATATTACCCTGTTCTATTAGTGCATTCAGCCTATACATGTAATTGTCAGTATATTTTAAAACTGAAATCTATGGGTAATAATATGTAAATGTTAAAATATTTGAAGATTGCATCAAAATATGATCATGAGATTAATGTTGTCCATGGTTGCACTTATGAAAGATTGAGAGGCTTCCTGTGACTTCTAAGATGGAGGCAGTGAAGGACTGCAAGATTAGTGACGGGATTCAAAGTGGCAGCCAACAGCAGATGTGATCACGTGGATGCAGTTTATAACTGGTTAAGATGGTTTTAAGGGGGCAGCAATAACAATAAATAGTGAGTAAATTACAATAGCTACAGATGCAAAATTTTAGGGATATGCATGGGCAAAAAAATTTGGGTTCTGTTCGACACTTCGGTTCGGTTCGGCACTTCTGAAATTTGGGACTTCGGCAATTCTGAACTTCGGGACTTCGGCACTTTGGGATTTAGGCAGTTCCCTACCCCTACACCTAAACAAACTCCTAACCCTACCCCTAACCCTACTCCTAAACCTACCTCTAACCCTACTTCTAACCCTACACCTACTCCTAACCATATCCCTAACCTTAACCATCACATCCACTTACACATCTATGGGTAAGGTTAGTGGTAGGGGATAGGGGTAGGGTTAGGGGTAGGGTTAGATTCCTGTCCTCATTCCCGTAATTTTCCCTCCCTCTCCACTTTTCAGAAACCCGAAATTCAACACTTCGGAAATTCGGTTTGGTTCGGCACTTCCGAAATTTGGCAATTCGGGACTTCGGCAATTCAGTTCAATTCGGCCCTTTGTAAATTCGGCAATTCGGACATTCGGAAGCATCCAAATGTCCGAACTGCCGAAATTTGGCTGAATTTACATTCAGAACAAATTGCACATTTCTACAAAATATATAATTGTTTTAATGTATGTATGAGTTTTAAAATACATTTGTTTTAATATTTTAAGCTTTGGAATTCCGTCAGTTTAAATTTTTCTGTAAATTACATAGTTACATAGTTACATAGCTGAAAAGAGACTTGCGTCCATCAAGTTCAGCCTTCCTCACATTTGTTTTTTGCTGTTGATCCAAAAGAAGGCAAAAAAAAAAAACAGTTTGAAGCACAATTTTGCAACAAGCTAGGAAACAAAATCATTCTTGACCCCAGAATGGCAGTCAGATTTATCCTTGGATCAAGCAGTTATTACCCTACATTGAAAGATTATATCCTTGAATATTCTGTTTTTGCAAGTATGCATCTAGTAGCTGTTTGAACATCTGTATAAACTCTGATGAAACCACTTCTTCAGGCAGAGAATTCCATATTATGATTGTTCTTACAGTAAAAAAAACCTTTCCTTTGCCGTCTAAACGCATGGCCTCGTGTCCTATGTAAAGTCCGGTTTGTGAATAGATTTCCACACAATGGTTTGTATTGGCCCCGAATATATTTGTATAATGTTATCATATCCCCTCTCAGGCGACATTTTTCTAAACTAAATTGGTTTAAATTTGTTAACCTTTCTTCGTAGCTGATATGTTCCATTCCTTTTATTAATTTTGTAGCCCGCCTCTGCACTTTTTCTAGTGCCATAATATCCTTCTTTAGAACAGGTGCCCAAAATTGCACAGCATATTCAATATGTGGTCTTACCAGTGATTTATAAAGAGGAAAAATTATATTCTCGTCCCGAGAATGAATGCCCTTTTTCATGCATGACTATACCTTACTGGCCTTGGCCACTGCTGATTGACATCGCACATTGTTGCATAGTTTGTTGTCTATAACAATTCCCAAGTCCTTTTTGTGTGTTGTTATCCCTAATTCACTTCCATTAAGGGTATACATTGCTTGTGTATTCTTTACGCCAAAGTGCATAACTTTGCATTTTTCAACATTAAATTGAATCTGCCATTTGAGTGCCCAGTCCTCCAGTCTATCTAAATCCCTCTGCAGCAAAGTAATATCTTGCTCACATTGTATTATTTTACAAAGTTTTGTGTCATCTGCAAACACTGAAACATGACTTTCAATGCTGTCTTCAAGATCATTTCTAAACATGTTAAATAGAAGGGGTCCCAGAACAGACCCCTGAGGGACACCACTTGCCACCTCTGTCCAGCTTGAAAATTTACCATTAACGACAACTCTTTGTACTCTGTTTTTAAGCCAATGTTCTATCCAAGAACAAGCATTTTCATCTAGACCGATTTCCTTGAGTTTGAACACTAATCTATTGTGTGGAAGTGTATCAAATGCCTTGGCAAAGTCCAAATAGACCACATCCACTGCAAGACCCTTATCTATACTTCTACTTACTTCTTCTTCTTTGTAGTAGTAGTAGCTTTATTACACAACAATACAAAGCAGGTCATTTTCTTTTTTTTTTAAATCCAATTTCTTGGTGGGGATAATATCCCCATACACTTATTACCTCAGAGCCTACTACTGTCCTGGTTCATGTGAGTAAATACCTTAATAATATTATATATATATATATATATATATATATATATATATATATGAAGTGGAAATCAATCAATAAATTGATTATTTTGTGTATCTGCCCCTGGCCAAATTAAAGAAACAGTTCGTGCACGCTTCCTGAAGTAATTCACACCAGACACAAGTTTCAGGTTAATGAAAAACATGAGGAATGTTTTTTAGAGGGGGTGGCATGCCCCTTATAAAGCAAAATTACATCATAAGCATTGTCAGAGATAACATTGATTTATACATCAATAATTGGTTAGGGGTTAAGTGGTTGATTCATTGCTCGTCCTACCGGGTGTGATGTCACTGGCATCTTGCAGGTCTCCCCCAGATTCCAGCGCCATCTTGTTAGTGAGGATGTTATTCGATGACTAAGGGAAACTCCCTGGCCCTAGCGGCCATTTTAGGTAAACTAAGTAAATCACATTATGAAGTTATAAATGCTGATTAAGAACTATATAAAGTAAATAGACATTTTACTAATCAGAAAAATTAGAGTAATATTTCATGTCCACAACAGTGTATATATATATATATATATATATATATATATATATGTATATATATGTATGTATATTATAATTAAATATAAATAAATATAATAAAATTAATTGTTTTATAGTTTTACTCTACTTATTTCCCTTTTTGATGTATTGACCAAACGTAATTAAAGATTTCCAATCTTCTTGCGCTATTTTATATGCTACAGTTTTGCTTATATATTATCCATGCTTTTCATACATTTTCTTCCTTTTTTTTTTTCAATCACTTAAAATAACATAGTTGAGTTTGCTGTATAATTGACTAATTTTATATATTTTAGTTTGCCATTTATATATTTTATATGTTTTTCACACCATTTTTCTTGTCTTCTGATTTGCCCTGATTCACTTTTTTTCACTACAATTCACTCACATGTTTATTAAGTAAACACCAAATTGTAGGATACTGACGAGGGAATTATACATTTTAGATCAACAAAGCTGAACCGAAAAAATATGTAACTATTGTTCCAGCTTGGCTAATCTGTCATAAAACTTTTAATTCCCTGGTACATTTTTTGACAATACCTATAGTAGCCAGTGTATCTATAATTTTAGTATCTAAAACCTGCAAATTAAATATGAAGATCACATGCATGGAGATAGTTTCAGTATATCATGCAATGTACCAATTTTATTTTAAACAGTGACATATTAAAAGATGCCTGGACTTCAAGGGTAGCTACAATACAGAAATAGAACATTTTTTCTTTGTACGGAAGCGCAGAGCCTGGAAACGGGGTGACCCTTCCAGTAAACTGTTTGCCTTGGCTCTTATGCTGCACAGTAGATTCTCTGCTGGAAATGACTGATGATCTTAAAACATCTATTTGCTACTTCAATTAACTATATCTTTCATAAGGATAATATTAAAGTGGCACTGTCCCACCACCTGAATTATATTTCATAAAGATATAATCTATATGAAATACTCATATTGACTATGTTGGAATTTCACTGAAATTCCAACCCAGTCAAAATATATGCTGATACAAAATATTCAAATATTGCCAATCAAAGTACCAAAAATATATTTTCGAGAGATACATAAAGAGGTTCTCACTTTTCTGTAGGCAGGCAAAAAATCAAGAGTAGCAGAGGGGACACTTCGTAGGAGGAGTGAGAATTGGGGTATAAACCTTCCTGATGCTTACTCATACTATAGAGCAGAAATACTTGTCCCTCATAATGTTGAGGACCCAAACAGCCTACCCTCAGTACATTGAAGGATACCACTTAAATGGCCCATTACTGTCAGTATACTGTTGGACTCCTGTAAAACACTGCCAAAGTTGTCCGGCAATGCTTCCCATCACAAATACAATTCTGCAAGCTTGGGACTCTGTTAGCCCCTTATAACTGTCACTGCAACCAATATCCCCTATTGGGATACTATCCTTCCCTACTGCCCTACTGTTGGACATACACCCATCTCTACCAGTGGGTTACTATAGATTTCTATATATCTCACACCTATTGAGCTCTCTATGGCCATTACAGGTCTTAAGGCAAACACAAGATAAGTTAACTCAATTTGAGTTGTTATGTCTTGGCAGAATACCCTTGAAAGGTCAGCTTTTCATATGTTATAAACTATGCGTGGTATACCCCTTAGTGGAAACATCCAACAGATTTTGGATCTCCAATTTTAGCTGAAGATTGGAAGTGTATATTAAATAGTCACAAAGAGATCTCACACTGTGCTTCCCACATTGAGCAGCATAGGAACATTATATACGAATGGTATATGGTACTAACTAGATTGCCTAGTACAAACCTCATTTACCTCATAGTTACATTATGGAGAACTGATAACAGTCCCTCCTTGGTTACTTTAAAAGAGAGTGTGACAAGTAATCACACATATGAAGTGGACTTATCCCCCTTTGGAAGCTGCAGTCAACAACTGTGGAGCAAGTGGGATGAATTTGTGAGAGCATCCTCCCTGACCCATTTATTTATTGGTCCCAATTTGATAACCATTTAAAAATGTTACCTCATTTTGTTTCCATTATGATATTCAAACTTATTTGCTCAACCACATGTATTAAGTTCACGCAGTGTATGACACTGACCTTATATTGTTCACTACTACCTACTGATTGCCTAACAATACTTAAACTACAAATCTTACAGCACTTATTACCCCTGGATACTTTCCATATTGTTCTATCCTTTCTCACTAGATCCAGATAGCACATCGGGGCCTTGAGCCGAAATGTTACTATTGTTACATTGTTACATAGTTACATATGATATACACCAATATTTCCATTGAAGTCCGCACACGGTAGTAGCTCCAAAATAATGCCACAGGTAGGTAATGAAAAAGTGCACAATTTATAAAAAACGAGATAGAGGAAAAATATAACAAAAATAGCAGCAACTAGTAGCCCACCTAAAAATATGTTTCCTCCAATATGTGCACCGAAAGCCAGTGTGCAACTGATATGCACATTCAAATAGGTGGAAATGAAACACCCTGCATCCAAAAGAAAATAAAAAAAAGGGGGGGGGAGCAGGGAAAGGCAAAAGGCAGTTGGAGATAACAAAATTAACTAGGACGGGGGGGAGGGAGAGACACTAGAGAGGGCCCCAGCAAACCTTCAATGAGGTCCTGGACGCGTTTTGTGCCTGTCTTGGAAATGTCTCAGCGTCGCAGTATTTTTACAGCATTTTTAATATTGTGCCACTTTTTTATTACCTACCAGTGGCATTATTTTGGTGCTACTACTTTGCGGACTTCAATGGAAATATTGGTGTATTACATACATAGTTACATCGGCTGAAAAGAGACTTGTGTCCATCAAGTTCAGCCTTTCTCACATCTGTTTTTGCTGTTGATCCAAAAGAAGGCAAAAACTCAGTTTGAAGCAGTTCATATTTTGCAACAAACTAGTGAAACAAAATTCTCCTTTACCCCAGCATGGTATTTTATAAGTGACTCCTATTTTTTTACAACAATGTCTTACAGTCCCACTTCCAGCCACTGAACTCTATAGTGTAATCAGAGTAAATGTTAAATGGATATTATAGGCAAACAAACCACTTCAGCTCATTGAAGTGGTCTGGGTGCAGTATCCAAGTCAAACTTAGTCCTGCAATGTTATAAGTTGCAGTTTACATTGCAGTACTAAGACAGCCTCTAGTGGCTGTCTACCAGACCAGAGGTACTTCCGTGATTTTACCAGACTTTAGATCGCCTAACTGATGATGGACGTCCTTACGCTCTGCATGAGGAAATCCAGTTTCAGTTAAATCCCCATAGGAGGAGGTCCTACGGGGAGGTCCTAATGCGCTCGCAGCGCTTGCCACACATGCGCATTAGGTCCGCCACCATCAGATGACATCGGAGGAGGCCAGAGCGCTGAGACATCAGCGTTGGAATTGGGTGAGTACCAGAGGTGGGTGCTATGGTGGAGGGGGGGGTCCAGAGGGGACTATAGTGCTAGGAATCCAGATTTGTATTCCAAGCACTATAGTATCTCTTTATCATCTCTATAGCCTTACAAGATTATTAGTGTAAGTATTGCTTTTGAAGAATAGCCTAAGGCAGTACATGGATGATGTGATAAACATATTTATCCAAGAGAGCTCATATTTAATATTTAAAAACACAAATTGTGTGCTGTAACTCTTTCATATTATATCGATTTGTTTTTAACATCTTTATACTACTCGTTGACCTTTATTATTCTTCAAATATATTAGCCTGAGCAATGATAGTTATGAATGCTGAAATTGTGCTGAAGCTTCAATGGTTCATGGGTTGAGGTCAATAGTAAAATAATGGTGTCCTCACATAACTTATCTATAATGTAAAACCTGTAAAAGTTAAAAACTAAGTTGCTTTTTTGCTATGATACGGAGAGTTTGGGTGGGAGTAGATGTATTACTACAGTTGAATTTGTGAGTTCAAAAAGCCATGACCCATTGACATGAAGAGTCTTACTGTGAAATTTGGCTGAAATTGCCTGAAATTAATTTTATTCTATTATTATGTGCATCCCAGCATGTTAAAATATCATGTCAGACTCTGTTGAACAATGCATTATGCAGATAATTTATGTATATAATTGGCAAAGAACAAACAAACTACATGTTTTTTCCATGATTATTTACAGATTCATATTTGAGGCTAATATATTTCACTTATTAGAGAAAAGTATTGTACATGCTCGCATTTAATACCATGTACATGCTTTTGTGATGCATGATGTATTTCACATGCATTTGACTGCTTTGCACTGGAAAGCACTTGGGCATGTATACTACTGCCTCAAGTGTTTCCACTAACTTTTATGAGGTTTCTCTTTAGCCACATTTATGTTCCGCACTTTCTTTTTGAATACTGAAGCTGTTTTAATACTGCAATAAAAAATAAACTAGTCAAGTTATTTTAGCTTAAAGTGACTAGCGGGACCCTAGCGGGTCTTTGCATTTATTTATCGTAGTGACCCAAGGTTACAGTGGAAGCTAGATATACTTAACTGAAACTCTCTCTCAGGAGAGCCACCATCTTGTTTCATTAGCTACTGGTGCTTAATCTGCCATAAGTCATGTCAGTGCTGTACTCTTAAACATGAGAGAGACTACAACATATGGAGGATTCCATGGTGTCACAAAGTCTCGAGATTTGTGAGAAGATGCCTGTTGTGGGAATTAACTAAATGTGATTGGGTCAGAATACTTTTTTTTTCAAGTTTTATCATCTTAAGGCTTGCCCATAAGACCAAGTAGTCCCCACTTTGTATTATATCATTTTACTGAGTTGGATTTTCAACAAAATTCAAACACGGTCGATATGAGTATTTTATAGAGTTTCTATCTTTATTAAATACTCAAAATGTATGGCCTGGTGACAGAGCCACTTTAAAGGGACACTAAAGTCACCAGAACAACCGCAGGTTATTGTATTCATTCTGGTGAGTAGAATCATTTTCTTCAGGCTTTTTTGCAGTAAACATTGTCTGTTCAGAGAAAATGCAGTGTTTACAATAAAGCCTAGGGAATAACTCCACTGGCCACTCCTCAGATGGTTACTAGAGGTGCTTCCTGGTGTTGTAATGCAGTATGCAGCACTGCCATTCAGTGTCTCCACCCTATGCATGGAGACACTGAACTTTCCTCAAAGAGATGTACTGAACTGTCCTGGAACAGACAGTTTATTCAATGCATCTCTATGAGGTGATGCTGATTGGCCAGGGCTGTGTTTGGCTTGTGCTGGCTCTGCCCCTAATCTGCCTCCTTGTAGGTCTCAGCCAATCCTGTGTGTAAGTTTGTGATTGGCTCACAGAAACACTTCTGATTACGTCAGCCAATCAGGCAGATCAGGGGCAGAAGCAGCAGCTGCAGACTTGAACACAAATAAGATTTGATTATATTTAGGCAGGCAGGGGTGGGGTGGATGGGGTGATGTGGGGGTGGATGGTGGTTTTATCACTATAGGGTCAGGAATACATGTTTGTGTTCCTGACCCTATAGTGTTCTTTTAAGGTTTACTGTGCATACATGTTGACCAGGTGCCTGGTGTATTCTAATAATGTACTAAGCCCTCAAGCTACTGAGTTAGAGTATTATACCCCATGTTAAGAACCTCCTTGCTCTTTTATCAGTCTCTATAAGTACCAAACAGCATATAAAAGCAATTTTATTTTAAATAATCTCAAATAGTGTGTATTCTAGGAGATATTCACTCAAAGGGTTTTGACTTGGAATATCATTTCCATGTTGATAATATTAAGTTTCAATTTTATTAGTATTTTGATGGACAAGTAATGCTCATTTATGCCTCAATATTATTTCTCATTTTTAGCATATGAATATGAAATTATTCATTTTAGTGCTTTAGATGTCCACCACACAGATAATATTCTTTTTTTATTACAAAAAATAGCCATTGACACATACTTCTCTATGTGACTCCCAGCACTGAAAGAGTGCTTACTTTAATCATTGACCTTGAATAATTCTTCTTTATAAATCAGTGTGGCAGAAAAAAAGGAAAAACAGTAAATCCTAGAATCAAGGAATGAGACTGAAAAAGTCTCATCAGGATTACAGTAGAAATAATGAACATACAACAGAATCACCTCATTTCACGCTACCCCAGAGAGGCGTTCCTGAGACTATTATAGAAGCGTTTCAAAACAAGAAAGGGCCAGGAGCAGAAAAGGAGTTTTGAGTGGAAGGTTGATCAAATCAAAGCTTGATTTCAGTGGTTGTGTGAGTCAGGAATTATCTCATTCCCTTCGCGTGTGTTAGCCTATGATCCTCCACTCAAGTATGTGATTGGATTTGAGCTCAACAAAAACCTTAAATTACACACCTATTGTGCTACAGCTAAGCTGAGAATCACAGTGCTGGGGAAAGCTCCTGGCTGCTCTTTTTTGGCTGAGTTCGATCTGGTTTCCCCTATCATCCACAGGCTGATGAATGAGTAATAGGATTAGAGAGCCTTGTTTCAGAAAAAAATGTTGTACTTGTCAGATTTGATGCATTCACAAAAGGTCCACAGTGATGGATAGATGCACTATAATACAATGACATATGTTCAACGTGAACTTGGCACAAGATGCTGTCCTTGCAGCACACCTCTGTGCACCATTTATAAAAAAGAAAAAATACACTTAATAATTTTTTGACATTGCGTTTTATATTAATGTCAGTTGCTGTTACACTTATTCTTGAAGGAGTTCATCAGTGTTCAATCTCTGTAGCTCACAGGTAAAACCTATAAAAAGTCATACAAGGAAAAAAAGTTTCAGATATATTTGTGAAACAAAATTATTCTCAACATTTATATTTTTTATTTGCTTGAATCCGTAATTAACGTGCCATTGCCATCATCTCCATATTGATTGTAGACTATAAATAGAACGTTGTGCCTCACTTTGATTTGCTGGCATTGTATACCAGGCGACACAATCCCTTGCACCAATCGGCAAATTACAATGTTTGCTGCATAATTGCCCCCAGATGTTCCCCCTGAATGATACATGGGCTTCTGAATATTTTAGATTATCCCACGGATCATCCATTGAAACAGATTGCTAATGATCTACCGGTGTACTCCTGTGGTTTGTATGGTCACAGAAGTGATCTTGGTGCAATGTATACCAAATCAATCACATCTCTAACATAATATATACAGCTTTATCTAATTTAATAGGATATGTGTTTAAAATGGTGGCTTTAAAAATGGCGGAGGGTCCGGATTACATTGGTTTATTACATATTTATATAACGTTAATGAAAATTTAAATTTATCATTACTTTAATAAAAATATATTTTGTTTAAAAATTGCATAATTTAACAGACATATCGATGAAGACTGTGGATATTGCTTATATGTTCTTACTTGGTCAAGGTGCTTGCTAGCTTGCTGGAAATCCTTATGCAAATCTACTAGTTGAAAAATGCCTCAGTGCTTTATTCAGGACAACCTATACAGAACAACATGAACAAGTATTTAAAACAAAATACTGCCATGTTATCCATCTGGTTTAGATAAATATTACATGTGAAATGAGTTTATCTTCAAAGTTTTGAACATTACCATTTTAAATACGTTTTTTGAAACTATATAATACCCAGCTCATGGATTTTAAGTCTCACTTGGACATAATATGCGTTGTGAAGATTTTAGGTTTTTTTTTTTTTTTTAAAAGAGAAAGTGCTCTGAAATGTTATAATGTTGTACTGGGCGTATTTATTTTTAAATAACCACTCAAAAGAAATATTTAAGATTTTTACAAAAATCTAAAACAAAAGTAAACTAGATAAAATGTCCAGAGTTGTGGCAGCTGACATTTAATGTGGATAAGTGCAAGATAATGCATCTTGGACGTAAAAACCCAAGGGCAGAGTACAGAATATTTGATAGAGTCCTAACCTCAGCATCTGAGGAAAGGGATTTAGAGGTAATTATTTCAGATGACTTAAAGGTAGGCAGACAATGTAATAGGACAGCAGGAAATTCTAGCAGAATGCTTGGTTGTATTAGCAGGAATTAGCAGTAGAAAGAGGGAAGTGCTCATGCCATTGTGCAGAACACTGGTGAGACCTCACTTGGAGTATTGTACACAGTACTGGAGACCACATCTCTAGAAGGATATTGATACTTTAGAGAGAGTTCAGAGAAGGGCTACTAAACTGGTTCATGGATTGCAGGATAAAACTTACAAGGAAAGGTTAAATGATCTTAACATGTATAGCTAGGAGGAAAGACGAGACAGGGGGGATATGATAGAAACATTAAAATACATGAAGGGAATCAACACAGCAAAGGAGGAGACTATTTTTAAAAGAAGAAAAACTAACAAGAGGACATAATCTTAAATAAGAGGGGCAAAGGTTTAAAAAAAATATCAGGTAGTATTCATTTACTGAGAGGGTAGTGGATGCATGGAATAGCCTTCCAGCAGAAGTGGTGGAGATTAACACAGGGAAGGAGTTTAAGCATGCGTGGGATAGGCATAAGGCTATCCTAACTATAAGATAGGGCCAGGGACTAATGAAAGTATTTAGAAAATTGGGCAGACTAGATGGGCCAAATGGTTCTTATCTGCCGTCACATTCTATGTTTCTATGAAAATAAATAATGGAACATTTGCTGTCTAAATGATTAAATTGCAGCGCATTTTGAATGTCGTTTCAAAGTAAAACTAAGTGATTAGCAGCGAAAAGGTTAAGAGCAAAAAATAGAAGATTTAAATGTGGATACAGGGTTGTCACGCTTGGGGTTTGAATGGGTTGCTTCCAGCAGTGGGCTTGTGGGTGTTATGGTCACAGTCTGTATCCAATTTTAATGTACACTTAGTGATCTCAAGATATCCTGCCAGCAGCTGCTGAATGCTCCCAGAGTCTCAGCATGGTGCCCTCTCTTAACATAACCTAGGTATGGATCCTATTATACGTTATCCAGGATTAGGGGCTCTGGTAGGGGTGTGTGTGTGTACTGAGCCCACAGGGAACAGCAGATTTTAGCACAGAGATATGTATCAGACTCTTCTGTTTACATCATTTATAATTTAAAACGACTGCTAAAGATTAATCTAATGATTCTAGGCGTCAGATTCCTTTTCATAAAGTTCGCATGGCGCTTGCTACACAAAATTACCTACAGGAAAATAAAACAGTTTAATTGAATAGCATTTTGTTTGTTATTGTCTATAGTAATAGTAACATATCGTTTTGCTTAATATAAGCTATTACCCTGGTGTATCTGGCATATTTCAGCCAGTAGCACTGCTGCATACATCTAAAATAGCTATTATGTGATCCAAAGGTCTATTACACCATAACTGCCAGACCTTGTCTGTACTTGAAGAGTATAGACACTGCTATATGTTTGTGAGGCCTAAAAAAATAAAATCAATTAGACCAGACTTCTGCATTAACCTCTGATTTTGGAAATAAGTGCTCTTTTTGGCTCCCTGTCATCATTATAAGCTATGCGATGTGTACTTATTAGCTCAGAAACCATGGACAGAAGAGGAACAGAAACAATAGAGTTATCTATAAACAGTTATTCTGGGGGCAAAGATGAAAGCGGAGTAGTCACCATGGAGACTATAGGGAATGTTCCTACTGCTTTTAGAACTTTGCACTAGACTTACTCTTTTAACATAACCTTGTATGTTTTTGTTACTCTTCCTATCAATGTGTGTAGTGGCTGTGCCAGGACCGAATGATGACAGTTGCTATATCTTTAATATACATTTAAAATGTGAAAAATAGTCATATAAAAAAAAAGGTTAACACAAATTAGAGGTGGTTTTCAGAATTGTATTCAATGATGTGATTTCCAGAGAAGACACAGTTCTCCTTCAGTTTATTGATGACCTATCCTGACTGTGCAAGGTGTACTTAGCACTACTACTAACAGGGTTAATTACTGAGGTGAGAATTGTTGGGAGTTCAAAGTAAATCCATAGCAAAATTGAAGTCCAAATAGCCAACCTGGCAAAATTCTCCAAGTCAGCTACGCTTTAAGTTAAATTAGAAATTACTTTTAATTAATTCAAATTATTACAGATACAAGCCAGATGGTATTGACTGCAACTTACCTGGGTCCTGCCACGTGCACTTGGATGCATCAGTCACATTCAATATATTCCAGCAGGAGAGGCTAAATTACTTTATAGAGTAAACCAAGAACATGCAGGATGGTGCTCATCTGCTGATCACCCTCAGCCAAAGAGAACATGCTTTACTCTGCAGATGTGGAATGGGTCCTTATGACTATTTATATGGCAGGAGAATTTGATCTGTACTTCCTCCCAGTTCCTGCACTGCCATTTGGGGACCGAGCATAGGGGTCAAGTTGTCTCAGTTCCAGGCACATCCGGTCTAATTTGGGGGGATATCGAATTAGCATTAAAACGCCCCAAGTATAACACGGCACTTGACCTGCTACTGAACACAGTATGGTCTTTTAGGCCTTGATGGTAGCCCTGACTACTTGGGCACATCGGTCATGGCAGTCAGGGGCCCGTAGCTGCTGTGGCTGGGCTGGTGAGATCAGAAGATCTCCCCAACCAGCTCAGCGTAAAGTTATGCAGCAATGTGTGAGACAGGCAGGAAACTCTCTGTCTCCTATTCAGTGCCCCGGTGGGAGAGCTCTCTGTTAGATAACAGGAGGGGAAATTCCCTCCTCCCTCAGCCCCTCCCCTGTCAGCCTCATCCTAGAGCAACACAAGCTGCTGGGGCCAGCAGCATCTAAGCTCCACCACAGCTTCAGCCAGCCGATCATGCTAAAAGGAACTGAGTGACAATTGGATCTTGTGTACTAGTGAGCTTGTGTGTGTGTGTGTTTGTGTGTGTGTGTAAGTGAGCTTGTGTGTATGTCAGTGAGCTCATGTTTAGTGAGCTTGTGTGTGTCAGTGAACTTGTGTGTGTGTGTGTGCCAGTGAGCATGTATGTGTGTCAGTGAGCTTGTGTTTAGTGAGCTTGTGTGTGTGTCAGTGAGCTTGAGTGTGTGTCAGTGAGCTTGTGTTTAGTGAGCTTGTGTGTGTGTTTAGTGAGCTTGTGTGTCTTTAGTGAGCTTTTGTGTGTGTGTCAGTGAGCTTGAGTGTGTGTCAGTGAGCTTGTGTTTAATGAGCTTGTTTTTGTGTAGTAAAGTTGTATTTAATGTGCTTGTGTGTGTGTCAGTGAGCTTGTGTGTGTGTGTTAAATGAGCCTGTGTGTGTGTGTGTAAGTAAGCTTGTGTATGGGTATGTCAGTGAACGTGTGTATATGTGTGTCAGTGAGCTTGTATGTAATGAGCGTGTGTGTAGTGAGCTTGTGTTTAGTGAACTTGTGTTTAGTGAGCTTGTGTGTGTGTGTCAGTGAGCTTGTGTGTGTGTCAGTGAGCTTGAGTGTGTCAGTGAGCTTGTGTGTGTGTGTGTCAGTGAACTTGTGTTTAGTGAGCTTGTGTGTTTGTCAGTGAGCTTGTGTGTTTAGTGAACTTGTGTTTAGTGAGCTTGTGTTTAGTAAGCCTGTCTGTGTGTTTAGTCAGCTTATGTGTATGCAGTGAGCTTGTGTGCCAGTGAGCTTGTTTGTTTCAGTGAGCTTGAGTGTGTGTCACTGAGCTTGTGTGTGTGTATGTCAGTGAGCTTGTGTGTGTCAGTGAGCTTGTGTTTAGTGAACTTGTGTGTCAGTAAGCTTGTTCGTGTAGTGAGCTTGTGTTTAGTGAGCTTTTGTGTGTGTTTAGTGAGCTTCTGTGTATGTCAGTGAGCTTGTGTGTGTGTCAGAAAGCTTGAGTGTATGTCAGTGAGCTTGTGTTTAGTGAGCTTCTGTGTGTGTTTAGTGTATTTTTGTGTGTGTCACTGAGCTTGAGTGTGTGTCAGTGAGCTTATGTTTAGTGAGCTTACATGTGTGTATTAAGCTCGTATTTAATGTGCTTGTGTGTGTGTTTAGTGACCTGGTGTGTGTATAAGTTAGCATGTGTTTAATGAGTTTGTATGCATGTCAATGAGCTTGTGTGTGTAGTACGCTTGTGTGTCAGTGAGCTTGTGTGTGTGTGTGTCAGTGAGCTTGAGTTTGTCTCAGTGAACTTGTTTTTACTGAGCTCATGTGTGTGTATTAAGCTTGTATTTAATGTGCTTGTGTGTATGTCTGTGAGCTTATGTGTGTGTCAGTGAGCTTGTGTGTGTTTCAGTGAGTTTGTGTGTGTGCCAGTGAGCTTGTGTTTAATGAGCTTGTGTTTGTCAGTGAGCTTGTGTGTAATGAGCTGTGTGAGCTTGTTTGTGTGTCAGTGAGCTTGTGTATGTCAGTGAACTTGTGTGTGTGCCAGTGAGCTTGTGTGTGTGTGCAGTAAACTTGTATTTAATGTGCTTGTGTGTGTGTCAGTGAGCTTGTGTGTGTGAAGTGTGCATGTGTTTAGTGAACTTGTGTGTATCAGTGAGCTTGTGTGTAGTGAGCTGTGTGAGCTTGTGATTTTGTTTGTGTGTCAGTGAGCTTGTGTATGTCAGTGAGCTTGTGTTTGTGTGACAGTGAGCTTTCTGTAGCAAGCTGTGTGAAGTAAGCGTGTGTGTGTGTCAGTGAGCTGTCTGTAATGAGCTGTGTGAGTTTATGTGTAGTTAGATGTTTACAGAAAGCTTATTGACATTTACAAGCTCACTACAGTGAGCTTGGTATGTGTGTGTAGTGAGCAGTCTGTAGTACTTTTTGTGAGCTTGAATGTCCATGGGTGAGCTTGTGTGTAATGAACGTTCTATAGTAAGCTGTGTGTAGTTGTTTTTCAGTAGTGAACTTGTAAAAATATATAATAAAATGTGAGTATTAGGGGCCCAAGAGGTCATTTTGCCCAGAGGCCTAGAAGGCTGTCAGTCCACCCCTGCCTGGCTGTATGACTACATGCCAGAAACAGATCTATGTTTATATTTCATTTTATGATATATGACTGCAGCATCAATTTACACAAATGTGATTGGAAAATTTACTTTATATAGCATGTTCTGTAGCTATTTATCTGCAGCTGCAATGGACTATTATGTCAGATATGGATCAAAGCATCATACCTGTCACAGCTTTTTGTTCCCTGCTTGTGTAGTAGTTATGGTGCTAGTAGTGCCCTGGCATTTTCCCAGCATAATCTATTAAACTCTTTTAGCTTTGTTTAACTTGGGTCTCAGTTGGCATCTGGAGCATTTTCCATTTTAGATATTTTTTTCAAATAATCTAATATTTTTGGATAAACTTTTAAAACGATTTAAAATCTTGAAAAATATAAATATAAAATTGTTGATATCTTTTATATATTGATATCTTATCATATTTCATTATTTTGAAAAATCATTTTAAAACTTAATTCAAAATATTAAATCATTTGAAAAGCTTATGCAAATAAATTAAAATGGGGCCCAAGTGATAACGAAAAAAGAAGAGGAACAGCAGTAATAAATGTATTGCTCTTTTTATCTATCTGTCTGTATGTATGTGTCTGTCTATCTAATAATATGTATATCTATTTTTACTGTTCCTCATTTCCCCCCTCTTTTGGTCACTTCTTACTTAATCTGTCAATAAAATCATCATTTAGAGACTGTTCTCTAGACCTCAGTCATCTTTGTTTCCCATTAATCATCTCTTATTTTGACGCAATGGACAGAACCCTGAATCACGAATCAAACAAACATGCTTGTCCATTGCACAAGTCGTTTATTTCACGATTAGTATATATACCGATTCGGAATCTGGCCAAATTTTGAAGAATTGTTGTTCATAATTAACTTTTATCCTGCAAACAGCCAGTGACAGACTAACCTGTACTGTTTTGGCTTTGAAATAAATCTGCTGACATCAGTATTATTATTATTGCTATTTATATAGCGCCAACAGATGCCGTAACGCTTTACAATATTATAATAGGGGGGATTTAACTATAAATAGGACAATTACAAGAAACTTAGGTTGGAGGGGACCCTGTTCAAACGAGTTTACAGTACTGACATTAGCAGAGGAAATCCCTTATAGTTAAGTGTAGGGTCAGGGTTTGTGGTTGAGTTAAGGTTGGGTTAGGTCTAGGATTAGGGTTAGATTTACAGTTAGCATTAGGATAATGTAAGGGTTATTGCTGGGTTTGATTTAATGCAGTTAAGGTTAGCAATAATGCAGGGTTAAGATTAGCAGTAAGGTTAGGCTAGGTTTATAGTTAGTAATGTAAGCATGGGGGTAAGGTTTGTACATATGAGGCATTTAACAATCCATACTGATATGTAAATCAGGTTTAAGATATTTTTCTTTAAATACACTTGGTGTGTAAAGTTATTATTAACAAAAATGTAAAGAAATGTTTTTCATACTTAATGTTATATTAAGTATACATATAGAATATTAAAAGAGAGCTCTATCAGTCCTTTAACAAATAATATATACGTATGGGTGTCCTTAAACCCTTACAGTGGAACAAACACATAGCACAAATTCTAGCTTTTGTTTTGGTTCAGAACTTGGACAATTGCCTCTCTCCCTAAGGCGTTAACAGAGCATGAGATAACTTATAAAGTAAACACACTGTGCTATAAGATCTGATTGAAAACCAAACCTCTTGTTCATGTAGGGTGTATGAGTCACAGCCAGGGGAGGTGTAGAAAGGTCTTTAGAAACAAAAACAACTGTGATTTAACTTCTAAATAACATAATTCACCAGTGAGAGTACAGGGGCATGATCTATACACCAAAACTGCTTCATTTAGCTAAAGTTGTTTGGTGTATAGAATGTCCCTTTAAAGGAGCACTAGAGGAATCATAATAACTGCAACATGCTTAAATCAGCTTGTCATCTTGTCTCTGGACACCTCTTTATATGTTTTTTTATGAATTGATGTACTGAGACAAAAACGACCTATGGATAATTTCTACATATAATTATTTAAATACAAAGTATATGCAGGAGAAAGATGACTATCTGAGCTTATTGTCATGAGAGTGTTCCATCCTCCATTGTAGCTAATCTGTAAAATAATTTAAGTCTGGCTCTTGCCAGTATTCATGTAGTGCTAATGGAGTATCTAGCTTATAATGTAACTTCAAATAGAGTCCTCCTGTTACTTTAAAATCACTTTAATAGTGCATGAAGGTGACATCCCTGGAACAGATGCAGCTGTTGCAGAACTTACCTCTAATTCCATATTTTTGTTCTGCTTATAAAAAAGCAGGAAAGGAAACAAGCAGGAAAGGTGAGTGTGTGTGTGTGTGTGTGTGTGCACGTCTGCAAAATATTTTGCCACTCACCTATTATGATTTCACTTTTTTTTCTCAACCCACTGTATACCCAGTTGAACTGTCAAATTACATTGATTATTTATTATATAGATAAGTATATTTGTTAAAAAAAATATTGGTTACTGAGACTTGGGTGATGGCTTGATTAACTTCTGAGAATCATGCACTTTTTACTCCGGGAATGTAGGTTTGATTGATGGCATCTACATATACACACTAATATGTACACTGGGACATGAACAATTTGTATAAACTGTGATATGTATTTTTTTGTGCTTCATTGTGGCAGTAACAACGGCTATATTGCATACCCTGCAATAGAGGCTGTTGACTTCAAAGTAGAGTTGGAAAAAGATCTCGAAAGACTGTGAGATTTCAAGCTATGATAACATACCAAACTGAATGCTGTGTAATTTCAAAAATATGTTTCCTTCCCTTCTATTTCCCTAAGCTATTAAGAGGTACCTACAGAACCCATCTGTTATAAGTCTGCAATCTCTGTAAAGACTAAGGTTTGTTTCACCTTTTAAACAGCGTATTCTATTTGTTGAAAGATTCATAGAGTCCACTAGAGGAGATAAGTCACCACAGCTTACAAGGACATTAACTAATTCATTTAATTGAGTTTGGGTACAGAGGTCTGACTGCTTGTCTAAGTGGTGCCCCATATTTGTAACAGATATAACTACGCTAGTTCTGTTCGGTTTTATCACAAGTGTTGTTTTTTTTTAGATCACACAGGATTTTTAATCAAAATACATATGAGTGTATTATGTTTAACATCATGTGTAATATAAATAAAAATCACCTGTGGTAAAACAGAACTAGCTACCTTTTTACATTTACATGTAGAATAAATAAAGCAAAGCATCAGAATACTTGATCTCGTAATATGACACAACAATGTAAAATATTGTCTTAAGGGCCTTTTGAATTGGGATAGGGTGTGAAATTCCACCCACTGATGTTCATGATATTTTTGTTGCAAACTGCACTGTAATCCAATACATTTATCTCAATATGTTTGTTTTTGGCAGCTAATTTCAGCATCACCCTTACATATCATTTAAACAAATTTCCTTCTAATAGTGATGTCAGCGGACTTCCACAAATGACACTCTGTCTAATCTGAATATGTCAAGCTGTTTTAAAGCAGGGGACCGGATAAGAGTTATCAAGCAAAGAGAAACATGTGCTGCCCTGGCTCTGTTTTAATGTTTAAACCCTATTAGGATATGTAGAGTGGTGATAAGAGAATTAAATGTTGTCTAAATTGTATCCTAAGCAAGCAGTCTTTGGTGGTCTCATCCCTGCTGGGATTGACATACATAGCTTTTGGATAGATTGGAAAGTAAAGCATGTATTCACCTTTGGGTTTGCAAAATTAGGATCAGTAAATTCTCTAAAGACAGGAGTTACCATTCGGAACAGTTATCTACTTTCATTTCTTGAGTAATGTTTTGCTTCTGTGGGATACTTTCCATGAGAAAACAGCCTGCCAAAGTTTGTCAGATGATAGCACAGCATATGAGAAATGTAAACATAACTTTGTAACCATCAACCTTATCAAGGTTGCTCAAGAGGATATAGTTAATATTTGTGGAGATAGATCAAAGCTGCAATTAGTACCTACACAAATATTTTACTCTATAACTAAAACTTCTTTAATTAAACAATAGTCACTTTTTTTTTTTTTTACTGCATGTCCTTTCTCACTACATGTTCCACTACAAAGTTAGAGAGGCCTAGACCCGTCCACGTACCACACAGATGAGAAGGTGAATGTTGTTCCTGTGGATTTATTGTGCACCACCACCAAACACAATGCAGTGGATAGAAAAAACAAAAAAGACAATGCTACCGCAGTAAAAACAGCTGAACTGTGTTTATCATGTTGTTACATTCAGTTTCATATAGTAGTATAACCGAAATAATGGTCTCAGCAAAGGTAAACGCCATTACTTACCTAATGGGTTTCAATGGACTAAACCAAAGTAAGGGAACTCCTTGCCTTCTGTGCAATGTCCAAGGAATCACTGGAGCCAGAACATTGTCGGTAAATATATAGGAGGTTGGCAACTAGGTTGTGTTGCTCATATACTTAAATTGATATAGTCTACTAAAATTGTTTGAGGGCCACTCTCTTGCAAGTAACTAGTTTTGCTGGTTATTGTTGGGGAGTCGTAGAGATTGAAAGTAAAACACATGGAAGTGAAATTGCAGACTGTGAGGAAAAAATCATTGGAGGCTATGAATTTGTGACTAAGCCACCCTGCATATAGTCTTCCAACTTTGATAGATTTCTGTGGATAATGTAAAAGTGAAATGTTGCGATGAGTGGCGCGACTTTGGATGTCAAGAGAGCCCCATTTTTTTTATAAACTGCTCAAAAAGATTTGACAAAAACTGGAGAAGCCTTACCCAAAAGGTCCCTGTACCATAACCACTTCAACTAATATAGAAGTTATGGCACTTATTATTCATTTAATATAATAGCAATAAGTCAATAAGTCAGTTGAACAGTAAATCTACAAGCAGGTGCCAATAGTCAGATAAATGATTAGAAATAAATACAAATGTGACAACCAGCTGAATTAGGGACACGAGAAATTATGGAGCACAATGCCCTTTCGTGTAGTACCTGGACTAAGCTGATTTCAACAAAAATAGAAAGCAGATAAATAGGATAGTTAAACACAGTTCTGTCCCTTAGTGGTGAATGGTTTCAAATATCTGCAGACAAAAAACAATTAGACAGACACAAGTTAAGTTCAGTCCAGGTCAAGGAATCCAAAAATCACAGAAATGAGCAACAAAAAGTAATTTGTTAGGGTCACAATAATATATATATATATATATATATATATATAAACAAATAAACCTTCACTCCAGTAGCAATATTATTGTATGCCAGGTGCTTGTCAGCAAAAATACACAGTTCAGCTTTTAATTGCTCGGTTAAAAAAAAAAAATCAACGTTTCAATTTCATAAGCAAAACTTTCATCAGGACCTAAACGTTTTCAAAAGTTTGGTATGACTTCAAAATTTCCTTGTTTTCGAAAGAAAACCCAATTTTTTTTTTTGTCCATAAAGTCATTATCATTGAACAATAGAAAACCCTTTTGCTGAAAACTAGTGTGCTGATTAACACCTTAGTGACCAGATGGTTTCTACATTTTCTTACCATTAAGGACCAGGGCTGTTTTTACATTTCTGCTGTGTTTGTGTTTAGCTGTAATTTTCCTCTTACTCATTTACTGTACCCACACATATTATATACAGTTTTTCTCGACATTAAATGGTCTTTCTAAAGATACATAGAACATAGAACATAGAATGTGACGGCAGATAAGAACCATTCGGCCCATCTAGTCTGCCCAGTTTTCTAAATACTTTCATTAGTCCCTGGCCTTATCTTATAGTTAGGATAGCCTTATGCCTATCCCACGCATGCTTAAACTCCTTTACTGTGTTAACCTCTACTACTTCAGCTGGAAGGCTATTCCATGCATCCACTACCCTCTCAGTAAAGTAATACTTCCTGATATTATTTTTAAACCTTTGTCCCTCTAATTTAAGACTATGTCCTCTTGTTGTGGTAGTTTTTCTTCTTTTAAATATAGTCTCCTCCTTTACTGTGTTGATTCCCTTTATGTATTTAAATGTTTCTATCATATCCCCCCTGTCTCGTCTTTCCTCCATGCTATACATGTTAAGATCCTTTAACCTTTCCTGGTAAGTTTTATCCTGCAATCCATGAACCAGTTTAGTAGCCCTTCTTTGAACTCTCTCTAAGGTATCAATATCCTTCTGAAGATAGGGTCTCCAGTACTGTGTACAGTACTCCAAGTGAGGTCTCACCAGTGTTCTGTACAATGGCATGAGCACTTCCCTCTTTCTACTGCTAATACCTCTCCCTATACAACCAAGCATTCTGCTAGCATTTCCTGCTGCTCTATTACATTGTCTGCCTACCTTTAAGTCATCAGAAATAATCACCCCTAAATCCCTTTCCTCAGATGTTGAGGTTAGGACTCTATCAAATATTCTGTACTCTGCCCTTGGGTTTTTACGTCCAAGATGCATTATCTTGCACTTATCCACATTAAATGTCAGTTGCCACAACTCTGACCATTTTTCTAGTTTACCCAAATCATTTTCCATTTGGCTTATCCCTCCTGGAACATCAACCCTGTTACATATCTTAGTATCATCCGCAAAAAGACACACCTTACCATCAAGACCTTCTGCAATATCACTAATAAAAATATTAAAGAGAACTATTATTTACATAATATCATATCATTTACTAAAAAAAATAATTATAAAATATGATGAAAAATAAAAAACAAAACACTTTTCCTAACTATAACCCCCAAAATCTGTTACGAATCTACAACCGCCAAAAAACACCTGTGTTAAATAGTTTTAAAACGTTGTCCTGAGTTTTGATATACCCAATTATAACATGTTCTTGCAAGTTATAGGGCAATAAGTAAAAGTAGCATTTTGCTATTTCCAAACCATTTTTACATTGTAACACTGATATCTGTCAGGAATCCCTGAACAACCCTTCACATGTATATATTTTTTAAAAGAAGACAACCTAAGGTATTAAACTTGGGGTATTTTGACTCTTTTCATGCAACCATTTAACCACCGATCTATGCCAAATTAAAAAGAAAAATATTTGGTGAGGTTTTTGACACATTAGCGTTTATATTGGTTTTTTTCGCATTTTTCACACATAAACTGCCATTTCACCTTTGATATTATCGGTATAATATATTTTACTGCTCTAAATTCACTCATATTTGTGTAGAGTAATGTCTCACGAGTACAACAGTACCCCTCAAGTACAGGTTTTATGGTGATTTGGAAAGTTACAGGATCAAACATAAGATTTGCCAATTTCTGTTTTTGTAAATTGCTATTTGCCAGATTGGCTATGCTGCCTTTGAGACGGCATGGCAGCCAAGAAATGAAAATTAACCACACCATGACAAACCATTTGAAAAAGTAGACAACCCAGGGTATTCAAAATGGTACATGCCAAGTCTTTTGTAGTAGCCACTTAGCCACAAATGCGTGCCAAAGTTAGCAGAGTTAGGAAACTTCCCCAAACATAGATTAGTTTACTAGCGCATGGAATTCTGCAAATCTATGTTCAGGGAAACTTCCTCTGATATAGATTAGTTTACTAGTGCAGAGTTTTCCAACCCAGTCCTCAAGGCACACCTACCAGTCCAGGATTTAAGGATTACCCAGTTTTGTCTAAGTTGTTTTTAGAAAAAAAAGAAAAAACACCTTAGACAAAACTGGTGAATCCTTAAATCCTGGACTGGTAGGTGTGCCTTGAAAACTGGGTTGGGAAACACTGTACTAGTGCATGGAATCCCGAAAAATCGATGTTCAACAGTGAAGAGGCGACTCCGGTATGCGGGCCGTCTAGGCAGTGTTGCAAAAAAAAAAAATGCCATAAATCAGACTAGCCAATAAAAGTCAAAAATTAGGATGGGATAAAGAACACAAACACTGGATAGAAAAAGATTGAAAATGGAGTGTTATGGATAGACAGATGAGGTTTTCGAATTACAAAGAAGAGCAGATGCAGTCCAAATGAAAAGGAGGAGTTATTGATGCCATCTGTAAAGCATGGTGGGATGTGATGGTCTGGTGTGCACTGGTAAAGTGGGAGATTTATACAGGGTAAAATGGACTTTGAAGATGGAAAGCTATCTCTCCATTTTGCAATGCCATGACATACACTGTGGATGGTGATTGGTTGGAGTCAAGTTCAGTCTACAACAGAACAATTACCCAAAACACAGTTCAAAATTATGTAATAACTATTTAGGGAAAAAACAGTCAGCTGGTATTCTGTCTTTAATGGAGTGACCAGCACAGTCACCAGAGGTATGATACAAGCCAATCCAACATGTGGAAGATACTTCAGGAACTATGGGGTGAAATCTCTAGAATGCAAAAGGTCTGCAAGGCTGTAATTGCTGCAAATGGATAATTATTGACGAAAGAAACATTAGAAGGAAAAATGTATTATTTCACTTACAATTCATTTTTTTCCAACCTCGTCAATGACTATATTTCTGTTCACGCTCATTTCATGTATGTTTTCATGGACAATAAAGACCCTAAACTTTTGAATGGCACTATATCATATCATAAGCAGGCATCATGCCGCTTCCCTGGAATGTGTGTGAATGCAGGCGCATCAATGAGTCATGTGAATGTGCAGTCATGGATTGATGCACAAAACGTAGGGGATACAGAGCTATACAAGGGCAACATCAAGCTCTATGGTGTCAATACTATTACGTCCAAAATAACCATCTTGGAAAAACTGCTGAGTTGCATAATTTGTTTCCATTTTGCATATAATACCCTAACATTTGAAAAGTCATTTGTCCATTCACCAAGTATAATCATAAATTAAACAGATCCTAATGCAATTTATACTTTGGTGAGTATAACTGATACAGGTCTTAAGCTTAGAAGATGAAAGATAATCACATACTTCATCCTCTGTGACAAAACTAATATAGTTCTGTGTGTCAATAAGAGATTAAACACAGTCTTTGAAACATTCTGTGGAAGGGTAACATGTCAGTTTGTGTCACTTTTGACAATTCTTAAACTGTGAAGCTGGAAGTAGTAGGTGCATCGGGAAAGAGGATATGTAAGGGCCCAGCACAGCCCACACTTTGCCAACAATAATCAGAATCTGACCTTTTCGGTTATCCATTTTTCACCTGCCTCTTTTGTATTCTGCATGGTCTGTATTATCTTATTTTGCATGTGGTGAGAATCTTTTGAACTGTGTCATGCCACACCACTCTGTTGGACATGTCTACTAGAAAAAAACATTACATACAGTTATTTAAATGTGCATAGAGATTAGCATAAAGTGCAAGTAACTATTTTTTTTTTGGGGGGGGGGGGGGGAGCTGTTGTTCTTTTCATTTGGATTTGGGCAGATTAATACTATAACCATTGCTGCCTACCAAGAGTGCATGGCTTAATTTTGTGTGTTTGTATTTACTTTTGGACTACACAGATATATTACAGTGCTGCTGCCCACCCCATTTGTGTCCTATTACATGTTAACAACTGTGTAGGGGTACAAACCTGTATCCATTTCTGTCTTATTGGACACGTTGCCTTTATAGCTGAAGTGACATAGATGAATTGTTAGTGTAGAGATTTAAGAGATTTCCGCCTACCACACGTGTGGCTTTTTTATTCAGTCCAGTGCTTGATACCTGCTATTGCCACAGGTGCATGGCACTACCTATAGGAAGTATTTCTAATCTCTAAGTATCCCTTTTAAATTTTACACTCTAACATTAATGGGCCATTAAAGTCACCCAGGCCACTTCATCTCATTGAAGTGTTCTGGGTGCAGTGGCCTTGTCCTTTTAACCCTGAAATGTAAAACAAGGCAGTTTTAGAGAAACTACAATGTTTGCTATGCAAAGTTAAACACACAACTAATGCTTCCTCTACAATGACCGAGGTTGCAGCTCACAGGAAAGCATTGACCTCATTTCTTTCCTATGCGAAGAATTTGCGTGCCCACGTTGCTTGCCGCACATGTGTATCAGTTTCCAATACTCCTCCATTACTAAAAAACAGTTGAGGGCCTAAAACTACTCTACAAATGGGACCCTATAGCGTTAGAAATACATGTTTATATTCTCAACACTATAGTGGTCCATTAACTTGTCGTAAATAAATTGAATTATGTGAAAAAAACAAAACTTTTTTTGAAAAATGAAGAACATATTGCATGGGTTCATAATGAATGTATGATGTATTACGTTTGTTACAGAGTGAGTTCTAGAGACAGTACTGACCGGAACAAGTTATTTCGGAGGTAGTGGATTTTTATATAGTGCCGTGGGTTGTGGTTTGTAAATACGCAAAGGGGTGCAATGATCCCACCACCTTGATAACATATACCTTTTCAAAAAAATAAACCAAGATTATGGTTTACCCCTTCGAAATAACAAATATTGTTTTTTGTTTTGTGCTCGTCAGAGTAATTTGTATCTTTCAAGACCTCCCATTGCCTTCTTCTGATGCTCTGTGTACATGGAGCTGGAACCAGAGAAGCAGGCATTATTTTTCTATGTAATGTGATTGTCTGAAGCAGCTGCTGAAATATTCCTCATTCATTCATCATCAGCAAACTTCATGTTAACACGCAGAACAAAGACCATACCATCGCTTTTTGACAGGCTGTCCCATGTAGTAATAAATAAAACCAAATTATTGATGATGATAACTGCTAATATTATTACGACCTCAATTAAGTGCTTTTTTCAGACACATTAGCAACTAAAAGGTCTTCTGAGCCGGCTGCCTTTCTTTCCCAGTTCCACTTTGCATTAGAATCTAATTGATCAAACCTGTTTGTCATTTCCCTGTGTGCGGATAAGTATAATGGGTAATGTATCAGCTTGGTGCTTTAGAGTAAAAGCTATTAACACCTTTTGTTGTTTTTCTTTGGGGTCTAAACATGCTGGGAGCTTTTAACCAGAGCTGACTATTGTCAGCCTTCAAACCTGCGGAATTTTAATTAATGCACTGATTTTATTAAAAAGAATTATTATGTCTCATAAACTACAATGATGCATTGTTCTGGTACACCAAGATTCTTGTTACAACTTTTAAGTGAAATTTACCGGGTTATGCACTAAAGTGAGAATCCTAAACTAAAAGCACAGCTGACTTTTCCAGCTCAGAATTTTTCCAACTCAGCTATTTTGTCCTTATATGTGAAATTCACTTTTATTTCAATTTGAATTGTCACGTTTTTAAATAACCCTGTTAGTGTATGTTCTTTTAACAGTCGATAGTAGCATAGTTTTACAGCAAACGCCCCAAAAAGCTTTTTTGTTTTTCTAAAATTTAAAAGGAATGTTCATGTGAAATGTTCTCAAATTTATTTTCATGATTTCTGAGTGTAACTTTTTTTTTATTTCAAAGGAGCAGTTGGGTCATATAGCCATGCTTCTCCCAGTTTCAGTTACTGTAGGTGAAAGTTTAGGATCTAGTGATCACCAGTCGGTGTGGTTTAATAAAGGAAAAGAGACTGAGTCACACCACACAAAAACAAAAAGTTTTAGATTTTAGAAAAACAGACTTTTCTAAAATTAGAATATGCGTAAAGGAGTCCTTATCAGACTGGAGCAGTTTAAATGGAGTCCAGGAGAAATGGGATTGTTTAAAAGTTGCACTGCTGAAGGCAACAGAAAATTGCATCAGGCTTGTCACGAAGAGAAGAAAAATTGAGAAACCACTGGGGTACTCCACAGAAGTGGCCAAAATAGTAAAAATCTAAAAGTTAGCATTTAGTAATTATAAAAAAACCCAGAATGAGGAAGACAGACAGATCTATAATATTAGGCAGAAAGAGGCTAAGTAAGTTATAAGAGCACACACAGAAGAGAGAATAACACAGTCAGTAAAAAAAAGGGGGATAACACATTTTTTTACATACATAAATGAGAAAAGGAAAGTAAAATAAGGATTAGTTAGATTAAAAAACAAAAGAAGGAAGGTATGTAGAAGAGGATAAAGGTCTAGCTGACTGCCTCAATTTATATTTTTGTTCAGTATTCACTGATGAAAATGAAGGAGAGGGACTACAGTTAAGAAAAAAGTTACATGTTACATGTGAGTTTACAGAGGAAGAGGTTCTATTTCAACTGTCAAAAGTAAAGACAAAAAGGTTGATGGGGCCTGATGCGATGCACCCAAAGTTATTAAACTAACTTAGTGGTGTACTAGCAAAAACATTTACGGATTTATTTAACCAATCATTGTTAACAGGAGTAGTCCCAGAAGATTATTAGCGAATGTTGTGCCCATTCACAAGAAGGGTAGTAGGGAGGAGTCGGGGAACTATAGGCCAGTATGCCTTACTTCAGTAGTGGTAAAAATAATGGAAACCATGTTAAAGGATAGGATTGTTGAACGTCTAAAATCACATGGCTTTCAATATCAGAGACAACATGGGTTTACTTCAGGGAGATCATGCCAAACTAATCTTATTGATTGGGTAACTAAAATAATAGATCACAATGGTGCAGTAGACATTGCTTCCTAGATTTCAGTAAGGCTTTTGACACTGTTCCACATAGAAGGCTCATCAATAAACTGCAATCTTTATGGTTGGATTCCAATATTGTTGAATGGGTTAGGCAGTGGCTAAATGACAGGCAATAGAGGGTTGTAGTCAACAGAGTATATTCAAAGCAAGATCTAGTTACCAGTTGGGTACCTCAGGAATCTGTACTTGGACCCATTCTCTTTAATATTTTCATTAGTGATATTGCAGAAGGTCTTTTTGCTGATGATACTAAGATTTGCAACAGGGTTGATGTTTCAGGAGGGATACGCCAAATAGCAAATGATTTAGGTAAATTAGAAAAATTGTCAGAGATGCAGAGCATTTTTGTGTGTTCTGTATAACTGCAGAGGGATTCCTTTGAGGTCGACATTGTTTGCCTCATTTCCATTATGTCCTCCTCAGTGACCCGAACCCTTTCATTGACCATCTATACCTCAGCCGGGATCTTGGCTATATCAGCAGCCAGCATCTACCTAAAGTTAGGAGATTTTGGATGTCTTGCCAGAGCTCAGAGGTCTGGGAAGCCTGGGGCTGTCTGCTCCAGACCTTGTGTTAAGGGCTATGTCTGAGGGTCTTCATTTGCGGGCCTATGATGGTTGGCAGAGACCTATTGTTCCCCTTGAGCCACCATTTTGTGTGGGGTCTGTCATTGGAGCATTGTTATGATATCTTGGGTATCACTAGGCGTACCGGTGGTGTTTTTTGCGAGTGCCTCCTCATTGCTGTTGGCGGGTTTGGTGTGGTGGAGAGGGGTTCAGATTCCTGCTCCACTTCACTCCTTGATGGGCTGGTCGCAAAAGCTCATTCAGGCGAGGCTCACAGATAGATAGTAGGCCGCAGGACATCTCTTCTCTCGGTTCTGCCCGGATTTTAAAAAGAACGGCATATGCCGGTTGCCAGGAGCCACCCGGAGGTGAGTACTCTGCTTGTAGTCATTGGATGGGTTGTACGAGTTGTACGAGCAGATTTCTGCCGGAGCTGTGAAAGATGGCGTCTGTTCAGACCCGTGATTAAGCCCCGCTCCAAATATTAGATTTTTAGATTGAGTGCATCAAGAGACATCATGGCTGTGATGATTCTCCTATGGTAAAGGAACAATTAAATAAATTAGTCAAGGAGAAGGGATTACATAGGAGAGGGAGGGAAGAGGGGTAGGGGGAGAGCGAGCTCAGAGGGGGTAGGGGTTTGTTGCGGATTAATCCCGTAGTACCGTTATGGCATGGAGGGAATGTTGGCCCCCTTGGTGGTGCCTCCTAAAGGGAGTTAGAGTTCTGTTAAATGTTTTGAATGTTAATTTGTTGAAAAAATTTATTTGAAAAGTTTATCCAAAAATATTAAATAATTTGGAAAGCTTATACAACAATATTAAATCGAGGTCAAAAAGTCCAGAAAATCAACATGGTGAGTTCTGAAGAATTGTGACAATTGATGCTCAGAACTTGTTTATACACATTTTCTTTTGATAATCTTAAATATCACTTAGGCCTCAATTGAATACGTTTTCCAAATTATTAAAAACTTTTCAAACGATTCATCTACAGAAGTCACATTAGAGTTCATAGGATTTTTTATAGATAAATCATTGGAAATCATTGAATCCTTTCAAAAGCTTTATAATTTGAGGCTTTAGAGTTTGACTTGCATTTAAAATGCTTCCTGTTGAGTATTCGTCTGTTTATAACAAGGGTACCCAAAAGGTAGGTCCCCAAATGTTTTAAAACTACAGCTTCCATGATGCGTTGTCGTTTCTAAAGCATGCAAGGCATCATGGGAGTTGTAGTTCTACAATGTCTGGGGTTCTACCTTTTGGGCATCTCTAATTTATAATTTCTTGATCCTGCATTTTCCGTGTTGTTAAATGTGCCCATTTTATTTAAATGTTATAAAAGGAAATATCAGTGTGTATAAAATGTCAATACCTCTTAGATAGTTTGCTCATTTGAACAATTCAAGACTTGTTTCATATCCCCAATGTATTATTGTAAAGAGTTGCAGGTTGACGCTATATAAATGATAATAATAATTCTTACCATTATACAAATAACATTTAATCTATTGCATACGGTATAAATATGAACAAGATTGTGATAGGGTGGATTTTACCCAGATAAAAAAGGAGCAAATTGAATGATATATATATTCAGATAAAATAATAATACAATAATTATTTTTAATAATAATAGAAAAAAAGCAAACCAATTACATTTATTTTAATATATGAAAAATATGCATTTTACAGGTATAATATGCAATGCATAAAAATCGGTCTAACTTATTTGCTAGCATATAATTGGAAATATTCTCGCTTGGCAAGTCTTGGTATGCTATATAGATTTTGCTGTATATCTGTGCTGACTGACACAAGAAGACACAGATAATATGCCATATTCTAGAATTAATTTCACAGATCTAAGCGAGACTTTCAATTCAACAGTTGAAATGTGACACTATATAATCCTTTTGTTTGAAAAACTCAGATATGTGGCCAGATAACTAATGAATAACAAGACTAACCCCCAGAGCTTGCAGCAAAAGTGCACTGTATGGAGTACATTATTGGGGACCCCTGCCTAGCTAAGATCTGCTAGAGTCATTAGGAACATCCAGCTGTTCTGCATATAATCTGTGTTGGTGTTCAAAGCTCTTGATTTGTTGCACAGAAGAGGTGGACACTGAATGGATTAGAATGTTCTTTCACCTACAGTATGTCCACTAATAACGAAATAAGGGAGTTAAAACCTTAAAGAAAGTGTATTTTGTGATTAACCTTTATATTAGTAAGGGAGCGCATAACTGGTTAAAAATATAAGCAAAATATTAAAGAACTCTGCACATCTTATTTATCAAGCATGTTAATCATCCTTGCAAATTATGCTGTGAAGTGTAATATTAAATATATATATAAATATTATATTTATATAGCACAGACAAATTACGTAGCGCTTTACAATGGTTGGACTAACAAACATGTAATTGTAATCAGACAGGTTTGACGCACAGAAACAGAGGGGTTGATGAGGGCCCTGCTCAATGAGCTTACATGCTAAAGGGAGTGGGTTATAGTGACACAAAAGGGACGGGAAGTACTAAGGAAATAGATTGGTAGAATAGTACTCAATGAAGACTTAGTATGTATATTCTTACATAGGTAACATTATGCAAACAATCTATCTGTTTTGCTAAATAATGATAATTAGAATATGGGGTTCCATTTTATTAGGTGTGATACAATTTTATTAGGTGTGATACAATCTGCCAATAAAAAATGTAGTAATACAACAATTTTTTTAATTGAGAGGCAGACCTGATAATGCAAATTCTAGAAAATCTTACCGTGCACATAAAGTATGTTTATTGGATAAGCATAGCACTGTTGAGGCAGTCCTTTCCTGATTTAGTGAGAGCACAATGCACAGGTTGCAAAGCCTGTACATTATTTGGTTATATTTTTTTAATTTTTGTTTTTTGCATGTCTACATATTTTAATGCATTATCTATGTAATACTTTACATAAAAAAAAAGAATGTATTAATTTCCGGTTCATGGGTCACTTTAATGTTTTGTTTTTTGGAAGGTCTTTGCTCTTTGCATGCTATCACTTAGTCACCATCTGCTCTGGCTCTATTATATCCATGAAACGCTGGCATGTGTATCTAAACTCCATGGAAGATTCATGTTCCTGCCCAGGGACGGATTTATACCACAAGCACCTGTATGCAGGCAACTCTCAAGCGCAATCCACCCTTCTTCCAGCTAAGAAAAGACAAAAAAACTTGTTTATTTAAATAAGATGACACTGTGTGTGTCTATGTGAGTGTAGACATATGTCTGTGTGTAAGAAGAGTTTGTGTGTGTTTGCTTATGTGTCTGTGAGTGCATGTTTGTGTGTACGTATATGTCTGTTTGTACCTCTGTGTGTGTAACAGTATGTTCTGGCAGCATTGAGGGCTAGTAGCCTGTGTGTGACAGAGTGGATAGCAGCGTGTGTAGTAGTGTGTGTGTGTGTGGGTGTACTAGCGTGGGGATGTGTACCAGTAGGAGTAGATGTGTATGTGTTTGTAGCAGTGTGTATATGTGTGTGTGTGTGTGTGCCTGCAAGGCTTTATAGGAGGTGGCTATGCTGGCCGGTGGCCGCAGTGCTTTTCCATCAACATTGGACAATACTGTGTTGAGTCTTAGATGGTGGAACCATACAGAGATCGGGCTCGTTCAGACTGAACCTAGTGAGTTCAGCGTCTTGCAGCCTCCTTTCAGGTGTTTGCTGTATGGGAAGACAGCAAAGCAATGATGCTTTTAGCTGGCAGAATTGGCACCTGTAGCACCACTATCAGGCTTGTGCCTGTAGGCAAATCTGGCCCTGTTCCTGCCACTTTCTTTTCAAAACACCACATGTTTTTTGCTCTATCACATTTATGGTCATGAATAAACTCCTCCATTGTCAAACTTAGTCAATTTGACAGATATATATATATATAAGGAAAAGCAGTTTCTACATTTCATTACATATTTTATGAAAACTAGAACAGATCCAGACACAGGGAGCTGTAAAGAAGATTATATATATATATACGTTATATAGAAGAGATTACCGGTAGATAAAGTTTGATGACAGAGCCTATAATGATTTAGCATGGTGACAACACAGTCCAGTTCTGTCGAGGCACAACCAGGGCATACAGTGCAACTATGCAGGAAAACAGAAACATTGTTTTGGTTTCTTTTCTTACACTATGCTTCATGGCAGAAAAGGACAACATTCATAGGAATTAACTGACCCTCAACTGGAGAACAAATATATTTCTCTAACAGGACAAAATGTTGTGAGGGATTGGAAGCCTATGATATGGATCTCTTTGTTGGATTTCTACTGCTGGCAAAGGGGACATGAGGATATTAGTGTTCTTTTTATTTTTAAATTGTACAGCAGGCATCTGCTTTGAGATGCAACTACCTATTATAAAGCAAAGGTCCGCAGTAGCGTGCTCTGAAAATGGCTGTCATATTTCAAAATGCGCGAGTGACTGGACACTAGGAACATGCTCAGAGCCTATCAGCAGTGCTCCATGGTCTGCTTGAGGAGGCAGGATGTCAGTTTACCTGGCCACCATCTTTAGAGGTAGGCACATCCTTTTGCCAGCCCTTCATAGAGTATGTTCTCTTCCCTACCAAACTCTGTCCTGGGAAATGTGGGCAGCGAATAGAGGCATGTATGTGATGGCATTCTACCAGGTATCTGACCATATAAGAATAGTCAATATTTTTGTATGTTATGTTATGTTATTATAATATTATATTAGTTTATGGGTACCCAAAAGGTAAACCCCCAGAATGTTTCAAACTACAACTTACATGATGCTTTGTCATTCGAAAAACATTATAAAGGCACACAAAGCATCATGTGAGTTGGGGATCTACCTTTTGGGCACCCCTGGTGTAGTTCATACATCTCAAATACATTAGTTATATGACTGAAATACAAAGAAGACTAGAGACTAGAAATATCCTAGACATGTAACTAACCTGTTACAAGAACACTTCAAGCACCATAACCAGTACTGCTAGCTATAGCGATTATGGTGCCTGGAGTGCCCTGGCACTCCTACCCTATTGTAAGTAGTTAAACATTTGTATTTTTATTTTACTATTTGACTTTTTTCCAGGAGTTCGCTGGGCCCAGCTCTCCGCCTCCACTACTAATGCCGGAGAGCTGGAAGCTTCTAAGAATGAACTAGCGCTTTGCTGGAGAGTATCACATGATCGCTCTCAGCAAGCTATAGCAGTTATGGTCATGGAGTGTTCATGTAAATCAGAAGGCCGAGCTACAATCTTAATAAGAGTGCAGAAAATCAAATTACTGATAACATAACCTAAAGTGAAAAGTTTGAGAAATGAGAAGTCTTCTTAATTAGTTAGCAGTTGAGCAGGGAAAATAATAAAAACCAAAAGGTATTTCAAAAACAGTCAACTGAACATTAAAAATACTTTTTTTCAAAAGGATAAAATATAAATGAAAGCAATAAAATAATAAATAGGAAAGGGACTGAAAGCCTAATGCAGTCCTCTATATTAATAAGATGTCTTCTAAACTAATTAGCAAGTCACATGCAGGGCCAGATTAAGAGCCTAGTGGGCCTGGAGCTGACAGTTATGATGGGCCTAATTACGGAATTTTATCGACCAAAAACACTAAAACAACCATACCTCCCAAGCGTCATGTATGTGATGGAGATGGTGTTGGAGGGAAACTCAAAGGATGCAGCTATACGAAAACACATACTCTTTGCTAATTTCTCTCTAATTTCTGCTTTCATCTTTCAAGCAAATCCATACCCCCTAACAGCAGTGTCCAGTGAAGCAGGAAGTCAATGTGCAAGGTAAAAGGGTGTGCCACTGGCGCGAAATGGGGTGCCAAATGGGGTGAACATGCCCAAAAAGGGGGGCATGTCTGTCCAAGGAATAGGAAAGCCAGCCTGGCATGAATGCATGCCAGGCTGCCTGCCAATCATGCACACTGTCCAACTAAGAGGATACTATGCAGACAGCACCCTGAGCTTGACATAAATGCATCAAATGATGCGCCTACTCCACGCTTTCTAAGGACTGTCCCCTAGCACTCGCTGGTCCACTTGTCTCCTTATCATCTTACTAACAGGCAGAAGTTCCAAGTATATAGTCTGGGACAGAGTAAAGGTGTATGTAGTGAGTGTAGAAGAAAGGGGACATGCCACAGTGTTAGAGAAACCAAAGTGTGCATTACCTAAACTAATTTTATTGTCAGCCACTCCACACAAGTTTTGTTGCCATACATCCCTCTTCAGCTTCCAAACGTAAAGGGACACTATAGTCACCAGAACAACTACAGCTTATTGTATTTGTTCTGGTAAGTAGAATCATTCCCTTCAAGCTTTTTGCAGTAAACACTGTATTTTCAGTGACCACTCCTTAGATGGCTGCTAGAGGTGCTTCCTGGGGCAGTACTGCCTAGTGTGCAGCACTGCCATTCAGTGTCTCCACCCTCTGCATGCAGAGACTGAACTTTCCTCATAGAGATACATTGATTCAATTTATATTTATGAGGAGATGCTGATTTACCAGGGCTACGTTTGACTTGTGCTGGCTCTGCCCCTGATCTGCCTAGTTGACAGTCTCAGCCAATCCTACGAGAAGCATTGTAATTTGCTCAGACCACCACTTCTGATGATGTCAGCAGACATAGTCAGTTCAGAGGCAGAGCCAGCAGCTGCAGACTACAGAATACAAGTAAGAGTTTACTATATTTAGGGAGGCAAGGGGGGCTAGATGGTGTTTTTTTTGCATAATAGGGTCAAAAATACATGATTGTGTTCCTGACCCTATAGTGTGCCTTTAAGCAAGAGTACGTAAAGAGTAGTTAGGGTTGCAACCTTTCTTGGAAAAAAAATACCAGCCTTAATAATTTGTATAATTAATTAGTTATGCATGACATCACATTATGTAAATCACAAAGAGTGACATTCTGTAAAAATTCTGTAAAATCACCAACAAACTACTCACAGTTTGATTCTGCTGTATAGATGAATTGCTCCCAGTGTCTCCCTGTCTCCCAGTCTCATAAGTCACCCAATGTCTCAGTGCCCCTATGTATCACAGTATCTGTGTCCCCATGACGCCCAGTCCCCTAGTCTCCTAGTTTCTCAGTGCCCCTATTTTTCCCAGTGTCCCCATGTTTCAGTGTGTCCCCATGTCACAAGGATACTAGGGGACACAGTGAGACATGGGAGCACTGAGACACTTGGGAACACTGGGAGATATGGGGATACTAGGGAAACATGAAGGCATGGAGACACTAGGGACACAGAGACATGGGGACAAATACACTGGGAGACATAGGGACAGTGAAACATTTGGGGAAACTAAGACACTAGGGGACACTGAGACACTAGAGACACTGGGAGACATGGGGACACTTGTGGACATAGACATGGGTACACTGAGAGACATGGGGACTCTGAATCACTAGGGACACTGAGAGACATGGGGACACAGACACTGGGAGACTAGGGAAAACTGGGAGCCATGGGGACACTGAGCCACTAGGGACACTGGCTGGGGGACATTGGGACACTGGGAGACATGGGGACACAGACACTGGGAGACTAGGGGAAACTGGGAGCCATGGGGACACTGAGCCACTAGGGACACTAACTGGGGCACATTGGGACACTGGGAGACATGGGGACACTGTGTCCCTAGTGTCTCCGTGTCCCAATGTCTGTGTCTCCCAATGTCCCTATGTCTCACAGCATCCCCATGTGTCTCAGCGTCCCCATGTCTCACAGTGTCCCCTAGTGTCTCAGTGTCCACATGTTTTCCAGTGTCCCCAAGTATCTGTGTCCCCAGGTATTTTAGTGTCCCCTAGTGTCTGTGTCCCCATGTGTCCCCTAGTGTCTCAGTGTCCCCATGTCTCCCTGCTGCCTTTTCCCCCATCCCTCACTTACCTGAGCTGTAGAGCTGCTGTCTGGACTCTCTGTGCTGTGTAGCTGCTCCTCCACAGATCAGTGAGTAGTAGAGAGAGAGAGAGAGGCAGGGATATGCTGTAACTTCCTATTCCTGCCTCTCTCCACACAAAGTGGCCCCTACTGGCCAGTGCTGGTATTGCAGAGTAATCTCTGTTTATACTGATAAAAGTACCTGCATTTGTATTGCTGGTATTACTGCAATACCGGCACGGCCAAGCAGCCTCAAATACCGGCTGTGCCAGTAAAATAACAGTCAGGTGGCAAACCTAAGAGTTTTAATGGGCCTATTCCATGGGCCTGGGCCTGGAGCTGCAGCTCCATCAGCAACTATGTTAATCTGGCCCTGGTCACATGTGAAGAAAATAAAAACAAAGTTTTTCTTAAATAGTCAACAGAAGATTTAAAACGTCTTCTCTTAACCTATATAAAACAAAGCAGGTATGGGTTATACCAGATGGATATATTACTATGAACATAAGCAACTACTTGCTGATAAAATAAGCATATTAAAATAATAACTATAGCAGTGTACATTTAAATAACATCACACAAATATCCTGTGTAAATCTTCAATTAAAGAGGACAATGGCACCAAGCTTTTTTCTGTGCCTGGGTTATGGGCTGAGGCCTTGGTTATGGGCTGAGGCCTGGGTTGCTGATATAGGCCTTGTTTCCACCCATGGCAGTGAATAACGGTCACAAGCTGACACCAATAACAATAGCTGCTATACAGTTTTATACAGAATTACTACCTTTACATAAATATTCCATTGTGATATGGTATTTTTAAATTATAGCTTTTTACAATCGAATTATTGTTTCAAATATTTTTGTTGGGTTTTTCAAATATATACAATGGAATTATTTTTCTTCAAGGGGTTTAATTTCTTAACTTAAAATATCTTCTAACCAAACATAGGCAATAGATCTCTACACACCCACTAGCCATTGGATTCTGTTTTCCAGAACCATATAAAGACACTTGAGTCTATGCTGCCAATTATTTAGTTTCACTTTGGATTTGTTTTCTATAGCTTTGCTATTATTTGCAGGGCATATGATACAGTTATTTCTTCTGTGTATGGTACTTACTGTTGCTTCCACTAACTTCCAGTGAAACGAATATAGCTGCACAACTTTTCCACACAATAGCTACTACATTTTCTTTGATCTAGAAGATAACTCATTAAACCATGAAGTATCGAATGGTCCTGATCTGTGATAAATCTGGTGGACTGAAATAAAAATTGACCACCATAAGTTATGGGGAAAATTAACACTAGGCTACTCAGTAGCTAAACTGTCCCTCAGCACTTTTGACTCTCCAGAGATCAACACGAAATGCAAAGCTCTAACTGTTGCCCTAGTTGCTTAAATTAGGAGAGTTGTGCTGCCAGATGATGTGTGGTAAGTTATCTCTAAGGTAAACTTCAGTTAAGTCAACAGATAAAAAAAAACTTGGAAGCAAAGAAAGCTTCTTAGTAAATAATGAGTTCACTGAGCGTTCTGGTCCCAGTTGTGGTAGTGTGTGGAAGAAGGACTCAAGAGGCAGATAATTCATTCTATATCCAAATCTAAACGCTTATAGAATACATGGCCTTGTTGTGGCCAGTGGAATCTGACAATCACTGTCTGTCAGGGCAGCTGCCATCTCAAAGTCCCTTGTTCTTCATATAAATTTATTTTTAAATCTTTTCGTATCAATATATATGTATAATTTCCCCCAAAATAATTTGTATCAGTGTATTTGATTTAGTTTATTACTTGTGTCCTTGTTGTCTGGACATACTTGCACGTATTCTGGTATGAAATGATTTGCAGAGATTGATTGCATTCGTCTGCCATATAAATGGTTAAAGCTAGCCTACTGATAAATTAGTATGTCATGAGACACGCAAAACAAAATAGGATAATTAGGAGGGGGAAAAAATGCACAGAAGAAGCTACATCTGTGCCCAAACAGCCGCTTTCCAGTCCCCACTGCAGTACTTAACGCTTGTTAATGTGGCATTGTTTACTCACAATTAAACTATTTACCATTAATTTAACTTTCAGACGTTGAATCGGTCACATGCACTGGGGTCCCAGCGCCCGGACAGATGTGTTTTATACACTTGTATAAACACGGCTCTCGTTAGGAAGCTAAGCGTGTTAAGCAAGCTGATTACAGCACAATGCAGTATGCTTCATTATAGAAAGCTCTTTGGGGAGTCAAGCCAGTGTTTTAAATCTGTGTACAGCAGGCTCTCTCCTCTTGCATACCTGTATCTGTGTATATTTTTTTTAATCCCTCTCATATATATTTTCTGTGCACTTTCTGATACATTCTTCTCATATACCACTTTTTTTCTTATTATCTTGCCTCAATATTGCAAGGCTGAAAAAATAGGTTTGTATCTGTGTACGCAAATTCATTTTCAAGCCCATGTTTGGATTGGCAGTATACTATAATATAATAATATATATATATATATTTATTATTTTTTTGTATGTGATTTTTGACTTTATTTACTAAATAGGGATACGTAGAGAATGAATTAATAGATCACAAAATTTAGTATACATTTTAATGACATGTAAAAATAGCTATGTTGAAGAATTTTTTTGATTTGACTTTTTTGTGCGTAGAATTTGCCCTATCTGTTGTCAATACTTAGAAAAAAACACAAGTCTAATGAATAATTCCTACTGAGATTCCTTGTGCTTTGAACAAACACCTGCCACTGAATCCAAAGTGGAAAACCTGAGCAGCCTTTTACATCCATGGCATACTTATAATCAAATATATACATCACTGGAATAAAGGGAAGAATTAATTACATACCAAAGCTTTTAGGCCACATGCACCTGATCATTCCTAGTCAGTGCTTTTTAGCAGTTCCAACATCTCTGTTGGGCAACAGCTGAGGATCCAGATCCTACTTGGTGGAATTCTTACTGCACTTACCAATGTCTGGACCACATCTATAGATAAATGTCAACTGGACCTCAACCTTCATAGCAGAAGAAATTCTTTACTTTCAGTGGTTTGTTTTAAATTTACATGCCACAAACCTTACCCTTATAGACACTTATTTGCTAAGGCAGATGGTGTCTGAAGACTTCAGAGATTAATATAGAACTATTATGTACATGCATAATCTTTTCTAGTAAGTGCATAGATTGGTGGAGACATTGCATCACTACACTGCATATCTGAATTAGCAGCATTTGTCATGCTTTCATTCGTTTGTAAATGTAACTTTTACGGTTTGGTCTAAAATTCGTACTTTGCTTAACACTTCTCTACAATTCCCATTGTAGTGAATAACGCTAATTGTATATTTTTGGAAAAATAGTTATGACATGATTTTAGAGATCCCACTATCAAATATCAATGCTCCATTCATTACCCATGATAAAAGTAGTGCAGGTCCACAAATGCTACAAGTAGAAAAGTTCAAATATCAAATGGTAATGGGAATTGGAACGATCTTTGGACCTTAAGGGGTTAATACGGAACATATCATTATAACACAACCATTAAACAATGCCCAATGCAATGAGCAAACTGAGTATACATATCCATACGTAAACAAACGCTCAACAGATAAAACACATGCATTATATAAGCACAAATTAAACATCACTCACTACATAAATGTCTTAAATTTATTTTACACTTACCAGTATAATCAACAAAAGGACACAAATGGTCATAAGAGCTTGTGCTCTGTGGTGTCATCTATTGGTGTGAATCTGCACTACTGAACACAAACTCAATTTGAATATTTGTGTCAATTCTATACTGCTGAGTACTGCTTTGTTGTCAGAAGGATAAAAGCGCTAGTACTATATGGTATTTTTGCATGAAATACCAGCACAATCCAGTACTAACTCATCTTCTATGCATGCTATCAGACAACGATCCACAGTGAGCCATGTCTTATAACACTAAGCTGGTAAAGTGAGACCTCAAATCAAAGGAAAATGAATAGATGTCCAGGTGACAATCTGCGTCCAGCAAAGAACAGAAAAAAAAAAATGCTATTAGCATAGTTTCCATGATGACAGAGGGCTCGGCACAACTTTCTATATTTCCTAATTCTTAAGCCAGCCTTACCACTATCACAGGGGGTATGCAGATTAAAATTGTTAGAAAATGAGCAGTTTGGGTGAGCCAAACATTTCTTATCAGTTGTCACATTCTATGTTTTACTTCTTGTCCCACGTAAACGATCAGTTAATTTAACCCTTCTGCAGTGGGGGAGCTAACAACCCATTCCGCCTCTCCCGTAGAGAAGGCTTTGAAGCCACCCCTGGCTTGCTGCTGCAGATTACAAAACTCTCTGTATACTGAGCTTTGCTTAGAAAGCATTAATTGTTGTCAAGCTAAATTTCACACCAAAGATAACAGAGGCGCTGCGTAAACGAGATAAACAAACCGCTCGCCTTGAGTCTAATGAGATGCAAAAAAAATAAATAAAAAAGATGTTCCCAGAGTCACTCGATGGTGGATTCTGGTGCCATCTAGCTCTGCATTTAAAGGATAGCCCCGTACTGGTATTATTTTAATTTTGTGATTTATTTATATATTTAATCAAATGTCTCTGTATTTAATATAAGCCATACTTTGCATAGTAAATACACATTACTATGGATTTGAACTTTAGGCATAAAATTATATTTGAAAAGGATTTCACCTCCCCACCCCATGAGAGTTTAACGTATTACTGACATTTTAAATAAACATGCGGCTGTGGAGTGCATGTTGTTGCAGAGTGCTGTTTTTATTTTAGAAAATATCTCTATATAAAGCTAGCATATGCATTCCAGCTATTTGAAGGGGGAATACAATATTAAAATCTGGCTATTTTCTATATCTTTATGTCTTCATTTGTAGTGCTGAGATCTTCTCCTGCCATACCAATGGTCCCCTACTGCTCTAACTTCCTTTACATTCTCTCCTCTCTCATTCCTCTCTTTTTGGCATTGTTTAGTAACTTTTAATTGAGCATTGTAGGTGTTTGAAACTGTTCCCAGTGCAGTGTGGGAGAAGTCAGAAATGTGTCACATCCAGTGAATCCCATTGGCTACTTTTTATTAGCTCACATACATGCATACATACATATGTAGGTGTACTATACTATATGGACAAAAGTATTGTGTCACAACATTTAAATTTTGAATTCAGGTTTTCCATTGGACCCATTGCCACAGGTGTATAAAATTAACCATAGATATACACAAAACAATGAGATACAGCTGTTTTATACGTGTTTAGAATTAAAAGTGCTCCAAAGGTGCCTCCTTTGAAAACAATGGGGTTGGCTATATCTCCCCTTCTTGTAGTCACCACTGTAGTTAGGAATCAGCCAGGACTCCGAGAAGTAGGTAGCTGAGAAAACTTTTATGGCAATAAAATCATGAGTGATCTCTCATTTGGACCATTTTTTACAATTCTTTGTTTTTGTTGTGCGTATGACATCAACTGCCACAACAGCAGAATTAAGCAACAGACATAATGATACATTGGCATGGCAGTCGAAGAAATCAGGCTAGACATGTACGGAACTATACTGTTTTTTTTGTTTTGCAACTAACATCAGGAAAAATAAGTAATCTAGGAATAAGTAGCTAACTGCTATTAAACTAGGTTGCTCTAACTGGCCATACGGTATTGTGAACATGCGTAGTTACATTATTTTCAAGCCCACTATATGGTGGTTCAGTGGAGAGCTGAAATAGGAAGCCTAGTCTTAACCACGAGTGTTGGGCACAAGTGATTGGGTACCCCTAACCAAGGAGGCAGTGGGGTGGGGGGGGGGGGGGAGGTGAACCTTGGGGCATCTTAATAGCGGCAAGGGCTGCATGTGGCATTAATCCATTTGGCCTAACTGTATGTAATATTCATCTGTAAGGCTAAGTTACAAAATCAAAGCAAAAAATGAACACCAAAGTAAAAGTAAACTGGAAACAGGAATAGAGACATTGCACAATATAGCTTGCGACAGGCCCTGCCCTATAATGCGGCAAGGTCTGGTCCCTGGGACGGAGGAACGCTACTTTCCTGGCACAAAGGGGACTATATTGGAGGGATCCCAGGTTGTGGGTTTGTGGGAGCTCAAGACCATCCTTGGTGTGGGGGTGAGTACCAGTGTCCCTACTAGAGATGAAGCTTCTTGGAGGGTGGACGCTTTGTGAGTAATTCCATTGTGTGTAACGAACAGGAGTCTTGGGGCCATCCAATGGTAGGGTATTCCGGCTTCCTGGAGTTGGCTCGTAACTGGGCGTAGGGATCTCCACCATTGGAGTGTAGCTCTGCTGAGGTCTTGGAAGATGGTGATTTGTGTGGATTCGAATCTGTATGGTTTCTTGCCTTGCAGGGCCACCATGATGTGCCGTTTGTCTTGGAAGGATGAGCATCTGGCTATGACGTCCCATGAGACCAATATTGGTGCTTGCAGAGATTTATTAATTTGGTATACACCATTGAAGACAATCTTCCTGACTTGAGTCGAGGGTAAAAGTGAAGATACTAGGTGGCGCAAGTAGTGCGGTAGCTCTTCTGCTGGAACAGCATCAGGGATACCCCTTAGCTTTATTTTGCAGCGCCTGCTCTTATCTTTTAAAACGGCCATCTGCACTTTGATAGTGTTGTGTGAGTGGCGTTGGTCCTGTAGGGAGTCTTGAATAGTAGACAAGTTTGTCTGGATGTCAAGGATGTCCTCCACAGAGGATCTGACCCTGTCTGTGAGGGCTTGGATTTCTATCTTGACTACATGATGTCTGCTGCAAATAGGTTTTGTATTTTCTGGAATCATTTCTCAATGTCCTGTTTGGTAGCCAAGTTAGTAGTGTCAATGACACCTGCAGCTGTCAGGGTAGTCCCAGTGTCTGGTGTTGCTGGGTCTGTACTACATGTCTCTGGGGACTCCTGGCTGGTCTTTTGGCCTTCTCTAGTGGCCATCTTAGGTTGTACCTGCCTTTGGAGCATGATGCCGATGTCCCTGGCCTGTGCAGGGGTTCCCACAGGAGGTTTTTGGGATCTGCGGCCCATCAGTGTTGGACCTGGAGTGGACCCTTTGAAGTCTCCTGCTTAGGTGAGTAGCTCCCTGCTTCTGTGTGGCGGTGAGATAGGTAGGCCCCTACCTTGCGGCACGGTCGTTTTGTGCTGTGTACAAGAAGGGCATCAATTTGCATCAATTTTGGGTGTGATGTCCCACAGCATTTGGGGGCTGTGTGGTTCGGTGATGTTGCGTGGTGGGCTTGATTTTCACCCGATTGTGCCCTGCCAGGGCCGGCCTTAGGGGTGTGCGAGCTGTGCGGCCGCATAGGGCACCATGGGAGGAGGGAGCGCCATGCAGCCGACAGCTCACACATGGCCGGCCTGGATTATTAAAAAAAAAAACCCACAACAATATTGTGGCGGGGCGGAACTTCCTGTGTGATGGGCGGAGTTTCCCATGTGGCGGAGGCGGAGCTAAACTGATGGCGGGTGTGGAGCTAAAAGTGCCAGGTAACTGCTGCTGGGGAAGCAGGAAGGAGTCCCTGCTTCTCCAACAACCAGTCTAGAGGAGCTGCACTTTCTCCACCCCTCCATAATGAATAGAGGTAACTATGTGTGATTGTCTGTCTGTGTGTGTGTGTGTGTGACTGACTGTCTGCTTGTGTGTGTGTGTGTGTCTGTGTGTATGACTGTCTGCCTCTGTGTGTGACTGTCTGCTTGTGTGTGATTGTCTGCCCCTGTGTGTGTGTATATGCCTGTCTGCCTGTGTGTGTGTATGACTGTCTGCCTGTGTGTGTGTGTGGCTGTCTGCCTGTGTGTGTATGTATGGCTCTCTGCCTGTGTTTGTGTGTGACTGTCTGCCTGTGTGTGACTGTCTGCCTATGTGTGTTTGTGTGCCTGTCTGCCTGTGTGTGTGTGCCTGTCTGCCTGTGTGTGTGTGCCTGTCTGCCTGTGTGTGTGTGTGTGTGTGTGTGTGTGTGACTGTCTGCCTCTGTGTGTGTGTGTGTGTGTGTCTGCCTGTGTGTATGTGTGTGGCTGTGTGTGTGTGTGTGTATGACTCTCTGCCTGTGTTTGTGCGTGACTGCCTGCCTGTGTATGACTGTCTGCCTATGTGTGTTTGTGTGCCTGTCTGTTTGTGTGCCTGTCTGCCTGTGTGTGTGTGTGTGTGTGTGTGTGGCTGTCTGTCTCTGTGTGTGTGTGGATGTCTTCCTGTGTGTGTATGGCTGTCTGATTCTGTGTGTGTGTGTGTGTGTCTGCCTGTGTGTATGCGTGTGGCTGTGTGTATGTGTCTGCCTGCCTGTGTGTGTGTGTGTTTGTTTGGCTGTCTGCCTGTGTGTGTGTGGCTGTCTGCCCATGTGTGTGTGTGTGTGTGTGTGTGTGTGGCTGTCTGTATGTAAGTATGTGTGTGTAAGACTGTATATGTGGCTATGTGTGGGGATTTCTGCCTGTGTGTGTGTGACTATCTGCCTGTAATTGTGTGAGTCTGTTTATCTACCTGTAACTGTGTATGCATGTTACTGCCTGTACCTGTGTGTTTCTGCCTGATCCTGTGTATGTGACTATCTGCCTGCGACTGTGTTCATGTGGTGGATTTGACAGTGTATATGTGTAACTGTGTGCATCTGACTATGGGACTGTGTGCACATAACTGTGCAAAAATATACACCTGTATTCACACTTAGGCCTAAATGCATATTTTTATCTGAATTAAATAGCCATCACACACATTACAAATATCACACAGCCAACACGTAGAATACTTATCACACATAGTCATCACACCTATCACATACACAGACAACACAAACATGACATCATATTATAGTGAGATGTATTACAGTGGAGCTCTGGTATATAATGCACATTACTCTGTGTTTTATAGTTAGTGAGCTTGGTGATACACTAATAGACACATTACTTAGAGTTGTATTATTGTGTAGTGTATGATCTTGTCACAGAGCTCCACATTACTAGAAGTTTTATTGCTGTGGAGCTCTGTGATAAATGGAGAAGTAGCGCAGATGGGTACTCAGCAGGCATTTTGTCATTTTATTTAGCAATGCAGTTGTTATAAGATATAAAAATTTCAATATCTCCTGCTACATGCTGAAGTAATGGGCAAAAAGCATACTTCAGCAAATATATTGCAGGTATCAATGGTATCCATTTGATTGGGAGAGTAGGCAGGCACCAATCTGCACATTTGTTTGCGGTAAAAAATGGATCTGCTGGTCAAAGCTCTATGACATGGGTCCTTTGTTGGTGTGCACTGTTCTGCACTCATCCTACATATATGTAGTGCAGGGTGCAATTTAGGAAACCAACAGATTGACAGGGTTGCCAGGTATATCCAATGTAGCGTGAGAGCTGGCCAGCTCTTGAAGAGAAGAAAAGGGCTTCCTACACACTGTCTACAACAGTATGTCAGAACAAGGTGGAACTTTACTTTAGACATGTTAGAAAGATTTTGGAACAGCAGGGAACAATCCAGTCTATCTTCCACCATTCTGGGCATGAAGATTGGACAATAATAGGACAACTGGTGACAGTTCCTACTCTATTTACGGCCATGACAGAAACTTTGAGCCACAGTTATGCCATCTTGGGAAAGGTCATCCCCTTGTTCAACCGTCTCATCACCTAAACATGATGTCTGACTTCTTGGAAGACAGGGAATTACTTCCTTGTCGCACACTACACAGATGTAGCAGCAGTGGTTAGGAAGCTGAATTATCTGCTCAATACTTGTCTGAGCTAACAAGTTGCTATTTGCCCCAAACAAATGGTAGTTTTACTGTGTGATCCTAGGATCAAGGGGACATTGCACTCTGATCCAACAATCTTAGATAGTGTTTGAGAGTTAATTATTAACACAGACTGTCCAAAGTGTACAAATATTCTGTTATAAGGAAAATGTTGAAGTTCCAACGCTCACACATTTCTCCTCAATTCAATCTCCCCAGCTTGGTTACCTTACCATTTATGTATGTAGATTTTTTTTTTAATCTACATACATAATAATTTTGTCAACTCAGAATTGGCATTGCCAAAATGACTGATGTTGTGTAGCCATTGGGCCAGGCAATATTGTAATGTTTTTGCATGTCAACACAGTCAAATTCCCCTTTTTTCCTGCTGTTCCAGCTGGATGAACTGCTTACCTGGAAAAAAATGTTTACCGAAATGTATCCGAACCGAACAGCAGCATGAACTAAATTCTGTCGACCTTCAATTTTTTTTTCTGACAAAGTGCTTTGGAAGACCCAAAAGTTCATTCTTTGCACAAATCTACTATCCATAATTGTGCTGTGTTAAAAGGACTAAAATGGCTTTTTATTATGAATCCAGACCTTCCATTTACCTATCTTACCTGGTCCAGAACTATGTGTCCAGTAAACTCTTGCACTTCTTGCACTACCTAAGTAGCATATTAAGCCCATGTCAAAGCTCCTAGAACCAAAAGTTCACTTCCAGCATATTATTATTTTCTGTGCAACAAGGAACCATGTGCTTCTGTCACATAAGGGGCAATTTACCAAACAACATTTTCTCCATTTGAATGCAATCTCTGAAAAGTAATGTCTATCTCTAATAAAAGTAATCTAGTTACAACATGGCTTTCTGTAGCGATACTTACCCTTTCCAGGGGCCGGCCGGGGTCCTCTGTTCAAGCCACGCGCGTTCCTGCTGCTGCACGAGCCGAGCGCTGCTCGTCCACCGTCTGTGACAGGAAGGCGGGCAGTGACCGCGAGAAGTGGTCAAGTGTCCCGCCTGACTCTAACAGCGCACCGCGGGTATCGGGCGCGCTCTTAAAGGGACAGTGGGAGCCTAAATTGGCAAAGGCCTCCCTGTCATGCCACACTCCCCATACACTTACCTTTTGGGGGCGTGGATATGACAGGGGCCAATCAAAATAGATGTTTAGGTATATATACTCACCTTTTTTCCTTAGTTCCTTGCCCTATCGTGGTTTCTGTTTCAGTTCCCTTTAGCGTTTGTTGTGTTCAGTTGTGTTCCTTCGTACTTGACCTTGGCTTTGTTTCTGACTACGTTATCTCTTTACCCTTATCTGTTCTGTTTGCCGGCTTGCTGTTTACTGTGTACCAGACCCCGGCTAGTCTTAGTTTACGCTGTCTCTTTGTGCCCTTGACCTCGGATCGCTCCTGACTCTGTACTCCTCTCATATACGTTGAGTCCAGCCATTCTAAGGTCCAGTAGACGTATCTCCTCTCTGTGTTGTCTTCTGTTGAGTTGAATCCTGCGTGTTGGGGTATATTTTCGTTACACTTTCTATGTTCTGTGAATGTGAAATCTTTGACCTTATAGCAAGATTTTATACTTTGAGCATCCAGGAGATACTAGAAAGAAACTTTCTGAATACAAACATACATCAATACATAGGTAATTTGTTTTGCTCTGCAAGTTGAAGGGTCACTCCATGACCACTTCAGTGATTTGTGCTTTCACCCTGTATGCTCAGTGTTTCAGAAGAAATACTGCACAAACTAAGATAAAGATAACTGGCTAATGTTAAATCTGTGTTTATTACCAGCACGACTCTTCCCTCCATGTTGTCCTAAATCCTCCCACATCTTGGATTTTAGGAAGTCCTGCACTCAGCATTGACATGGAATGATGTCCCCAGAGGAGCATTGGGTTGCAGGGAGAATTTGACCTTGGCGCAGGATATAAGGTAAGTTTATTGTTTTTTTTTTTCTTTCTTTTTTTTTTTTAGGGAGTGGAACATGCCAGTAACATTTTTAAAAGAAAACATATTCAGGTTGGAGAATTTTTCTAACTTGTCTAGTTTGTCCTAAAATTTATAGTGTGTTGTCAATTAGTCCCATTCTTGGATTATTAAAAAATAAATTTGAGATGCTAAAAGGTTGTTTTGTTGTTATTTATTCAAAAATAAGTTTCCCTTGTACAACAGCTGGTTAATGGCAATAACTCACTTATAAAGGTATGTTCTTTGTTAGTGTTATAAGTGAAACAGCTACTATAATACAAGCAAGTCTAGACCTTGAATCAACCAAACACTTGGCTGAATTATGTGCATGGACACAGAGACACATAACCAACCAGAGATTGTAAGTGAAAAATAGGACACGAGCTGCAACGAGGTATGCAGTAAAGAAATTGTCTTTGTTGCGGCCTAGTAGATTGGCATATTTTTAAACATAAAATCAGTAGTATCAATGCACTAACTCCCTCCCTGACCCCACCCCATCACCAACACACTTAAAATCTTCAAAGGCTAGCCAAGCAGTATCTGGTTACATGGCCAATTCACTTTTTAACCTAGTATAACAGTTTTGTGACCCCTAATGATCACACATTATATGGCCAGATTACCCAATCAACGAGCACTTAATAACAAAGGCCAATAATTAAGGCCCTTTTGAAATAGCAACACAGGGCTGGAAGTTTGACACTAGAGTGGGGAAAGTTTCTCAAGTGAATGGGACAGAGAGCAGTAACATACTATCAATCTGTATTATTCTTTAACATAGCACAATAGAGTGACCTCTGAACTCGCCCATTAAATGGCTCACAATAATTTTTAACCTCTGCGCCATTTGTTAAAACTGCAGGTGTAAGACTCTTGCTACCAAATCAAGAAGTGGTAAATGTGTAGGATGCTGTATAGCAATGTGTTCTGGGGCATGGAAGTCTCTGTGAAAGGATCAATGGGATTGCCCCATACATAGAGAAAACCGGTGCATGTGTTAAAAAGGCCTCTGCTTTCAGTGCTAGGACAATGGAGCCATCAGTTAAGTGACAAAGAAAAAATAAAAGCTCTGAATACCATTCCTACTTGAGGGGCCGCAGCATGCTGAGGTCTTGATAAAAGATGTTATTGTAAAATTTAAAATTAACTGCAGTTTTTTATTCTAGACACAAATGTATATGCTAAATCCATATAGTTGTATTTTTCATTTGCAGAATAAGTAGGACTACATTTGTACATTTAATACATGAAATGTAAAAAAAAAAAAAAAAGGAAAACAATACATTTAACATAATGAAAAATATAAAATCTTTATTTTTGAAGTTCATTCAAAGCTGTGCAGGGTTATCAAACTAAGAAGTCACCAATGCTTTCTATTGCACTTTCCATAAGCAATTGCATAAACAGCAAAATCTAAATGTAACTACAACTGTAGTGTGGATGAAGAGCAACAATAAATGTGAGAAAGGCTGAACGCTTGTCTCATGTCAGCTATGTAACTACATACAACTCACAGAAACATAAGCCATCACATCATGAACAGCAGTCCATTTGGAGCAAAAAAAATGATGGAGTGGATGGGTTTGACCAACTAAACAAAATTGAGAAAAAAAACAAAAAAACACCATGTGTAAAAAAAATGAAAAATAAACTAACTTCCACATTGCCCCAAATATGTGTTGGTGCCTGCAATGTATTTTTCAGTTTCAGTTTTCAGTTCTTGATACTTCTGCTAATACAGTGCACTTAATATAATACTTGTAATATTTCACTTTACAGTATATTTTTCATCAACGTCTACTGTTACATTTTTTGTTCTTTTAGTGCAATCATGAATTTAAAAAAAAATCCAACTTGAGATCAACCAAGCACCTTATGTTGAGATGTGATGCCACAATAGTATTTCAACGGAGAATAAAAATAAACCAAATAATTGTAATGGATTTAATTGCTTTCAAAAAGCCCTCAAATTGCACAAATGTGTGTAAACTGGACCGTATGCAGCATGAATTAGCATGGTTGATTCTCTTTTTATCCAAACGCAAAATATGTTATGCATACCACATATACCTCCAAAATATAAAATTAGCCCTCTTAAATGTTTAAAAAGAGGCAGGCTATGCATAATACAGTAGTGGAATAGGTTTGTGAAGCAATTGGGGGTTTATTCACTAAATGGCAGATTGCAGTGATTTAAACATTAAATTATGAAATTTAAGCTAAATAGAGCCAACCCTATGACCATAGCTGAGTTGGAGAATGTTTCCAAATTAGCACTTTATGTCAAAAGTTTGCAATTAGGTCTCAGTACAATCCCCTTAGAGAAAAAAATAAAATAAAAGTGATTTTTAGGTCACATTCCCAAAAGAATAAAAGCATATAGTTGCAAAAAGATTACATATCACAATATCCGTGTACAACATAATTTAAGTATAACATAACATAAAAATGGGCAGGATTTAAAAAGTGCTAATTTTTATTAAAATATTTTAGATAAGCTCTGCTTTGAGGAAGTCCAGAGAGACGAAACCGGTCGGCATTAAGGAGTCATCCAAATTTCCGATTCTTCAATTTGGCAGTTTCCACATTTGGATTTCGGTTTCTACTTCCCCACCTGAAGTGATCCGGACCTAACACAGGAGGGTGGATACAGGACTGAATCCGTTTCCAGAGACATAGCTGCTTAATACTACAAATCGTTTAGACCCTGTGATAAGCTCTCCTGACCACTTTTAGTGGTACTACGTTTGTGAGTGCAATATTTTATCCTTACTTTATTGTTGTTGTTGGTTTTACACTATGTTATGTTTTTATGTCTTTCATGTCATTTTAAGTGATTAAAGAAATGGAAGAATTGAACATTTACATGTATATGTGGATTTTGGAAAAGTGAATAAGTATAACTATTGCACTATACTCACATTCTAATAGCACTTTTATCTCTATTACACCACACCTTTGTTCGCTTCTTTGGTTTTATATTTTAATATTTATGACTGTATACATGGGTTAGGACAAAATAACCTCTTGTATAACAGCTGCTGTGGACTACAACCCCCATCATGCCCAGTCAGAATCTGTATACAATTGATGGAGCTGTGTCTTATAACTGTAGAGCCAAGAGTTCCAATAAATCATAAAAGCTGCTCAAATAGATCTAAAAGACACACACAAAAAATTACACATGGTGAGCAGACATGGAACTGTAATCCACTATAGATAAACTGCTACTAGTGAAAATGACCTATGACACCCTGTCTTCATAGATCATTATTCTTGGTGTTCTCAGTCAGTGCTTGGCAGGCATGGCAAGAGTTCCAGTTTGCTCTGATGATAAACACAACTCTGATCACGCTCAGCACAATTTGGTAGACCATGATGAGGCTGTAGTAGTCAAATGTCTGTGAGGCGTGATGTACAGCCTTCTACCATAACCTATTTGCTCATTTGCATTACGTAAATATGATGGAGATAATAGAGGCACTGAGTACCAAGCATCACTGGCACTCAATCTAAATGGAGTATAGATCTTTCCATGCTCAAATAGTAGTGGATGAGCACGGTAAGAGTTGCAGTCCTTTTTTTGAACCCAGTTTCATTCAATGTAGTTGTAAGTAGGTGATTTGGAAACACTTGAAGGCATTAACATATATTCAAATAAATAATAATGAATATATATGCATGATAATGAAAATTCTGTATACCTGTTGCCCTTGAGGTCTGACCGTTCTCTGCTCTGATTTAGAATTTTGTTATTTTAATTAATTTGCTTGTTTTCATTCAATGTATAAAATGATTTAAGTTGTATTACATCAACAGCAAGAATACAGTGAGAATGCTCTTGATCACTTACACTTTTAACAGATGCTTCTTCTGAAATAATCTATTATTGGATGATTGGAGTACAGAATAATGTTATAGACAAATATGCATACATACCGGTTGCAGGTATACATATATATCATACAGAGTATCCATATACATCTCTTTAAAAGTTAATCCCTTAAGGATGGAGACAACTGTACAAGTTCTGGTCAAAACAAAATCTAGAATTTGAGCTGTAATAACGATAATCCACCTCTTTCATATTAAAGGACCACTATAGGCACCCAGACCACTTCAGCTCAATGAAATGGTCTGGGTGCCAGGTCCCTCTACTTTTAACCCTGCAGCTGAAAACATAGCAGTTTCAGAGAAACTGCTATGTTTCACTGAGGGTTAATCCAGCCTTTAGTGGCTGTCTCACTAACAACCACTAGAGGCGCTTCCGCGATTCTCACTGTGAAAATCACAGTGAGAAGATGCTGCACGTCAATAGGAAAGCATTGAGTAATGCTTTCATATGGGCTGTTTGAATGCGCGTGCGGCTCTTGCTGCGCATGCGCATTTGGATCTGACGTCGGCAGGGGGCGGAGAGTTTCCCAGCACAGAGGGAGCCCTGCGCTGGAGAAAGGTAAGTGGCTGAAGGGGTCTTCAGCCCAGCGGGAGGGGGGCCCTGAGGGTGGGGGGGGGGACCTAATGTTAGTTTTCTTGGCACTGCAGTGCTCCTTTAATTATACACGTATTACATATAATTTTGTTTGGGATAAACAGGGCTTTCAATTCAATTCAAATCAAATATTTATATATGAAATATGATCTAATCGGATTTTTTGTTATTTTTTCAGTTCTGCTGCATAATACAGCTTTTACTGCAATAAAATACACATATTTGTATTCAACAATGTCTCACAACTACATGTGCAGGTTTTATGGAGTTTTGGAAAGTTATAGGGTTACACAATATAGCACTTTCCCCTTTCTTAGTTTTACAAATTGAAATTTGCCATATTGGTTTGCGTATGGCAGCCCAGGTATGAACCCTACCCTCTTCATGGCATTTGTATTCAAATTGGGGTATGTGCAGTCTTTTTTAGTAGCCACTTAGTTACAAACCCTGGCCAAAGTTAGTGTACATATTTATGTTTTTGCATTTTTCACACAAAAACAGCACTTTCACTTATGCTATCATCACCATTATATGTTTTACTACTCTAAAACACTCATATTTGTGTTCAGCAATGACTCACTCACAAGTTCAGGTTTTATGGAGTTTTAGAAAGTTCTAGGGTAAAATATAGGGCTTGCCCATTTTAGTATGCCAGATTGGTTTGCTGGGCCAATGTTACCTTTGAGAACATATGGCAGCCCAGGAATGAGAATTAACCACATTTGGCATACCATTTACAAAAGTAGACAGCCCAGGGTAATCAAAATTGATTATATCCAGTATTTTTCAGTAGCCACTTAGTCAGAACTAGAAAAGTGAACTTCAAGTTTGAGGCCAAAATAGCCCTACTAAAACGGGAACTGAAATTTTAGTGTAAGCTCACCTGCCACGTCAAGACAAAACCTTTTAGGCAAGTCCTACACTATCAATTCTCTTTGCTGCTTTTATTTCATATGTAAAATCTCTAAATGAGACCGATAGGGGTATTTATCTAAACCCATACACATTCCTACATTTTTAAACCTTAATAGGGAACACATGTGGTGAGCAGCAACACTGAAGCATGGATGTGTAATACAAAAGCAAATACAAGCATACAAAATTAAGTCATGTTCTCAAATTTCCACTACTCCTGGGCAGCAATAATGATTATAGTACACATTAGCCACAATACATACATTAAAAACCAAAGAAACAAGTAACTTGCACACTATCCTAAATCCATATGCATGTTTAAATAACTGGGTTTTTTTTTAGTATCACTTCAATGGCCAATAGGTGGAAGCTCACCTGCCACGTCAAGGCAAAACCTTTCAGGCCAGTCCTACACTAACAGCTAACCTTGATGCTTTCAGCTAGCAGGTCAAATATTTTGTGAGACAGAGTGGGGGATTTTTCTAAACCCCTACACACTAGCTACCCCTTAATAGGGAACACATGGGGTGGGAGGCTGAAGGGGCATGTCAGCATAACATTGTCTATCCTGCCAACAGTGAGACAGTTAGGAGGCCTGTGAAAGTGGGAATAGAGCATTGGGAAAACAATTACAATTATTATGATGATGATGACGAATATTATTATATCATTACTATATACTAAAAAACTCAGATATTTAAAGTGGTTATACACAAAGTGCAAGATAACTCACTATATAACATTCTACAGATTCAAAATGTGGCCATCACTAACTATTTACTAATTTTTATATTGGCACATATGGGCCAAACCAGAGTGAACATGTCATTTAAACACGAGTGGAATTTTCAAAAGTTGGCATAACAATGCCAAGTCCCAAGCAAAGCCCATTTTGGGTTGACAAATACCCCAACGTAAAGCTTGCAGGGTTATTTACCAAAGTGACAAATGTAGTTGGCTTGGAGAATTTCCCCAATTCTTTTTTCTTCAATTATGAAATTCACTGGAATGTTTGACAATTCTTACTTTAGTAAATGTAAATCTGTTATGACTAAACAAGACAAAGTTTAGGTTGCTTTGAGCAACTTGAGCCAAGTTTATTCCGAATACAGTCATGCTGCCTGAAAACCAATTGTAGCTGCTTCATTCAGCAGTGAAATCTTAGAGGTTTTGACATACGCCTTCCACAATAAAGCATCGATATGCACATGATAAGCTCTTAACTAATCTCTACTAAAATTCTTAACTATATGTTGGGGAGTTATGAAGTATATCAATATAATGCCACATAGAAGATGTTACTGGAAGTATCCTTTGTTACGTACTGTACATTACATTGCTTAGTAGAATTGTGCCTGCAGAGTCTAATAACACACAATGTCGTCTTCTAATCTCATTGTTGAGATTGGCGACAGCGGAAGGGTCAGAAGCTCTTAAAGATTCTCAAAAAGACAATTCTAATCTAAACGAACCCTCTGCCACGTCCCCAATTCTGCTAATCTTAATTGAATCAATCTTTTGGCGTCTCCTGACAATGAAAGATTGCAGGAACCTGGGAGGCCTTTTTTTTTACACGAGTCAGCCGTATAAAAAAAAAAAATCCCTCTACCTCCCCTTGTAATCATTAATTTCTACATTTGATGCCATTCTTCACTGTCTTTCTAGTTAGACCCTGTCGAACCACCCCCTACCACCTCCTCCTCTCTAATCAGGACTGAGTGTTTGTCCTTATATCTTTGTGCCTTCTGTACTGTCTTCAGGGGAAAGTAATTCTGCTAAAACTGCCCTAATATGGTGCCTATTTATCAAAATCTGCAGACTCCTTTTTGTTTATTAATGTTCCATGCTGACAAGATACTGACCTAGTGTATGAAAGAATTAAGTGAGACATATTTGTCAAGTAGCTCCCCTTTGTTGGTTATGCAGTCCAAACAGATTGCTTTATTTTCACAGTAAAGATGATAAAAAGTCATTCCTCCTCTAGACAAAATTTGCTGGAGTTAAATACTTAAATGAAAATTGATTTTAAGATTTCAATGAAATGATTCCACTGATGAAGGCATCTAGTGTACATCAACTTAACTTTTTTTCAATGTGACACAATAACACAATAGTGTAGTGAAAGAGGAAAGCGTGTTACATAGTACATTGGCCTGCATGTCCCATATGCTTTTGTCTTAAATTGAGATTTCTTTTTTCAAAAACATAATTTCACAAAAAAAAAACGAACAAAAAAAAAACCCAATTATGGTACTTGATTGTCATATACTTCATCTCTTGAAGTAAATGACATTGAAAATAAATAAAGTAATGGGATAATGGAAATCCAGCCTAGACCTTGCACTCTAACTATACTAAAATACACTTATTATAAACCATTATCTTTTCTATTCACAGTTAAACCCCTGCTGGCATTATGTGTATATGTGTTAACCTATTAATTGCAAAACTTTATTTACATCCAACTTTGCATGTAGTGCTAGTCTTTACATGAAGTGAAACTACCGGTAATTTATTTTCAGAGTTCCAAATAAAAAGCCAACTCGTCTTTCTTCTTTAACACTCTACAGCTACTAGCTTAATGGAAGGGTGCACTAAGTGCACTATCAGAATTTTACTGTAGTCTAAAATAAGCTTGTGTAACTCTACTAACTGTTTATGTGCATTACTCCCAAATATGAACACTATTAGACTTGTGTATTTGGATTCGGCTAAATTGTGATTTGGCTGAACTGGGGTCAAATAGCTGTTTGGTTTAATTCCGTACCTCCAAAGTGCCATATGAACATATAACCGAGCAAATGACTAGCATGATGGCTGAACATGTTTGTTTGATTCAGTATTTGGAGAACAGATGGGAAATAAGATGATTGATGGCTCCGGAGCAACCACTGGATGTTGACTTTATTCACAGATCAAGTGAGAAGTGACCAGTAGAATAAAAAAAAGAAATATAGATTTTTTACTACTCATCTTCTTTTTTCCTATACTATATATTATATGCTATAAATCTAAAACTTCATTTCGTAGCCAAAATACACATTTCAAAAACCATGTGAAAGGCAAGACAATCAAATATCGACCCATATCGAATGTAAATACTATTATACTATTATTCTTTCATGTCAAAATTGAGAATATTATATGTAATGTTTTTGCTATTGGCATTCCTAGTTCCTAAATTGAAACTCACCACCTTCTTCTAAAGCTCTACATTGTATGAAGTACCTTAAAAATAGCCTTTTTGTATAGCTATGTAGAAACGTGTTCTATTTTTAAGTGTGCGGCATACATCAGTGTGTTTTATTGTGGCTCAAAACAATGTTTATGTGCAATGCATTGTACTGGTCTTTCCCCGGTCTTCCATTACCTTTGTATTCTATAATCATCCCTTTAGGGAGCAAAAGTCGTGCATTAGGAAAATGTGTTGTTCAATTTCTGTACTTACTGAGGGTTATCTGTTTGATTTAAAGTTTTATTATGTTACATTTTTTTGCTCCTGACTACCTGTTGACCAAAAAATTGTAATGTATTCTTGTCTCCCAGAGTTCATCGTACTCCATTTATCCTGTTCTTTCATACATGGTCAATCTTATGCAGTTCCGGTCCTTGACCACGTTATCTTTCCCTTTCTATGTTGTAATGTTAGCTTATATGACTGGATATTGTTGTTTCAAAACCACTTACTGCTTTGACTGCTGAATGGTATGAACTGTCTTTTGTTACTTTAATTACGTAGAAAGCACCAACATCTTCTATGGTGCCGAACAATGATAAGCATACAGATAAATTCAACTCACAAGTTTAATGTACCAGCGTAGGAAGTAGTGATGATCCTGCTTAAACTAGCTTTTGAAATAAGAAAACTTCAGAAAATTCAGATCCTTTCCCAGAAGATTTATTCATTATAGTGCGTCAACACACTGTTAAGAAAAAATAAACACAGAGCATAATCTTTTTCCAAGTCTTAAGCACCATCAAAATGTGCTTCTATTTCTTGATGCCTGGCTTCTAAATCTATGTGCTCACATAATATATGGAATGATGCTCTCGAGTGCATAAATGTTGCATAAATGTTGCCTAGTGTGAAGTAAGAAAACAGACAGCTGCTAAATAATTTTTGATTAAAAGTGATACAGATTTTTATTTTTTACTTATAATTATTGTGTTCTTTGGCATTTATAGAATATTGCATTATTAAATCCTCGGGTTGTATCCAAGATGAAGATAGGCTCATTGCTCACTGGAATATCCAGAAATGCCAACAATCACATACGATCGCAAGTGCAGTGATTAGGTTGATCAAGCTGGATTTACTATTAAATGAATGAGGAATATTTCCTGAAGTGCCAATCATGCAAACACATTTATGCATTGAAAAATAGATGGCTACTACTGTAGAGCAGCACCTTCAGATGAATTCATGTCTATGGCAGTTACATTCCTCCAGTACGTAGATAGTAATTTCATCAGTATTAATAGTCAGAACCCATTGCAAATACATATATGACAGGGGGGTTTTAACCTCACATACAAATTTGCGAATAAATCACTTTAATTAAATTGTGTCCATCAGCTGCTTGAAAAAGGATATTTCATACCTGGTTAATATTTAGTAACGTGGGCATTTTAAGAAGCTGCACTATGCTAGTCAAGGTGCACATTTTGAGGATTCTTCATAATTGTACAAAGAAACTGATGAATACGTCATTTTGGATGTATACCAAGAAATGTCTCACAATACATTATCTAAACAATTACAGTTGTGCTATTTGTTGACATCTGTAAACTGCAGAGGGTTGTAATACATTGATGGTTGTCCCCATTCATATAATGTTTTTGCTTCATCCTCACTGTTGGTTATTTACTGCTATAATTGATTGTGATGGACATTTTAAGGTGTGTGGTGGTCTAGTTCAGGGGTAGGAAACATTCTGCACTCCATATTTTGTGGACTACATCTTGACTGATTCTGTGCCAGCATTATGGCTGTAAGAGCATTATGGGAGATGAAGTCCACCCTATCTGGAGTGGTGAAGATTGCCTACTCCTGGTCTTGTTACAAGGTAATCCAATAGGAAAAAAAGGAGATGAGGTGGAACAGCGCTGCAAAACTGATCACAATAGGGAAAGAGGCTGCACACCTGAAAGGAAGGGTGACCCTCACACCCTTTAAAAAACTGGAAAGACAGAAAACCAGATACAGGATGCGCCAAATAGAACAGATACATAAACTAAATATTAAAAATGGCAAAATGAACCAAAAATAAGCAAAGAAAGTCTATAGAGTTTGCTTTTCTTCAGGTATTCATGTGACGTCTTGGGTCAAATCGTCATTGTTTCCTGTGTCCTCTTTAGCTTTAACGGTCTTTTAATGTAAATCGAATTAACTTTTATGAGATTCTAGTAATACTTGTAAGCCACTGACTTTCAGATATGCCTCTCTTCTGCTAATCTAAAAACACACCAGGCCTTAGTGGGAGAAAGATGTAGGCTGTGACCTGCATGGGTGTCTCTTTAGCTGGTTCTGGTGGTCAGTATGAAACTCTGTCACAGAGACCTTAATATTGCATGTATAAAATGGGTTAAGAGAGGCCTATGTAGGCTGCAGAACATGCCTCTATTGGTCCCATACATTGTGACTTTCAAGCACCATGGGAAGGTAGAACGAGGGAAAGGGAACGTGGGAGTAGGCATTGGAGAGGGGAAGTGAAATAGGATGGAGATATAGGGATACGATGACAAGGGTAGGGGGTATAAGTTGGCCTAGGCTAGGGACTAAAGTGGGTAATATGACACTGGGTGGAAGTGGGAGATGGAAGCATAGTGAGGGTGTGATAGTCAGAAGAAGGGGCAATTCAAAGGGTGATGCAAAGTTATCACATACTCAAGAATCCACACACTCATGAATTCTTGTGTATAACTGTATCTCACTATTAATCAATGTCAGGTGTAAATATTACCTACTTACAACCCACAAAGAGTCCATCTACCAGGCTTATCATTGCTGTAGCAAAACCTTGCTAACCAGCAAGTTTAACTGTAGCCCAGCAGCTGTTATTATTCTGACATCAATAATTGTCCCTATAGCATCCCTATCAGCAGGTCTATCCTACAGAATTTTCAAGGGCTTTGCTATTCAAAGGTATTCCATTACTTAGCCCAGATTAGTCTTCATTTATACCAGTCAATTAAGAAACCCCAAATACCTTGTTCTTTAAGGATTTCATATGATGTAATTGCTAAATTATTTTACTTTATAAGTTCTGTATGTAAATTGTTGATATACGTTCTGTGTATTAGCATATATGCCAATCTATTTTGTCTTCTAAATATTTTTTTGCTTTTATGTTTTATATAATTATAGTCTTCCCTTTAGACCATGCATGGTTTTCGTCAGGATCATTGTCACCTTGTTTTGAGACAATTCCTTTCATATATTTTTTAACTCACTGAATAGTACAGTGAACTTTTAATACATAATTATAATAACTGAACTATTAGTAGTTCTCAAAATTCCAGAAAACCTCAACATTCACCTTCGTTACTGAACTGTAATAAAAAAGGCCAAATAGAAGTCATATTCCCACGAAAACATATAAAACATAAATGAGGCAAACCTAGGTCTGTGTAGACTCAGACCTCTGATCATGAGTCCTGACACCCGAATATTAGAGCAAAAACCCCAGCAGTTTCAAGCTCTGATCACAGATATAATTCATTAGTAAATGTATTAATAGGACAAAGACAAGCGTATGTTCGTGTTTAGGCTATTCATAGAAGCCCCCGGTCTGCTTGTGTCCTCGATGTAAGATAAATGTATTTAACATCTTAACATGATGGTCGTCAGCTCGAATGTTCACTGTGTGATAATTTTTCCTTCATTAAAATGCATAAGTTCTCTTTTACTCAGTCAGCCCAGGATGTAAGCTAATACCCCAGAGCCACATTCATTCATTATGCATCTACATTATCCTTACAATTATTGATAATGCTTTTCATAATAGTTATTTTACATACATTAACTTTTACAGTTTTATTAGGGCTAAAGATACCTTTATGATTCTTGAATATATTGCTGAATTATAAATCAAATCTCAGTGGCTCTTGGCTGCATTTTTTTTTTAATTTTTTTTATTATTATTATTTTTTTTTTTACCTCTTAGTTAAAAGCTCTGTGTCAGACGCAATGGTACAGATCATTTCTTTTCTTTTCTAAGTAGAACACGAGCTGGTTTTATCCCAAGGATTTATGATTAGTGGGATATGTTACTAGTCCTGGGATTTAGGATGAAAAACTCAATCTTTCTTCAAGAATGAATCTAATAAAGAAACACAAACGGACTTTCGAAATGTCAAACAGTATTTTTTTTTTATTTTTTTTTAAATTTTAAATATTTAATAAGAAATTACACAGAGATTTTTTTTCTGAAATAATGCAACTGATGTTTACTTGTCACTAAAAACATGTTGCCGATTTGAGCTTAAGACACATTTACACATGTACTTTGCACCTATTGAGAGTTAGCTTGAGCAATGGATTTGCCCATATTAATCAGCTTTGCTAAAATCTCATCTGGACAATTTTGCCCATGCATTTGTGCAAGGGCACAATACTAATAAGCAGAAGAACATATCACAGAAATTTAATGTCTGCTTGAATTGATCAAGTTGTTTTGGGACGCTGGTAAAACATTAAACATTTGTAAAAAAAATGCACAAAGCATGTAAAAGAAATTACAAAAACATATTATCCCAAAAGCGTAATGTATATATAAATTGGAATAGCAGATAATTAATTGTAAATCATGCCAGGCAAATATACATACCAATGGAATGGCAACATTATTTCATTGACACATTCATACATAATATTAGATGGCCTTACCAGCATAGCATATTTTGCTGAATTGAATAAATAGTGGAAATAATATTATTTTGTTAATTTGTTTGCTAGATAGAAGCATTGGTAGGCTATTGTATGTTATATTAAAATATTGCCATTTCTGCATGCCATATTATTATGCCCACATCCACACTGCCCACATACCACATTACTTGCATATATTTCACTTTGCCATTTTATAATGCCCACATCCATGCCATATTGCCTAAATTGTATTATATTTATCCATGCCACATTACCACATACCATACTGCCTGCATTTTATTATGTCCACATCCACACCACGTTACAAAAGGCCACATCGCCCACTTTTTATTATGCAAACGTCCATGTCACACTGCTTACATACAATATTATCTAAATTTTATAATGCCCAAATCTATGCCACACTACCTGCATTTTATTATGCCCACAGCCATGCCACATTGCCCATATTTACTTTGTCTGCATTACCTGGAGTGATGACTTTATATCTCTGATTCTGCTGCAGTGTCTGTATGGTGATATTGAGTGGGGAATGTGAGTGATGGTGATGAGTATGCTCCCTTATTCCCACTTTTTCCCCGCGTGACTCTGTGATTCTCAGCCACGCTCATGCAACTAGTGATGATAACCTTAAGCACCTTAAACATACAGCGCAGCTGTAATTCTTGACTGTGCTTCCATGGGATAAGGGAGCAAAGGTCCTACTACTGAGGTCAGCAATAACCTGTGCGCATATCATTTTGATACTTAAGGCATCGTCATCTTCTAGCTGACATCCAATTGGCCAATCACGTCTCCCTTCTAGATTGTTTCTATATTTGTAAATGTTTTCTAAAATCTGTCAGAGAATGAAAAAAAAAAAAATGTCTTCTGCTGCTGCCACAGCTCCCCCTTTTTTCAAATACCTCTCATTGTAATGGTTTTGCTCTGACTAACTGACTCTTTCGGTGCCTGCTACCTGCACAGAAGCATTTAGGAGAATATGATAGAGCTCTGTTTTTTCCCCCACACTGAGGCACAGTCATTGATGCTACAGACTGGATGTTTAGGAAACCTTTGCTTTTGTCAGGGTGGAAGAAGTGAGTAAGTGGTCAATTGTCCACTGACTTTGTAATATTTTCCTTTTTGTTATATAAATACAATCAATAATAAAAAAAGTTTTCTAATTTTCTCTCTCTCTCTCTCTCTCTCTCTCTCTCTCTCTCTCTCTCTCTCTCTCTCTCTCTCTCTCTCTCTCTCTCTCTCTCTATATATATATATATATATTTTAATCCAGATATAAATCTAATTTTGTCAACTCAGAATTGGCATTACATAAGTGTGTAAACCAGTAATGGTGTAGGCCGGGTAATATTGTACCCATTTGTGCATGTCAGTTCAGTCACAGGTACCCTTTCTTCTGCTGTTTTGTCTGTTGAAAGGTCTTCCTAAATGTTTTTTTGTTTTGTACCAATATTGGCCCAATTTGAACAGTGGCATGAATGAATTCTCCCAACCTGGAAAAACAAACCATTTTGCTGAAGGGAATTGGACGAACCAACATGTTTTGCCCTGCACACACCAACAAATCACTATTGAATTTGAACAAACCATAAGCATCTTAATTATGGATGTCTTTCATAAAACATTAATGTACCATGTTTGGCTCTGAGCTGGTTCTATGTTGCTATGTGTTTTGATCAGATATTTCATTGTCCAGAATGTAAAGCTCAATGTATGAATCTAAAATCACAAAACAGCTGACTGCTTTTGAGATAAGCTTGGATTATTAAACTTTAACTGTGTCTGGTGTAAAGACCCACTCAACTATCATGAATTAGCTATTGATCACACTACCCAGCTCTAATTATTCTCACAAACCAAGCCTGAACACCTAAACCATGAATAAAAGCATGTGAGAATGAGTGAAGGGTGGAAATGGAAAATGACACAACTTGAACTTAAACTAAATGAATCATGAACATCCCATGTTTCATACAAAAACATTACAGTGTCAGCTATGAACATATGAACAGTGATATAACAATATTCACATTCAACCATGATAAAATACCCAACTTTATAGGGGATATTACTTTAGATTCCTAATTTGAGAATTCAACTAGATTCTTGACCAGCGATGCCAAACATTTATACTGATTCTACTCTTACAGGGACACTTCAGTGTCAAAATACAAATAAACATTAAAATCACTATTTAGTATATGTACCCCAAATTATAACATGCATGCGTTTAACCCCTTAAGGACACATGACATGTGTGACATGTCATGATTCCCTTTTATTCCAGAAGTTTGGTCCTTAAGGGGTTAATCATGCATTTTTATTGGGGTATAACTAAAAATCTCTTGTCTGAAGCCTTTGCAAGTCATCACCTTCTTCCCAAGTCCAGACTTTCAGTGGCTATCCACTTACATATTTCCAGGGCAGTTAAATGAGAAGTCTATGCAATGAGTTGCTCATATATGTATTTTGTTAATAGCCTTCCCTTTGAGTTTAGCTCCACTGAGCAAAATAGTCAGGAAGTAACAAGACCATTTGTTTGATTGACAGTCAGAGGGTGTAATAAGGTTAATATATGAAAGTGCCAATTTATTTTGAAATCTTCCCTTTTTGTAAAATGAAAAAAGAGGACACACTCTTCACACATAAAACACTTCAACAAGCAAAAGTGCTTTAGGTGTGTGGAGCGTTCCTTTAACCGCCTACACACCAAGTTATTGCTTTTTGAGGAACACAACACCAGTCCACATGCATTGGTTATTTGCCCAATGGTCCTACTCAAGGATTATATAGTAGATTTGGAGCATGCTGCCAGAAACTCACTATGGAGATTTTTTCCCCATATATACTATACGTTTGTGTTTAAAAAAATAAATAAAAAAAGAGACCTCCATATTACACAGGTCAGTGTGCTGATTTCCTTATACGGAAAACCTGCTGTTGTCGGAAGCCAACAAATTTGTGGTAAGAGGTACTTTTATTAAATTGAAAGTGGAACATAAATTTGCTAGCTAGGGTATTGAAGATCTCACTACTACTCTCAAACACTTACAAAGTTAATATAATTACTTTCAACCTCCATCACCTTAACAGGAGTAGATGTACAATGCAGGTCACACCAAAACTTACTCAGCTCCTCTAGTATCTATGACTAAAGACATCTTAACCCATACAAACCATTTTCATTCGCTAGTGTGACACTCCGGCTACAATCCAACCAGACCTCTCCTAACAACTCACATGAAGCAGAAGCTCTTCTAAAGCTGCCATCAGACATGCACTATAACTCTGGTACTCTAATTCTTGATCAGGCTGAGCTTAAACATAAACATTAAGGGTGCCAGAGCTACGACAGTAATAATTTGCATACTCTCAGTTATGCCCAATGGGCCACAGAGTCACACAGATGAACATCAATGAATAATAGCATACCTGTTCCTCTAGGTGACACATCTGATTATGGGGTACATGAAACTGGATATACACAATATTTGGGGGGATCGACTTACACAAGATAGATATATCCAGAGCCCATTTAAAGGTTTATTTGCTCTTTTGAATAAATGCACACTCAACCTCTATACTGCTCTGTGTTACTTCACAGTGTAGTGCTCATATGAGCATTGTCTCTTTGCTACAGGGCACAAATCAAGCCATGGAAGTGCAGCAAATCGGAAACAGATCTGATTGTCTTGCTTCATGACATTCTTTTATCTACTGTCTTTCCTCGTGGATACCAATATTCTTCTTTAGGTTTATGTCCAACAGTTAAAGACAATGGACCAAGAGGAACCTCTGAGTGACTTGATGGTGCAGGAAATTGGAATCAGCAGGAGAGTAGTCCTTATTTCTAGAGTAGATCACATTTTACACCAGGGCTATATACAACATATTAAATTTGAAAAAGTGGAACACACAATGCTCTTCTCCAGATGTATTAATAAATATTCAGATTATTATCAGTTGCAACACATGATAATTCTGGATTTTTTTGTTTTTGTAAATTTATATTACTGTGTTTAACATATGTTATAACCCTTCAAATTGTGCATTAGAATGCTGCCTACACATTTGTCACTTTTTATGTAGACATACAACATTATACGTACATGTGTTGGTTGAGCTTCATCATGCAATGTATATGTTCAAGTCTTAAGTGCATATTGATCATTCCATAAAATGCTAATGGGTTCACATGAACTGCGTTAAAAGAACTGGTTTTGTACATTCCCCTACTAGTATCAAAGGTTAGGTACAAAATACTTTGGTTGAATGCAAATTTTGACAATACTTTTTGGTTGCAGATTTTTTTTTTTATTAGTGGATTGTTATAATATATCGTGACATATAAATTCAACATAAAGATATATATGAATGAATGCATTGACATTTAAATCCAACGTAAAGCCCTGTTACTACTAGTAAAATGTCTGTTTTGTGTTTTGGAAAGAGCTAGAGGTTTTTACTAAAGCGAGAATTGCTAGAGGTTTTTACTAAAGTGAGAATTAAAATTTTAAGTCAAAGTAGTCAAACCATAAGCATAACAGACTTAAGTTGTAAATTTACTTCTAATTTGCTTCGAATTCTTGTTTTAGAACGCTGTATGACTCAATTCACAGGAACAATGGGTATGTACCTATGTCACCTTAAATGCTGTGTTCTGGACAAGTGGGTAACATTAATGATGTCATGCACATAGATTCTGACTAAAGGTCCACTGGGGACTTGCTCATCATTCCCGACGTCTAACTACTAGGAGCATGATGCACAGTTTTCTTCTTTTGATTCATCTCTTTGTGTTATATGAACTACATTCTGTGTGAAATAGTTTTTTATTATGCATGCAATATAATAACAGACATAGAAAGAGTTGGAGAAAAATGCAAAATTATTGGGTTATTGCCTTCGCAGAGGCATAATATGTCAAACACAGGAAAAGCAAGTAGCATATCAAATTTGTTCTCATCAGTGCATATCGATGCCGGCATATGTAGAAGTGAGCATTCGCTAGTTCCTATCCTGTCTGTGTGCGTTGGTAGCAGGCACTGTTGCCTACGCAGTTGTGTATCGTGTGAGACTAAGGTACGGTGAACATTGTTTTAGATCATTTCTTAATAACCATTATAAGTGTTTGTGACCATGCTGACGGATTGGAAGAATGTTCATTTCGATCAGCATAGATCTTGGCTCAAAGTGGTGTCAACCTGTATGTGGGTCAGATATGTTTTAAGTAGTAGTTAGAAAAGTAGTGCGTGGGTATGATAAGTCAAAGTCAGTCTGTGTCTGGAAAAAATGAGCTGCCTATTAGCTGTACATGCAGGTGTAACCCTCTTGCGGGTATCAATATTATGCTTAATAAGATAGTGGTCAGACTTCATGGGTCAGCTCTAGTGAACTTGACAGGTTGCGGTATATTTGCACGCCATTGAATCCAGGCTTATACGCCCGTTGCTTTCAATGGTTAGGGGTTGTCCCGATCGTTACAAAATAATTAAGGTCTATTTTATTTTTCCTTTTTTCCTTTTCCCCTTCTCTTTTGTTTGCAAAAGATATGGTGCATGTCTTAAGTGTACATGTGTCGGTGAGAGGCACAGTACGGTTCGGCTTAGTAACGTATTCGTGTAGTGGTTTTAGTCTAATACAGGGATCAAGCACAAGACCCTATTTAGCGTAGTATAACATGGCCTATGCCAGTTTGATAGGGTACTGCGCTGAGGGAATAATGGTTTGCGTAATGTTGTGCTTCCAGATAACGTGTGGCTATAGTTTGTGTCGGGTAGGTGCACATGCGTACCTAGAGGGTGCGGCTTCCTTTCTCTGGTTAGTGTATAGTCTAGAGCAGGGTCCAATGGAAGGGGGTGGGAGGGAGCGAGGAGGTGGGGGAAAGGCCTATATGTCATTGCCCCTGGTTGCCGCCCCAGTCTGCCATGTGTGCTTGCGGTCGCTTCCTTGATGTTCAATCGTTTGTCAGGTGGTGTGCAAATTCATCCAATCTGATGTGACAGAGCCAGTAGAACCATCGTTGTGTATATCTGTTCTTCGTTTTCATGGAGGTTGCTTTCAAATCCTTGAATTTCCTTATATCCTCCACCTCTTCCACCCATCTCTTGAGCTTGGGGGGAGGTGCGTGATTGTCTCCAGTATATATGTATGATTACAAAAAGAAAAGTCCTGCGCCCACTCCCATCACTCCTGGGCGGCAGCAATGACTACAGTAAACATCAGCTAAATGTAACTAAATGACCTCCATATGTTTAAATATACATAGGGATTAAGGAGAGAGCGCAGGTAACCTTTTTTTCTTTTTTTTCTTTTTCTTTTTTTGTAATTCTTTATTTTGGATGTGCAGGTGGTTACATATTATTAACGAGCGCCACAACAGCGCATTTTAGGATTACATCAGGTATGCAGTGGCAGACAGAATGCACATTTTTTATATAATGTAGCGGATATCACGCTTAAACAAAACAGTTACGCTCTCGGTAAGAACAAAGGAAATAGAAAGAAAACTTTTGTTAGCATGAGGTAACATAAGGTGTTGAGTAGAATGTGACAATGAGTACAAGTCGGTAAGCGCGGCTGTAATTATGTTAGGCATGCCGTCTGGTATTTGGTTCGTAGTCCTCTACAATGGGACCTGTCAGTCGCTATGTCAGGTTTAAATACACCGCCAGGTACAGAAGTTGGGAGGCGAGGGACTATGCTAGACACGGTACCTGTACAAGAAACATCTTGATTGTTGCCTAGTGAAACATTCCCCTTAGTTTGCTGTGGTCCCCTATCGTGTTATTGGTTATCGTTGCATCTTCCTACGTGAGGTGATAGCTATACTGGTAAGGTACGACTTTTTAGCAAGGCGTTCTGCCATCCATTCGGTGTACTGGTCTCCGCTCGAGAAAGGGCAGGTATGTTAGCTCAAGGCATGGGCCATAGGTACCAGTGATTAGAGTAATGGTTGGTTGGTTTACAATGTGTGACCGGGTGTACTAAGTTCCTATAGGTAATGACGTGGTAGAAAACTGTCAGCAACGGTACGTCCGTCCTACAACATGGGGCAATATTAATCTATGCTGTCTAAGGTATAGTGCAGCCTGCCATGTTATGATAGCAGGGCGCACAAGTTGCGATAGGGCATGTGGGTATAGTGTGCATGCAATCTACTAAATACGAGCTAGGCAAGAGTGGCAGAACGGGTTCACTGCTGGTTTAGCCGCTTCTACGCTTCCGTGTGCATAAAGCTAATCTTTAAACGTTCAAGACTATGTCATGGAGTGTTCGGGTCGTCGGGCTGCCAATACAATTAGATAAATATGAGAAAAAACATATAAGACCAATTCTGGCCCTCTTCACCAAGCAATACAATGGATCTTAGTTACTCCCGCCTATACACTTGTTGGTGGGTAAAGGCATTTGCAGTTAATCACATTTAGTTATGCAGTCTAGAAAGGGTCAACCTAAGTACAAAAATCAAATAATAAAAGGATCTGAGAGGGTCGGTAGTACATACAGTTCGTATATGTCTCAGTGAGGTCTGAGTCTGTGGTGAGAGAAAGTAAAGTCTCTCATCAGGATCTGAGGTGTCTTGAAACAGGTGAAAAAAAAAGCGGTGAAAGCATTGTGGCCAACTCCATAGTGAGGTGGTATGGCTCAACAGGAGCTCAGTGGGGGTAGCTTCAGTAAGGAGTGGTAAACTAAGGATAACATGAGAATCTCCGGCCTTGTGTCGAGTTCAGGGATCAAGATCGTCAATGTTCCGACTGGTAACGTATCCAATCTCCGTTCACGTAGTGACCGCTACATATGGGTCGGGTGTCTGTCCTTGAGGTAGGAATGGGACTATTCTCGTCGGGTCCCAGGAGTGGTGTGGTGAGTCAGTGCCTTGTTGGGCTGCCTGGTTGAGGGAGTCTGGGGGTAGGCCCAAGGCCTGCAATAGTTGCACCGAGTCTGCTGGGTCTTGTAGCCTGTGGGATTCCGTTCCTCGCCGTACTACGAGCATGTGGGAAGGCCAACAGCTGTATTGTAGGTCATGCTGTCGGAGTAGCGCGGTGATCGGCTGGAAGGAGCGTCGCCATGCCAGGGTCTCGTTCGAGAGGTCGGTGAAAAAGGTTAGCGTTGTGTTATTGAATTGAAGGGGTGTCTTACCCCTAAGGGCTGTGAGGATTGTCGTTTTGTCCCGGGTGTTGCGAAATACAATAATTAAGTCTCTGGTGGCCGCGGTCGGAGCTTTAGGTGGCTTGGGAATCCTGAAGGCGCACTCAGGGCTAACGGTGATGGTGTTCGAGGGCGCCAATATATTAGCAAGCAATTGCTCAACCATTCGCGGGAGCTCCGCATCGGATATGGCCTCAGAGACCCCACGCACCTTCAGGTTGGTTCTCCGCCTAGCATCCTCGTATTCCGCAAGGCGGAGTTCTTGTCTCCGCTGTCTTGTTTGCAGGTCGTTTACAGCCCGCTGAAGTTCCCCTGTATCTTTGGTGTTGCTAGTGGATGTCTTCTCAAGGGCGCCCATGCAGGTCGTCAGGCCCTTCAGGTCTCCTCGCACCGCTGTGATGTCTTTTTGCAGTGTCGTTTGGAGGTCGTTTAGCAGTTGTTTTAAGACCGCCGTAGTTACCGGAGCGGAGTCCGGGTTAGGTTTGTTCTGTTGTGGGGGTTGTCCCGTAGCAGGTGTTGTCAGATACTCCTCTCCAGATTCTTCCTCAGAGAAGTCTGAGCAGCCTCTGTGGAGCGCCGCCATGTTAGATCCGCTTGGGCCTCGCGCCTGCCTCCACATGTCTCCGATGGTAAGCCCTGAGGACGGCTTGTCCGTGATTGTTTTTTTAAATTTTCGTCCCATGTCATTGGGGGCTCTCAGGGGGGGCCCTGGCCTTCTTTTGGAGGTCCGTTTAGAGGGTATATTCCCCCGATTATTACCTTTGAGCCCGGAGCTCTCTTTTGGTGCGACCAGTGGCGTACTAAGGGGGGGGCGGGGGGGGCGGTCCGCCCCGGGTGCCATCAGGCAGGGGGGTGCCACCAGGGCTGGCCAGGCTTGCTATTCTGTGAGCTGTGTGGCTGCACCGGGTGCCGTAGCAGCAGGGCGCCGGGCAGCCGACACAGCTCACACGCAGGGGCTGGAAGCAGGAAACCTGCACGGAGATTTGGGGGCGGAGCTAAAACGGCCGTGGGGGCGGAGCCAAGCCGGATGCGGGGGCGGAGCTAAATGCAGCCTCATACTGCTGCACACAGAGAGAGGGGAAGCAGGAAGGAGTCCCTGCTTCCCCAACTACAGCACAGGAGGGACTGGATCCACTCCTCCTCCAGCCCAATCTTACTGTAAGTGAGAGAGTGTGTGCTGTGTGTAACTGTGATTGTGACTGTCTTTGACTGTGTGTGCTGTGTGTAACTGTGATTGTAACTGTCTTTGACTGTGTGTGCTGTGTGTAACTGTGATTGTGACTGTCTGACTGTGTGTGAGTGTGTAACTGTGATTGTGACTGTCTTTGACTGTGTGTAACTGTGATTGTGACTGTCTGACTGTGTGTGAGTGTGTAACTGTGATTGTGACTGTCTTTGACTGTGTGTGCTGTGTGTAACTGTGATTGTGACTGTCTTTGACTGTGTGTGAGTGTGTAACTGTGATTGTGACTGTCTTTGACTGTGTGTGCTGTGTGTAACTGTGATTGTGACTGTCTTTGACTGTGTGTGCTGTGTGTAACTGTGATTGTGACTGTCTGACTGTGTGTGAGTGTGTAACTGTGATTGTGACTGTCTTTGACTGTGTGTGCTGTGTGTAACTGTGATTGTGACTGTCTGACTGTGTGTAAGTGTGTAACTGTGATTGTGACTGTCTTTGACTGTGTGTGCTGTGTGTAACTGTGATTGTGACTGTCTTTGACTGTGTGTGCTGTGTGTAACTGTGATTGTGACTGTCTTTGACTGTGTGTGAGTGTGTAACTGTGATTGTGACTGTCTTTGACTGTGTGTGCTGTGTGTAACTGTGATTGTGACTGTCTTTGACTGTGTGTGCTGTGTGTAACTGTGATTGTGACTGTCTGACTGTGTGTGAGTGTGTAACTGTGATTGTGACTGTCTTTGACTGTGTGTGCTGTGTGTAACTGTGATTGTGACTGTCTGACTGTGTGTGAGTGTGTAACTGTGATTGTGACTGTCTTTGACTGTGTGTGCTGTGTGTAACTGTGATTGTGACTGTCTTTGACTGTGTGTGAGTGTGTAACTGTGATTGTGACTGTCTTTGACTGTGTGTGCTGTGTGTAACTGTGATTGTGACTGTCTTTGACTGTGTGTGCTGTGTGTAACTGTGATTGTGACTGTCTTTGACTGTGTGTGCTGTGTGTAACTGTGATTGTGACTGTCTTTGACTGTGTGTGCTGTGTGTAACTGTGATTGTGACTGTCTGACTGTGTGTAAGTGTGTAACTGTGATTGTGACTGTCTTTGACTGTGTGTGAGTGTGTAATTGTGACTGTCTTTGACTGTGTGTGAGTGTGTAAGTGTGATTGTGACTGTCTTTGACTGTGTGTAACTGTGATTGTGACTGTCTGACTGTGTGTGAGTGTGTAACTGTGATTGTGACTGTCTTTGACTGTGTGTGCTGTGTGTAACTGTGATTGTGACTGTCTTTGACTGTGTGTGAGTGTGTAACTGTGATTGTGACTGTCTTTGACTGTGTGTGCTGTGTGTAACTGTGATTGTGACTGTCTTTGACTGTGTGTGCTGTGTGTAACTGTGATTGTGACTGTCTGACTGTGTGTGAGTGTGTAACTGTGATTGTGACTGTCTTTGACTGTGTGTGCTGTGTGTAACTGTGATTGTGACTGTCTGACTGTGTGTAAGTGTGTAACTGTGATTGTGACTGTCTTTGACTGTGTGTGCTGTGTGTAACTGTGATTGTGACTGTCTTTGACTGTGTGTGCTGTGTGTAACTGTGATTGTGACTGTCTTTGACTGTGTGTGAGTGTGTAACTGTGATTGTGACTGTCTTTGACTGTGTGTGCTGTGTGTAACTGTGATTGTGACTGTCTTTGACTGTGTGTGCTGTGTGTAACTGTGATTGTGACTGTCTGACTGTGTGTGAGTGTGTAACTGTGATTGTGACTGTCTTTGACTGTGTGTGCTGTGTGTAACTGTGATTGTGACTGTCTGACTGTGTGTGAGTGTGTAACTGTGATTGTGACTGTCTTTGACTGTGTGTGCTGTGTGTAACTGTGATTGTGACTGTCTTTGACTGTGTGTGAGTGTGTAACTGTGATTGTGACTGTCTTTGACTGTGTGTGCTGTGTGTAACTGTGATTGTGACTGTCTTTGACTGTGTGTGCTGTGTGTAACTGTGATTGTGACTGTCTTTGACTGTGTGTGCTGTGTGTAACTGTGATTGTGACTGTCTTTGACTGTGTGTGCTGTGTGTAACTGTGATTGTGACTGTCTGACTGTGTGTAAGTGTGTAACTGTGATTGTGACTGTCTTTGACTGTGTGTGAGTGTGTAATTGTGACTGTCTTTGACTGTGTGTGAGTGTGTAATTGTGACTGTCTTTGACTGTGTGTGAGTGTGTAAGTGTGATTGTGACTGTCTTTGACTGTGTGTAACTGTGATTGTGACTGTCTGACTGTGTGTGCTGTGTGTAACTGTGATTGTGACTGTCTTTGACTGTGTGTGCTGTGTGTAACTGTGATTGTGACTGTCTGACTGTGTGTGAGTGTGTAACTGTGATTGTGACTGTCTTTGACTGTGTGTGCTGTGTGTAACTGTGATTGTGACTGTCTGACTGTGTGTGAGTGTGTAACTGTGATTGTGACTGTCTTTGACTGTGTGTGCTGTGTGTAACTGTGATTGTGACTGTCTTTGACTGTGTGTGAGTGTGTAACTGTGATTGTGACTGTCTTTGACTGTGTGTGAGTGTGTAATTGTGACTGTCTTTGACTGTGTGTGAGTGTGTAAGTGTGATTGTGACTGTCTTTGACTGTGTGTGCTGTGTGTAACTGTGATTGTGACTGTCTGACTGTGTGTGAGTGTGTAACTGTGATTGTGACTGTCTTTGACTGTGTGTGCTGTGTGTAACTGTGATTGTGACTGTCTTTGACTGTGTGTGAGTGTGTAACTGTGATTGTGACTGTCTTTGACTGTGTGTAACTGTGATTGTGACTGTCTTTGACTGTGTGTGCTGTGTGTAACTGTGATTGTGACTGTCTTTGACTGTGTGTGCTGTGTGTAACTGTGATTGTGACTGTCTTTGACTGTGTGTGCTGTGTGTAACTGTGATTGTGACTGTCTTTGACTGTGTGTGAGTGTGTAACTGTGATTGTGACTGTCTTTGACTGTGTGTGAGTGTGTAATTGTGACTGTCTTTGACTGTGTGTGAGTGTGTAAGTGTGATTGTGACTGTCTTTGACTGTGTGTGAGTGTGTAACTGTGATTGTGACCGTCTTTGATTATGTGTGTGTGACTGTCTGTGATTATGTTGTGTGTATGTGTGACTGTCTGCCTGTGATTGTGGGTGTGACTGTCTGTGAATCTGTGTGTGTATGTGTGACTGTCTGCCTGTGTGATTGCCTGCGTGTTTGACTGTCTGCCTGTAACTGTGTGTGAGTGACTGTGTCTGACGGTCTTCGCCCTGCAGTGAGCCGGCAGCCAGGATATGATGTCATCGCGGCCTCTGCATCATTACAGGGCGTGCGATGGACCTGTGCAGAAAGAGCACAGAGATCCCAGCAGCAACCACTGACCACCAGGGACTGAGGATCCACTCCAGCCCTTCTAGAGCAAGGTAGGGAGGCTGGGTGGACCTCTTAATGATTAAATGTGTGTATGTATGTAATATTTGTGTGTGTGTATGTGATTGTGGGTCAGTGATTGTGTTTGTGTAAATCTGTGATTATGTGTGATTGTGTGTATCTCTGCGTATGTGTTTAGTAGATAGCTCCCTTATTTCCTGTCCTTAAATATTGCAATCCCACATAAGGATAACAAATAAGGGATTTATCTGCTAAACAACTGAAAATAAGAAAAGGGCATTTTTTTATCCTTTATCTGTTTAGTAGATCATTCCCTGAATTGGTGCCCGTATGTGAGATTTCCATATTTAAAGATACTAAATGAGGGTGCAGTTTAGCAGATAGCACCTTATTTGGTGTCCTTAAATATGGCAATCCCACAAAGGATAGCAAATAGGAGTTATCTGCTAAACAAAGATTGAAATTAAGAGTTGTCAGCCAGCCCACAACAAGAAATCTGGGTGGCTAATGTGAATAATATGCAAATGTGTAGTCAGATGCCAGCATGCAGAACACAGCATGCTGGCATCAGACAGCCAATGGCAGCATATTACCCCATCCCCTAGTGAGAAGTTTTACTGCTCCCCCTCCCCCTCCTGTTTTGACTGTGGTATCTTATGTGCCCCCCCATATATATTGTTCCTAGAGTCGCCACGATGTCTGCATGTGTGTCAATGTGTATCTGTGTGTGACTGTGTTTGTGTGTATATGTATCTGCATGTGGGTATGTCCGTATATGTGTATATGTGCAGACATCTAACAATCTCGCCAACACTACACACAAATACACTCATGCATTTCAACGTCAAAACTACATACACACCCCACCATTATATATAACCATACCACTGCATTCAAATACCACACAACACACAAATGCATGCTTGCATTCAAACGCCAACACTACATACAAACACACCGCTACATTCACTAACATATACTCCATACAAAAACATGCATACATTCAAACACACAAACACTGCTTAGTGCTAAATACATTTAAAAAAAATTGGTTGTTTTTATATTTAAATTTGGGGGGGGGCAGGGGGGTGCCAAAAATAGGACCCGCCCCGGGTGCCAAATGCTCTAGGTACGCCCCTGGGTGCGACCGCTCGCTCTTGCAGCTAGGCTCCGCCCCTAACCTTTTTTGTTTTTTGTTTTTTACTATATGTATTAGCTGATGTGTACTGTAGTCATTGCTGCTGCCCAGGAGTGATGGGAGTGAGCGCAGGACTTTTCTTTTTGTATTCACTTTTTGTATCACACAGCTAGGTTACAATGCTGCCGCCCATCCCATGTGTTCCCTATTGAGGGTTAACAAGTATATAGGGGTGTATATAAAAAATACCCCTTTCTGTCTCATTAGAGATATTTTTGCCAGAAGCTCAAGGAAGCAGGGTAAAGGGTCAGTGTAGGACCCGTCTAGGGGGCTCTGCCTTGACGTTGGCAGGCAGGCATTCCCTCCAGTTGCCATTGGAGTAACTAAATGACCTCCATTTGTTTAAATATACATAGGGATTAAGGAGAGAGCACATGTAACTTTTTTTTCTTTGGTTTTTAATATAGGTATGATTGCCTTCACAGCGTTAAGAAGCAGTGGAATCACCGATCTGTTATAAGTTGATGTCGGCGTTGTGGTGTGGTGGAGGAGGATCGTGGCCAGTGACTGTGATATGGGTTCATCTGTCACCTCTTGAATCACCTGCCCAATCGCCTCCCACAGTGGCCTGATCATGGTGCAGTCCCACCAGATATGGATGAAGGTCCCTCGTTCCTCTCCGCAGCGCCAGCAAGTGTCCGGTTGTGAGCGATCCCGTGCCAGGGTACCATCTCGTGAGGACTTTGTGGGCGTTTTCCTGTAATTGTGCTGAACTCGGGGTCTTTTGGACATGGGTGATGATCTTATCCCATTCTGCCTCAGTGAGCATCAGGTCCAGTTCTTCTTCCCATTGTCTGATGCATGGTGGTGCCAGTAGGTATCTGCTCGTCACCAGTGTGGAGTAGATCAGTGAGATGGCTTTTGGGGGTATAGAGTCTTGTGGGCAGAGTGTCTCGAAGTCGGTATGGTCTCGGGTTAGACTGGGTCATTATGGAATGGATCTGGTGTAGCGTGAGATTTGTTCTCTCGCCAGTGTATGTAGGAACGTGTGGGGTTGTTCCGGGAAGAGGTCGGTCATTGCGCGGATGGCAAATGGCATGGTCAAGACGTCAGCTATGCGTACGGTCTGTTTGTGCTTCGTCAGACGTGCGAGTGGTCCCATGTCTCCTGCCGGGAAGTCTGGGTTACCTGTACTATATCAACTATATTCTGTAAAAACAAAACAAAAACAATAGAAAGGGATATTTAAATGTCTTCAAAGACCGATTGAGTGGAATTTGGCGTATTCATATTTATTAGACTTGTGCAATTTAATCTTTCTTTGCTGAATGATTAATATTTGTATTTTGGAAATCTAAAGGGACAGATATTAATTGGCTTTGACAATACAATTGTTAGTTGTCTCTGTGCTGTAACAGCTAACATTATGTTTAAGTGTTTTGGAGTTAGGTTACGAGTACGTGGAATCTATCCAGTATTGTTCTTTGTGTATTTCTCTTCTCTACTTAGGGTAAATACATGGATTACCACATCACTAATGTGACAGCAAATTGAAATATTAATGGGATTACTGAAATAAAAGCAGCTCTGGAAACCTTGAAGCAAATGCTGTCCTTTTAGAAGCCCTTATTCAGGGGACACTACTGTCTGCAAATTATACTCCTCATGATTAATTCTCTCTGTTTTGACCTCTCCCCCTAGTTAGACACTGAAACTGGTACAGAAAATTGTACTCACTTTTGACCCCAAACATTTAATTCCATTAATCACAGCCTGGTTCTGGTCTTTTAGTGCTAGAAATTGAAGGTTCTTCCTATCACAAAGCATCGATCAACCAGGATACAGGTATCTGCTTATCATGAGTCATAAATCACAGGCACTTTTATCAGTGAGAGCAAGGGATATGTAAATGAGATTTCTGTCAACAACGAGAGGAAGCTGAATTATCCTCACAGATCCTCTATTCTCCTCTCTTGTTTTGTTGCTGACAGAATTTTGGACAGGACAATAGAGTAGAAAGAGACATTTTCTGCCAGACCCCATTACTGGCTGTAAAGAACTTATCCATAAAGTTATACAAATTGGAGACAGACAAGCACCGCTTCATCTGACCATTCTGTGCACCTGTTGTGAATTCTTCCTACAAGCCTAACTTGGTATGTGGTTTGTATTTTTCTCCTGCTGAAATGATTTCATTATACTTATCATTATGAAACATTCAGAGTTATAAAAAAATGAAAGTAGCAAACCTATATGTCTAAACGTATATCATGTAAAAATTACGTCACCTCATTAAAAACACAACCTTAATTATTTTATATTATTACTATAATATTATTTATATTATTATTATAAAACATTTTACAATATATATTTATATCTATATATGTCTATATATATATATATATATATATATATATATAGACATATATAGACATATTATTTTATATTATTATTTTAAAAAAAGGCTTAGTAATATAATGTCACTTACTCTTAAATGACAATATATTAGCATGGAGTGTGGGACCCTGATTTATGGTATGTTTCACACAGTGGCGTACTAAAAGGGGGGGCGGAGGGGGTGGTCCGCCCGGGTGCCACCAGATAGTGGGGTGCCATGACCCTGGCCTGAGGGCCAAAGCAGGATGTGTGAGCTGCGCCCCATGGCAGCTGGGGTGCCGCACAGCTCACCCACAGAGACCAGCAATTACCATGAACTGGCCGCATGGAGGGAAGGAGGGAAGGAGGGTGCGTAGCTACGAATATTTGGGGGCGGATCCAAATCAGCAGGGGGCGGGGCTTAACACAGCCCTTACATGCTGCTGTTACTGCTGCACATGGAGGTGCAGCAAGAAGAAATCCCTGCTCCTCCACCTAACAGGCTCCAGGAAGGACTTCAGTGAATGCACTCCTCCAGCCCACACTGTCTGTAAGTAAGAGTGTATGTGTGTGTGTATGTGTGTGTGTATGTTTGTGTGTAACTGTCTGCCTGTAACTGTGTGTGTGTGTGTGTGTCTGCATGCCTGTAACTGTGTGTGACTGTGTGTGTGTAACTGTCTGTCTGTAACTGTGTGTGTGTGTGTGTGTAACTGTCTGCCTGTAAATGTGTGTGTAACTGTCTGTCTGTAACTGTGTGTGTGTGTGTGTGTGTCTGCATGCCTGTAACTGTGTGTGACTGTGTGTGTGTAACTGTCTGTCTGTAACTGTGTGTGTGTGTGTGTGTAACTGTCTGCCTGTAAATGTGTGTGTAACTGTCTGCCTGTAACTGTGTGTGTGTAATGGTCTGCCTGTAACTGTGTGTATGTGTGTGTGTGTGTGTAACCGTCTTCCTGTAACTGTGTGTATGTGTGTAACTGTCTGCCTGTAACTGTGTGTGTGTGTGGGGGTGGGGGGGGGTGGTGCTGCATGCCTGTAACTGTGTGTGTGTGTGACTGCCTATGACTGTGTGTACCTGTATGACTGTGGCTGTGTGTGACAGTCTGCCTGTGACTGTGTGTGTATGTGTGACTGTCTGCCTGTGACTGTGTGTGTGTGACTGTCTGCCGGTGACTGTCTGCCTGTAACTGTGTGTGACTGTCTATAACTGTGTGTGTGTGACTGAAACTATGTGTATGACTGTCTGCCTGTGACAGTGTGTGTGACTGTATGTGACTGTCTGCCTGTAACAGTGTGCATGACTGTGTATTACTGCCTGTGACTATATGTGTGACTGTCTGCATGGGACTGTGTGCGTGTGACTGTCTCCCTGTAACTGTGTGTGAGGGGTGCAGGGATTTTGTAGAAGGAGGAAGGGGCTTTAAAAAGTTTACACATTTGTAGTAGGTGTTTTTTTTTTTTAATTTGGAGGGGCGGGGAGGGAGGTGAGGGGGGGAGTGTCACATGCTCTAGGTATGCCCCTGGTCTCACGTGTATTCTGAGCACTGAATATCCAAACATTCCACGTATCTGTACATGAAAAACATTTATTTTTATGAGGCATCTAGTAATGCATATAACGTTACTGGTCACATAAATAGAAAAACATGAAAAGAATGTCTCAACATGTTACAAAAAAAAATCCATATAATGAGACCAAACACACTTAAAATTATTATTATTAATAATAATATTAATACAAATAATAATAAAATAAAGATACACACAATTAAAGTTCCTACATTTGCTGCAAATCACCAAACTTTGCAAATTCTTTAGTTAAGTCTCAGCAAACCATAACCGAAGAGATTAAACTCTTAAATAACAGAAAATTAAGCAGTGATACTACAGGAGCATGGTCTATACACCCAAACCGCTTCATTAAGCTAAAGTTGTTTTGGTGCCTAGAGTGTCCCTTTAAGTCTGAGAAGTAACATCTGAGTATCTTTTACTTTTTAGACATCCATAAGGTCAAGCATCAGTCTTATTGCATCAGCACTTGACAATAAAACCCACTCAATCGGGATAAACAAGTAATTTGTCATAGCTCTAGGAAACATTTTTATGTTGACATTGATAAGGTAAATAGGCAAATAATTGGATCTGACATAGTGACTTTCCCCTACTTAGAAATGACTGTAATGCTGGCTTCAAGAGTTTTGAACCAGCTATACAGAAACAGCACATCACTAAACTTATTGTAGAATTGTTTGTGAAGCTATCTGGGCCCAAAGCACTACTATTCTTCTTCCCCTTTATTGCATTTGAAGTTTCCTCCACAGATATTTCCTCGACTAAAGAATCAGCAATGGCCAGATATGGTATGGAAGGGCTTTCATTTGATACCTTATATATATATGCATAACACAACATTAAGAATGAATAAGACATCAAAAACTAAGGATAATATGGAAAAATAATTATAGCTTAGCTGAAAATCGTTTATACAAAATTAGTGCAGCAAAAACAACAAAACCTCAAATAGATTCACTTAATAGTCTTCATTGGGTAAATGCCCAATGTAACTCTAAGATTTCACTTGGACAATTCTCCTGTAGATTATTAAACACATTGTAATGTGTGATTTACTGTTTTAACAGTAAACCTTTGCATGTTATGTTGAAAATATAACATTTAAAGCAGTTGCAGAATTTAAGACCTCTACTCAGTAGTATACATTTGTAGAACATATGTATTTATGTATGTATAAGAGTATTTTGACACTTTTATATAACTGTTTTATTAGCCTTTGTCCAAAATGCAGGTTATATTTAATGTTTTGTGTTTTTGCTTCAAACTACTTCTTGAGTACAACATTACCACCATGATTTTTGAAAAATTTTAGAGTCAAATTATAGACATGCCACTTTCTTTTAATATAATAATAATAATAATAATAATAATAATAATAATCATGGAATAATGTTTAAAAAAACAGATATGTTTAATATGGGACATTTTGAGTCTTTTCACTTGCCTGTTATATCACCAATTTCTGCCTAAATTATTCTACTTCGTACTCTAACTACCTCTAAACCTAGCTACATGTAACCCTAAGTAACCCTAACCGTAATTTTATCTAGTGGAAAGTACATCAAATATATTCAATAAAAAGTTTGCGTATATAAGAGCGCTAGTAAAAAGCCCATCAATAGCTCTGTCTTGCCGCAATATATGTGTTATGTATAGGTGCAGAAGTGTGAGTCTGTGTATAAATTAAACAATTAGTGGATATCCCCTAACCATCAATACACTTTTTTTTCCCCATCAATCATCTCTTTTTTTGGTGCCATGGATAGAACTCCCAAACACAAGTTCATAGAGCATAACCATCCATTGTGGGAGTCGTTTGTTCGAATATTCGTGCATATGGCACTTCAGAGTTATGGAATTTGGACAACCTACCAATTGACCTAAATTTGGACGAATGTTACTAAACACTAATGTCTATAACATGCCAATTTCTTAAAACAAGAATTGAATACAGGTTTGACATAGCATTTTCATGTTATACTTTAGTAGCATGATTACACAACAAGTAGGGTATTTAAATGAATGAAAGGGAGATATTCATACTTACACAACTCATATTGCATGCCATTTTAACTATTTACTCATTAAAGTGTTTTTCTTCAAATTATTATGCTAGCATAGATGAAAAAGGATATCAGTTGCAAAAAACAAATAATGCTTTTCTGAGCCGTATGGCATATTCAGATTTCTTCAGGGAAGAAATCAGCAATGTAATTGTCTCCTTTAATCAAATGTAATCAGGCTTAAAGAGAACATTTGGTTTTCTAAGTCCCTTTGCAAATTATAAGGAATTTTATTATCAATGGTCAGAGGGGTAGCCTGTACAGCTTTGTCAATGAATTTGTGACATCAGTTTTCAGACTGCATCAAAAGATTGTTCAGATTTTTTTTTAACGAAATAATTGTTTGCTATTCCACACTTCCCCCCTTTTTTTAAAGTAAATTCATATTGTTTTTAACTTTTTTTTTTAGTTCTATGACTGTAACACGCAGAAAATGCAAATACAGGCTTTGATTTAATAAGTTTAAATAACTATCTTAAATAATTTATTAACCAATCATTTAATACTGTTAGAAAAGTTTTCAAGACATTTAGCTGCAGAAGTCACCATTACAGTTTATGGGAAGTTTTGTAAATAAATCATTTGGAATTTTTTCTAATAGTATTGAATCATTTTGGAAAGCTTATTAAATCAAGGCCACAAATGGAAAATAAATTATAGGCTGTCCTGTGTTTGTCATTACAGAATTAAATTAATTATTAACCAATAATTCCTAGATTTTACTATTAACATGACGTAAAGTCATGATTTTATTAATGACACAGAGGCGAGTATTATGCTTTCTCTTTCTTTATTTTCACTCAGCAGCAAAGAGAAAAAATATATAATTTGAATGTATATGAATAAAAATATCAAATATAACAAATCTGCCTAGGAATAGGGCAGCCAAGCAGTATACAGGACAGTCTACAAAGGTCTGAACTAGCAGTAAACTTCCTCTTCTTTGCCTGTAAAACCGAAGACCAGAGTCCAGTCCGAAACTTGAAGCATCACAAATAATGTCCATGTAGTTAAATTTCTCTCCCGACAATCAAGCTGTATAAAGAAAAAAATATATGGTAAAATCCAAACTTAGGACTCTTCTCAATATAATTCAACTTATGTGAGGAAGGCTGAACTTGATTGACGCAAATCTCTTTTCAGCTTGTAACTCGAAAACCATTAGGCATATATCTGTACGAGCATGATAGAAGATCGTAAGATAGTAACATTACTCATATGAAACATCACATAATACACTTTCCGACACTTACTGTAAAGAATCCATATCATATGAACCAGGTAAGGACAATAATACTCGCCTCTGTGTCATAAATAAAATCATGACTTTATATCATGTTAATAGTTAATAGTTAATCTAGGAATTTTATTAATGACACTGAAGCTCCTATTGTGCTAGTTCAAAGCTGAGCCACAATCCGAGAAGAAAAATGGTCAATCAGGCGGAAATAGAAGTCCTGAAACATAGAATCATGAGACCAATCCACAGCTCTCAATATATCATAGAGGCGACAACCCACCATCAAAGCTTTAGAGGCCATGGTACCCCTTACTGAATAAGCTGGGAACATGGCGGCATCTACCCCTGCTATGGATAGAAGGTCAAGGATCCAAAAAGCTAAAATTGGAGTAGAAACTGGGAGATGTGGTATGCGAAACGAAATTACTAAGTGATGAAGATTGGGTGATCGTAGTATTCGTGTACGATTCAGGTAAGCATGTAAACAAGCAACCCGGCACAAAGTAGGTCTGTCAGTATATCTCGGGTAGGATGCCATTTTTGCAGCTGACTTAGTCCTACGAGATATGTTGAAAGATACTCCCTTTGGAGTGAAATATATTGCGGTCCAATCCAAAGCTCTGACATCCGATATTTGTTTACATGATAGCAAAAATAGAAGCATAAGCAGTTTCCATGAAAGATGCTTAAGAGATAGTTCATCATTCGGAAACCAAGAGTCCAAAAAATTCAACACCACATTGACATCGCAAAACAAAGCGTGTCTTGCTCTTGGGGGGTCTAGTGAATCTGATTCCTTTACAATAGACGACAAATAAAAGGATGTTGTCTGACTGGGGAACCTTCCAAACCTTGATGTCCTGCATAAATAGCAGATCTGTAAACATTCAAAAAGCACCGTTAGGAAATGTAGTATTGTATTCAGAGGGGCAGAAACTGGATCCAATGATCGTTCCATGCACCAGCCAGCCCATGCTCACCATGTGGACCGATAAGCAGATCTAGTGCTCGGGGTACAGGCATTGTCCAGGAGTTCCGCAGTTGATTGTGGAACATTTGCAATGGTTCAGGGACTCCGGAAACTAACCACGCTGTGAGCTGAAGCAGGCCTTGATTTATCAGGTCGTACGACCTCCCATCGAGAAGCAAGTTCGAGACCATTGGTATCAGACACGGTAAGTCCAAAGACATCTCCAGAAGTCAAGGCAGACCAAAGTTGTGTCTAACACATCTGGGCCACTATCACCAGAGAACATTCGTGTCTGCATAGGTAAGACAGTGTCCAAGAGATGAGGTTGAATGGGGGAAAGACATAGTGATGTGAGGGTGGCCACATCTGTAGAAAGGCATCCACCGCCAGAGCTGCTGGGTCTGGACGCCAACTGTGATACTGAGGTAGTTAGGAGTTCAGTCTGGACGTGAATAGGCCTATGTCCAGTGATCCCCACAGTAGTTTGATTTTTCAGAAGGTCGAACTGAGTAGATGCCAGTCCCCTGAATCTTCCAGGTATCTGAAATTTGAATCCGCCCATGTGTTGTCTAAACCCGGGATATGTTCGTCTGTCACCAATACATTGTTTTGAAGGCAGAAGACCCGGAGTTACTTGGCTAGGTTCGCCAGCAGTTTCAACTTCGTGCCTCCCAGGTGTTTGATATACCGCACTGCCGACACATTGTCCATGTGGAGTAGGATACAACAATTTCCCAGATTGGGTGAAAGACTGCGGGTGGCAAATGGCCACGCTAACAATTCCAGATAGTTGATGTGGAGCATAGATTCTTCTGTTGACCATCTGCCACCTATGGAAACGTTCCCCCAACCGTTTAAGCTGGCATCTGATTCAATAATCATATCTAGAGCAGATCTGAATATTGCCCGGCCATTCCATGCTTCCATGTGGTCGAGCCACCACCACAGGTCTTCTCGTTATTCTACATCCATTATCAGTCGAGACTCGTAGGAATGTCCCGCTCTGAGGTCGAAACCTTTCAAACGCAAGAGCACGGTAATGTAGCGGTCCTGGGAAGATTGCCTGGATTGAAGAAGCGAGTAGGCCTATTAATCTCACCAACTGACGAATGGAGAGGGTCGTAGCGCGGAGAGTGCGTCTGATTTCCTTTTTGATGGCTTTGATTTTTTGGATTCCGGGAGGAACAAGAACTGAGTGATAGAATCTACCTCGAAACCCAGAAACTCTATCTTCTGTACCGTGGTTACAATAGACTTTTCCCAATTTATGAGGAAACCCAGGCTCTCGAGCAGTTGTATGGTCCACTGCAAGCGTTGGAGAAGTTGATCAGGTGAAGTTGACATGAGTAGGATGTCGTCTAGGTAGATGATTAAGCGGACTCCCCGTGCCCTGAGGAAGGTGACCACTGGCTTTGGTGAAGCACCAGAGAGCCGGGGAAAGTCCGAAGAGCAGACAAGTAAATCTCCATCGTTGCCCTTGCCATCTCTGTGCTCTTCCGCTATGAGAATAGTTACGTATTCTTTCTGGTTGGAGCAGGTCCCGGAGGCAGTTATTGTCCTCTATCTTGAAATGAGTTGAGGTTTTGCAGGTTTATTACTGGGCAAACACCTCTGCCTTTTTTGAGTACTAAGAAGAGATTGGTTGTGAATCCTTAAGTCCAAAATGGGACTTTTTGAATCACCCGTTTTGAGTGTAGTTCCACAATCTCTGAGGATAAGATATTGCCTGATATTTCAGTAGGAACAGCTCCCGTGGGGGTTGTGCCTGGAAAGGTGGGGAAATCAGATTAAGTCGAAAGCCCCTGACCATGTACAACACCCATGCATCTGTAGTAATCAATCCCCACATTTTTGCAAACAGAGCCAGCCTGCCCCCCACACTTATTTGGGAAGAATGAGGAGCCAGTGTACTCACCGTAAGGACGTCTGCCTGATGTTTGTCTAGGACCTCCACGACTTGACCAGGGGCATACCCGGGAAGGGAAGAAGGTTTGTACCCTGGAAAGGGTCATTGTGTGGAGTAGGAACTCTGTGGGCCCTTGATGGGCCTCTAAATCCTCAGCTGGGTGGACAGCTCCTAGATCTCCTGGGCCCAGTGAAAAGCTTACTGCCAAAAACCCATTTGAGGTTAGATTGGGCCTTGTCCAAAGCCGTAAAGGTCTTAACAAAAGACCCAAGATCCTTAACAAAGGAATCCTCAAATAGCATGCCTTTTGCTGCGGGGCCCGGCTCTTTAACTGCCAAGTTAACAAACTTCGGCTCTATTTTTTTTTTTTTTTTTTTTTTCTTTTTGCAGTGCATATAGTAATTACAACTGGCTCTAGGTACTCCAACGGCATTCCTTGAGCTGCTTGGCATAGATAACAAGTAGGGTAATTGTTAGACAGTGCACATTTTTAGTATAATAGGTACAGGGTAAGGTTACATGCGGATTATACACTCTGTTTAAAATGTGTAAGCTTTGTATAAAATAAAGAAGCAGGTTCAAGATTTCCCTGTCGCATAGGTTTTAACTCAAACAGTAGGAACATGCTAATACAATTAACGATGTAGGGTCAAAAAAAAAATTACAGGCTACGGATTGAACAAGGCTGAGCTAGTATGTCCCCCTCAAGAAGTGGGGAGTCTCTAACAAGCCATGCACACCTTATTGACTGTGGACTACACCTCAGAGATCGCGCAGTTGCTAACTAGTAAATTAAGGCACATTCAGACAATATTGAAAAAGTTAGCAATATGCTTTTAACAATGCATGAGAGGGAAAGTAAATAAATGGTATGCGGATAAAGCATGGTAGGCAATTTGGGGAGAGACTAGCTAACAGTGCAAAACACAATATTTTATCAAGAAACTAGTTGGCCTTGGATGAGTCCCATAATAAGTGTTCACTGTTGTCTGGGGTATACTCAAGTGACTCTAGAGTGTCCTGCTGCCCGGTACAGTCCATATGTTTGGTAAGTGGCGTGGCAAAGGCACCTTGGGTTCGCCATTGGGATTCTGCAGGTTGCCGCCAAACAACTGGTTCAGTGATAGTCTCTATCAGCCGATGCCTTCTCTTGTGAGACGGTGAGTAGTGGTCGGTGTGATGTTGAGGGCCGCGGTGGCAGTGAGCAGTGCGGTGACATCCTTCCAGCCCCAGGCTGTTTTGTAGGCCTGCATCTCGGTGCCACGAACTCTAAGACTGCTGGAGCTTGAGTTGCTTCCCCTCTCAGGGGCAATGGAGGGCCTGCTGGTCTTTGGCCGCTTGCGGCGATAACGCCTCCCTGCTTGTGGACGATGCGTCCGGGTTTTCTCCCTTTTGGCCTTCAGCTCTGTGGTATGGGGGTGTGTGGGTTGCCTGTCGTTATGCCCGAGGGTTCCCCTCTCCGCCCCTGCCGCCAGCTGCCTCTCTTACCCGCCGTCTGTGCAGGTTCCTGAGTGCTTTGTGCTGCTCTTATGCGGTCGTTGAGTTGTGCCCAGAAGCGGGTGAATATCGCGTTCAGGCGCTGAGTGGTGTCTCGTCGGATCAACTTTAGCTGTAGCTGATTGTTTGCAGACAGCGTGTCGGCTGTCGCCATCTTGGGGGAGCTGTGTGGGTGCCGTCGTTGCTTTATCACCGCTTCGCTTCCCCGTATTGCTGGTGGATCCGGACACATTTTGCAGACTGGGATGACTCCCGCCGGTCCAGAGGGGGGAGGGTAGGAGGTGAGTAGCGTGGAGGTTCCATGCACAGGGTTACCCGCGTGGAGAGCGGCCGCCTCTCCCCTACAGGGTCTCAAGTAGGCCTCAAGTTGCTGGTGCCGGTTCCCGGTAAGCAGTGGGTTAACAGCTGGTATCCATCGCTTCGTCTGGGTGTCCCCCACGTTTCTATCACCCTCCAGGTGCTGTGCGTGCTTGTTTTTTTGGGTTTTTTCCCCAAATTGTGCCATTGTGTTCAGGAGCTCTGTTGCAGCACGTCCATGCAGCCTGGAAGCCAGGCTCCTCCCCCACTTCGGCTCTATTTTTAATAAAATCGCCTTTCGGCGTTCGGCAGATAACGCTGTGTTCGCGTTGCCCAGGAGACAGATTAGTCTCTGAACCCAACCGATTGCTTCATCGAAATCAAGGGGAGAGTCCCCCACCTTAGCGGACTCAAGGATTTCGTACAGCTTAGAAGCTGGTCCCAATGTGTCAAGGATCTGGTCCTGACAGTCATGGAGGGAGAATTCCAGCCCAATCCTTGGTTTCCAACCCATCTTGGCCAGGAACTGAATAATTTGAGGATCAACCTCTGGCGTTTTGCACGCCGCATTTGGGACAGAGGGCTAGGGCATTATGCCTGTAATTTGCTGTGACCCTCTTTCAAGAGTAAGGTACACATGCGCAATGCCAAGTATTTGGGCCGGCTAATCGATGCGAGATTGGAGCGATGGTGGTGAGTTTTGGGTGTGCAATAGGGCCTATGCAAATGATTGGGAGAGCACACCATCGCAGATGTCAAAGCCCTATGTATGGATCCTGCCATAGTGGAAACCAGGATGGCCTGGAATTCATGGGAGGGCATTAATCCTACTTCTTCTGCTGCTGGAGTAAGAAGGGGTTCAGGGCTGGGATAAATTGGGCCATCATCCCCCATAAAGGGTGTATGATAAGGACAGTACAGGGGCACATAGTAACACCCCAGGGTCTATGGAGCCAGCAGCTGCAGGCATGGAAAACTAATGTCAGCACTAAGGTGCAAAGTAATCAGAGTAGGCCAGGGCCAGACAATCAAGCACACCCAGGCAGGCAGTGGAAATTATACTATAGGCCCCAAACCTAGTAACGGGGTATCTAGCTAGGTAAAGTAGGGAAAGACAAAAAAAAACAGGGTTGAATAACCCTAATACACAAAATACATACAATAAAATGGAGGATAGGACCCAGGGGAACACAGGAGAGTAGGAGTCGTTGCCACTAGGAGCAGTACCACCAACGTGTGTAGGCCGCCGGGATCCGCCTTCATGCACTTCCATGAGGAAAGCACGACGAATTTGGACAGGCCGGCGAGCACAGTTAAGCGTTCGATTCATCGGGTGTAAATAGTACCCGCGCGGCAAGAGGGACCTGACACACGGTGTTATCCAGAAGAATTGGTCCGCTGTGGTGTCGGGTTGGTATAGGAACAGCCGCGGCTGACAGCACACGTGGGCCGTGCAGATAGAATGAGAGGGAGGGGAAAGGGACAAGGCAGAGGCCAGAATACCAAGCCTGTGCTCCCCAGGGGACGCGGTACAGGCAGGGATACACGGCCAGCAAAATCAAGTGCACAAGGCAGTGTAAGAACACTGCAGTAAATCACACAGAAACTTCAAAATATATATTGAAGGAACAAAGGGAATATACTTAGCTGGTCAGAGTGAGCAGCAAAGAAATAAAGTTTACTGCTAATTCAAACCTTTATAGACTGTCCTGTATCCTAATTGGCTGTCATGTTCCTAGGCAGATTTGTTATATTTGATCTTTTTATTGATATACATTCAAGTTATATATTTTTTCTCTTTGCTGCTGAGGGAAAATAAAACAAGAGAAAGCATAATAGGAGCCTCTGTGTCATTAATACAATTATTGATTATTTAGTGCTGATGTTGTTCACCTATTATTATTCCAAACAAGAATTCTGGCTGAATTCCATAATGTACAAACAATAAAAATATAAACCAAAACCCATGAGTCAAATCAACTGGGGTTTGACAATTGAATCAGATGGTTACTGAATAATAAAGGAATGATATTTAAACAACAGGAATGCAAGGTTGGTTAATATGTTTTGGACAAACTGCTTGTTTAAATCAGATGCAAATCTGATTGGATAATGCTAGGTGGAATGCGTTAAAAAAATTTTTTAAATAGCTTGGAATTTCAAATTTGAGAAAAAGTAGTCTAGCTGGGATATGGTAACAAGGCAAAACATACTATAGAATCTAAAGCTATATAGATCTTGATATGCATATTAATCAGGGTGGTAGTTTAGGACTTAGCGCATTGGCTGAACGTGATAAGCTGAAATTCTCAGCCAAAAAGCTCACCCTGCATTTAAAGGTCTAGCTCAGAGAGCAACTGGTTGAGCTCTCTGGCTTATAATTCATTTTGATTATTTATAATGTGGTGGGGGAGGGGGCCCCCACGGGACTCTTGGCACCATAACCACCATAGTGCGCTGTATAGTGCTCTTTATATGCTTGGAGTGCTCCTGTAATCTGTCTTTAAATTCTATTGTTTGCCTCCAGAGTGTAAACATTATGAAACTATATTATAATCTTTAAATTGATATTTATTAACATGTTGCATTGTGGTATTTTTTAATTTTTGATACAGGACCCTATACCTTTTTGATTTTACCATTTTTCATTGAATTGTACTCTAGTGGACAGCAGGGGTGAGTTTGCAGTTCCTCCTCCCCCCACTCCCCCCCCAAGTTTACAAAAAAAAATTGTTATGTTCTCTTTAAAACAGAGAGTATTTAGGAGATAAATAATGCAGCAGAAGAGATGCAGATATTTAGAAGTATGAGTCCAAAACGATGACATGAATTGCACTTCACATACGGAAACACAGTGAGGTTCGACATTGACGTACATCTGCACTAGACACAGCTGAAAGAAGAATGATAGAACAGTATGTGCCACAATCCAGCGTTCGGCATACCTTTTAATATTAGTTTAGATAGGAGTTCTCTGGAGCTTTTACATAGAATAACAAAATACTAATCATACTCACAGAGTAATGCTATATGAATAAGTACTTGCTCACATGGTAATATCAGGTCAAGGTATTTTGCTTTCATTTTTAATTCTCTCGTAAAAGCCTTGAAGAAGTAACTTTGGACCACACACAATTAGCAATTAGCCGCTGATTACTGTAGTGCACTAGACAGCCATTTCAAGAGTGTCCAGGATAAACACAGCTTCTATCTGTGCCATGGGACAGTTGTTCAACAGCTGAAAATTTTGGCAGCTCCAGAGCCAATGTGGTTGGACTGAGAGTCACCACGTTAACACTCTAAAAGCCTTGCTGAATGTCTGCACTCTCCAATCTCTAGTCCACTAGCAGGTGGATGCTGAGTACAGTAATACCCAATTAGCAGTTGTTTGCATTTCCTATGCTCAAGAGTCATAATCTTGGCTATTAACACTTTCAATGCCACCCAGGGCTTGACGTGCCTTCTTTGAATGAGCTCTTAGCAGATATATTTGGTGAGAGGCTCAAAGCTCAGCTGTTCACCATTGCCTATCTGAATGAAGGGTTCCTGGCAGTCATTTTGACATCCAAGAACGAAAGTAAACTGATTGCTTCATGCATGCTATCACTGTGTCACAAGAAGGCCCTGAGAAGCCCACATAACTCCAGCTTTATCTGCCTTTAATCTCACTTTAATTGCTCCGGTCAGGTTGCACCACACTTAATAACTTCGGCTTGCTTTATAATTCAGCTTGACTAGTACACGAATACAATTTTATTTATTAGTTTATGTTGTGTCGCACTACACTACATCTCACTGCAACCTAGTTATATTGCAAATAAAAGTGTCTGTCTGTCATTCAATCTGTCTATATACATCTATATAATAAGGATGTTTATTCACTAAAGTGTGAATTGGACTTAAATTACATACTGATAAATACAATAGTGCTTTATTGTATGGCAAGTTTTTGTCATATTTTAACATAATCCATTCACATGGTACAATAATATAATTTAATAGAAACCCTTTTAGCACTTTTATTCTATTAAGTAACTATAATGTGGAATTGAATTATCATTTGTTACTTGTTATTTCTTTGCATTGTACCAAAAGTGCATGATGCTAGGGGTACACTGAACCGATGTTCATGTCGCTATTAATGTGCTTTGTAACAATTGATGCCACTAAAGACCACGCATTGGGTATGTGAATCAAGCAATCTAGGTCTCTATTCATACATGCAGTATAGTGGGCACTGTCCTCTCTAAGGAGAGAAACCTAAGCTGTGGACTGTAAATACACAGTCCATGGCTCAGCTGAGGCTAAAACAAAGCACGTTTTGCTGTGAGGGTCACAATTTATGTGAACTAAACTAACAGCTGTGGTAGGACTGCTTTCAGTTTAAATTATTATTCAAATCACATGGGATAAACTACTTTTCTCAGAAAATTATGGCATGAAATGTGTGCCCTGGTTGGTGAGAAGATTGCTGATTAGTGATGTCTCGAAGGTTCGCTGGCGAATAGTTCCTGGCGAACATAGCGTGTTCGCGTTCGTCAAGGATGGTGAACATATGCGATGTTCGGTCCGCCCCCTATTTTTTTTTTTTTTTTGGTCTTTCAGCCAAATTTACTAATACTAAGTAAAAATTACCGCGAGTAGGGGCATGTCTATTAAACAGTGAGCAGCCCCACCAATAGGGGGGGACCTATAGTCCTCCCCCCGGCCCCCACCCCTGAGCGGCGGGTGGGGGCCCTAAATACCAATGGGGGGACCTATTGTTCTCCCCCCCGGCCCCCACCCCTGAGCGGCGGGTGGGGGCCCTAAATACCAATAAAGGGGGACCTATTGTGGAAGCAGGGTGAAGATGCAAAATGATGCCAACATTTATATGTTTTGTTGTTTTGTGATTTTTGTCTCTACACAAACATCTACAGAAAAACACAAAGAAAGGGAAGGGCTATGCCACATATGTAACAAAAAAAAAATCAGCAGTGTTAAATACGGATCAGTGAACAAGAAAATACAAGATATATTTATAGTCAAATAGTGCTCTCAATAAAAAAAGTACACTGTATGAAATAGATTTAAAAAAAATGTACTCACAAGGAAAGCGCAAATCCACTGCTCCATGATATCAGCATTGGGGGTATGATCCCCACCTGGGATTCTTTGGAGTAGAAGTTGGAAAATATTCAAATGCCACAATTATAATATCCATTTATTGATAGATGGACCTTTGGCGGAGGAAGATCTGGCGTTTGAGATCAAAAGCTCTAAAACGGGGAGGTGCCCTAGACTTGATGGTCTACCTACTAAGTATTACAAGCACTTTTTAACAAATCTATCTTCCAAGTTCATAGCGGTATTCAACTCCATAACGGAGGGCCATAAGGTTCCCACACAAACCCTAGCAGCAAATGTCATTGTGCTCCCAAGGGAGGGCAAGGACATTGAGCAGTATGCTAGCTACAGACCCATCTCATTGCAATTTGAGCTTACGTTTAAAGATTCTGGCTGTCAGACTGGAGTCACTTTTGCTGGAGCTGATCTCTCCTGATCAGCTGGGTTTTGTCCCCAACAGGGAGGCCAGAGACAATACCACACAAACCCTGTTGGTGATCAACCAGATGCAGCGTTCCTCGAGAGGCCTTCTCATCCTCTCTACAGATGCAGAGAAGGCCTTCAACAGGGTGACCTGGGACTACCTTTTTGCAGTCCTGGAACATGTGGAACTGGGACAACACATGCGACAATGTGATTAATTTTGCCTTTATTGTTGATTGGTTGGTTTGAAATCCACCAATCAGAGTGCTCTGTGTCATTTTACACAGCGTGGGAAAGTTCTGTGGAATTTCCCCACGCTGTGTAACGTGACTCATAACACTCTGATTGGTGGATTAAGTAACAAATCAGAGAGTTATGAGTCAAATTACACAGCGTGGGAAAATTCCAAAGAACTTTCCCACGCTGTGTAAAATCACACACAGCACTCTGATTGGTGGATTTCAAACCAACCAATCAGAGTGCTGTGGCAGGTAAATGTAGAGACTTACCTGTTAGTCTCTTCATTTACCTGTCAGAGCATTCTGATTGGATGGCTTAAACCCATCAATCAGAGTGCTCTGAGCCTAATTGCAGGGCGGGGCAAGGCTTTATAAGGGGGATCCCTAGTCACCTGGGGGGACATTTTTTTTAAGGCCCGCACCTGCCGCTCAGGGGTGGGGGCCGGGGGGAGGACAATAGGTCCCCCCTATTGGTATTTAGGGCCCCAACCGCCGCTCAGGGGTGGGGGCCGGGGGGAGGACAATAGGTCCCCCCCATTGTTATTTAGGGCCCCCACCCACCGCTCAGGGGTGGGGGCCGGGGGAGGACATTAGGTCCCCCCTATTGGTATTTAGTGCCCCCACCCGCCGGTCAGGGGTGGGGGCCAGGGGGGAGGACAATAGGTCCCCCCTTATTGGTATTTAGGGCCCCCACCCGCCGCTCAGGGGTGGGGGCCGGGGGGAGGACAATAGGTCCCCCCCTATTGGTATTTAGGGCCCCCACCCGCCGCTCAGGGGTGGGGGCCAGGGGGGAGGACATTAGGTCCCCCCCTATTGGTATTTAGGGCCCCCACCCACTCCTCAGGGGTGGGGGCCGGGGGGAGGATAATAGGTTCCCCCCTATTGGTATTTAGGGCCCCCACCCGCCGCTCAGGGGTGGGGGCCGGGGGGGAGGACAATAGGTCCCCCCTTTTGGTATTTAGGGCCCCCACCCGCTGCTCAGGGGTGGGGGCCAGGGGGGAGGACATTAGGTCCCCCCCAATTTGTGTTTAGGGCCCCCACACACCGCTCAGGGGTGGGGGCCAGGGGGGAAGACATTAGGTCCCCCTTATTCTTGTTTAGGGCCCTGAGCGGTGGGTGGGGGCCCATCACTATTGTGGCCAGAAAGAGTCCCTGTGGGTTTTAAAATTCGCCTGCTATTGAAGTCTATGGCGGTTCGCCGGGTGCGCCCGTTCGGAAGTTCGCGTTCTATCGTTCGCGAACGGAAAATTTCATGTTCACAACATCACTATTGCTGATGTTAGCAAGGTAAGTGTATAGGTTTGCAGAAATTGGTTTATTGCTGATATGTCCGCCAATGATGCAAGAATCCTACGGGGCCCCAATTGTCCATAATAGAGTGATAAAATAAACAATAAGCAAGTAACTGGATGAAGTCACTGCCTCCACTGTTTGAAGAAAGCCTGTCTCCAAGATCAAACTCACCTTATTAGATAATAACCATGCTTCCACTGTCTGGAGTGGTCTCATCACTCCAAATTATAGTGTGCCAGAAACTGTGAGACCTGTCAAAGTGTTGTTGGGCATATTGTAACGGGGCTTTTTTGTGGCATTAGTGCAGTAAAGGCTTCTTTCTGGCAACTCCACCATGCAGCTAATTTTTGTTCAAGTATTGTCGTATTGTGCTCTTTGAAACAACCATAGCAGCCTGTATTTCTCCTGAGGTTACCTGTGGGTTTTTCTTTGTATCCCGAACAATTCTTTTGGCAGTTGTGGCTGTAATCTTACTTGGTCTACCTGACCTTGGCTTGGTATCAAGAGATCCCTGAATTTTCCACATCTATGTGATAATAAATGGCTTCATATGATCATTATCCTTTAATAAAAGACATTATTTTGCATGATCAGTCAAATTTTCAAAATTAATGCCAAAATTTCACAATTTCTGCCAGGGTTTGCAAACTTTTGAGCACAACTGTTTTTTGACTTTAGGTTGTTTATTGATCTTTTCAGTCCTGGCCTAGGCTCATTTAACTGCTCTGTTGAAACCTTGTTCTACCTTGACTGCGTCTTGTCTTTTAACCATGTTATCTATATATTATAAGTTAAGCCTTGACACCTCAGGCTGGACAAATCAGATGCATCTTATAAAAGATATAAGGAAGCAAATAATGCGTGCAAAAAGGCAATTAGCCTTGCTAAACTTCAAAATGAAAAAATGATAGCTAAAGAGAGCAAAACCAACCCTAAAGCATTTTTTAAGTACATAAATTCTAAAAAACCCAAAAATGAAAGTGTAGCTACACTAAAAACTGAAACGGGGGTGTTAGTCAATGAAGACCAGGAAAAGGTAGGAATTTTAACTATTTCTCCTCTGTATATATTAAGGAAGAACCCATGGCAATAGATGTGCAAATGATTGCTACTAAAAACTTGCAGAATAATTGTAATTAGTTAACTCAAGACAAGGTGCTGCAGCAACTAAAGAAAGTTAATGTAAACAAAGCTCCAGGGCCTGACGGTATCCATCCACGTGTACTTAAGGAACTAAGTGTAGAAATAAGTGAACCTCTGTTTTTAATCTTTCAAGATTCTTTTCTTTCAGGAAGTGTTCCGAAGGATTGGAGGAAGGCAGATGTGGTTCCTATATTCAAAAAGGGTTAAAAATCCTTGCCTGGAAATTATAGACCTGTGAGCTTAACTTCTGTGGCTGGTAAAATATTTGAAAGGTTATTAAGGGATTATATTCAAGAATTCCTTGAGAAGAACATGGTTATCAGCAAAAATCAGCACGGTTTTATGAAGCACAGGTCGTGTCAAACTAACTTGATTGCATTCTACGAAGAAGTAAGTAGAAGTATAGATCAGGGTGTTGCAGTGGATGTGATCTATTTGGACTTTGCCAAGGCATTTGATACAGTTCCACACAGAAGATTAGTGTTCAAACTCAAGGAAATCGGTCTAGATGAAAATGCTTGTTCTTGGGTAGAACATTGGCTTAAAAACAGAGTACAAAGAGTTGTCGTTAATGGTAAATTTTCAAGCTGGACAGAGGTGGCAAGTGGTGTCCCTCAGGGGTCTGTTCTGGGACCCCTTCTATTTAACATGTTTATAAATGATCTTGAAGACAGCATTTAAAGTCATGTTTCAGTGTTTGCAGATGACACAAAACTTTGTAAAATAATACAATGTGAGCAAGATATTACTTTGCTGCAGATGGATTTAGATAGACTGGAGGACTGGGCACTCAAATGGCAGATTAAATGTAATGTTGAAAAATGCAAAGTTATGCACTTCGGCGTAAAGAATACACAAGCAACGTATACCCTTAATGGAAGCGAATTAGGGATAACAACACACGAAAGGGACTTGGGAATTGTTATAGACAACAAACTATGCAACAATGTGCAATGTCAATCAGCAGTGGCCAAGGCCAGTAGGGTATTGTCATGCATGAAAAAGGGCATTCATTCTCGGGACGAGAATATCATTTTGCCTCTTTATAAATCACTGGTAAGACCACACATTGAATATGCTGTGCAATTTTGGGCACATGTTCTAAAGAAGGATATTATGGCACTAGAAAAAGTGCAGAGGCGGGCTACAAAATTAATAAAAGGAATGGAACATATCAGCTATGAAGAAAGGTTAACAAATTTAAACCTATTTAGTTTAGAAAAAGTCGCCTGAGAGGGGATATGATAACATTATACAAATATATTCAAGGCCAATACAAACCATTGTGTGGAAATCTATTCACAAACCGGACTTTACATAGGACACGAGGTCATGCGTTTAGACTAGAAGAAAGAAGATTTCGTCTTTTTTTTTACTGTAAGAACAATCAGGATGTGGAATTCTCTGCCTGAAGAAGTGGTTTTATCAGAGTCCATACAGATGTTCAAACAGCTACTAGATGCATACTTGCAAAAACAGAATATTCAAGGATATAATCTTTCAATGTAGGGTAATAACTGCTTGATCGAAGGATAAATCTGACTGCCATTCTGGGGTCAAGAAGGAATTTTTTTCCTAGCTTGTTGCAAAATTGGAAGTGCTTCAAACTGGGTTTTTTTTGCCTTCTTTTGGATCAACAGCAAAAAACAAATGTGAGGAAGGCTGAACTTGATGGGCGCAAGTCTCTTTTCAGCTATGTAACTATGTAACTATGTAACTATGTAACTATGTAACCTCTAAGGACAAAGGACACATTGCTAATTACTTGTCCTGATCCAGATTTGTGTGTTGGGTTTCACTATAATCCTATACTGCAATCCAGTACATTCTTAGAAGAGTTTTAGTGTAGCTTTCCTGTCTGTGTTTTTGACTGAGATGCACTTTATTTTCATTTACAATCAGCTTAGAGGTCCACTAATGCTCATCTTCTTCAACTGATTGCTCGCTATTGCACTCCATTACCTGTTTAACTTATTTATTTATTTATTTGAAATCTCTATTAGCAGCAACAATCTAATAATAACATATATGAAATTATAGAACATAATCTGGATTGAGGCTACAAAAGCAAGAAATAAGACAATATCACCGCACACAAGGGTGAGTTTAAAAAAAAAACTCATCATAATGGTTCTAAATCCCAATAATGAGTGTAAAAGTGCAAGATATCCAATGTTTTTACCTATATAAAACATGTGGTACAGCTCATAAATAGAGCAAAATGATATTCCTTTTAATGGATTGTGTAATTTATATGTGATAAATAAGAAATATACACAGGGATGTATTTACAACAAGGCAAACAAGGCATTTGCCTAGGGCGGCACTTTCAGGAGGGGCGACAATAAATGCCACCCCAAGCTCCAAGACAAATGCCTTGCTTGCCTGTGTTCTGGGGCTGTCCACCTTACTGTGAGTGAGTGAGTGAGTGTAGCAGTCAGTGTGTGTCTGTGAGTGAGTGAAAGTGTGTGTGTATTTTAGTAAGAATGGGTGTGCCTGTGAGTGTGTGTCAGTTTGTGTATGTCATTTTATGTGTATCTGAGAGTGTGTGCCTGTCAGTGTGTGTCTGTCAGTGAAAGTGTGTGTTGGTTAAACATTGTGTGCTTATGCCTGTATGTGTGTGCCAATGACTGTGTATCTGTCAATGAGTGTATATCAGTGCATGTATCAATGAGGGCATGGGTCTGTCAGTCAAAAAAGTCAAATTTAGATTTTGGGGGTTCTCAAATTTAGTCGTGCCTGGGGCAGCACAATTCCAAAATACACCACTGAATATACATAGTTCTCAAATGATAGTTGTTCCATAAATGGAACCATATATGTTCCTCATGCAGCTTTCTAATTGATGTTCTGCAATTCTATCCCTCCTTAATTCCAAAGAATCAATGATACAAAAGATGTATTATTTACATACATTTCTTTCTGAAAATACATGAAATGTAGACCGATAGGTGGATAGATAGATGATAGATAGATGGAAGGACGGACGCAAGTGAGTTGACAGTGTGCTGGTTTTTCTTTTGCAGCCTTTTGGTTTAAGTGATAAATATGCTAAATTACAATGGAAAGAACAGTAATTTATTTATCCATCAGCTTTTTAGTTTTAAGCAAATTGTTTCCAATTCTGTCAGCTAAGATAAATGCAAGAGCAGATTTGTTTTCGTTAGTCATAGAAAGTGCCATCACTAAATTAAGTGAGTAAGTGACTGCTCTCTTATGTGTGCAGATTGGTAAAAAATGATGGATATCCAGGATGCAAAAGGGGTTCAGATAAATGTTCACTTCCTATGGTGTTATGAGTCCATTACTGTAACATATTCATTTTCACCTTGTGCCGTTCAGCAGCTATGTGCCAGTATACCTGACTCCTGCAACATGTTGGTGGACGCCGGTCGCTGCAGATCCACGCCGTTCTATAGCCCCACGTCCGCCCACGGCAATGACGACGTCAACGAATCTATAGGAGGCTTATTTAAACACATTTTCACTTCTTCTCATTGCCCTGCGAGGCAAACAAGGCATTTGCCTTGGGTGGCACTTTCCAGGGGGCGGCAAAAAAAGCCGCCCCCAAATGCCCAGGCAAATGTCTTTGTTAGCCTGGCGGCGGCTAACTGACAATCCAGGTGGGCGGGCGGTGCTGGCGAGGGAGCACTGATTTGTGAGCTCTCTGCTCAGTTCCCTCGCGCGCCGCAGAGTGATGCCGGGAGCCGGAATATGGTATACATTACAAACATTGAGCAGTAGTTGCTACCTCAAAATATATCACAAAATAGACAAGCAATTTTTTTCCCGGTGTCGAGAAGTGGAGAGAGGCCAAGGGTAACATGGTGAAAAATGCTACAAAGGCTTGAATCTAATTAGTTTTCACTAAGCCTTTTTGGTATTGTCATAAGCCAGGTCTGCCACATATCATATCTTTTTGGGGCATTCATGGGAATAACGCTGCCGGATCGCTAGTCGGCATCGTTTGATTGTTTTGTTTTTTTTAATTACACTGTGAGTTGATATTGTTCTAAAATTCTTGCATTCAAAATCTTAAAAGAGGAACAGTAAACACCCTGAAGAAGTAAAGACTGAGGAGTTAAACAAGTTGTAATATGTTAATAGTGATATTTGTGGCAAAAAAAAATATTTTGTAGACAGTTTGAAATATTCCAGACTGGCAGAAAAATGTATCTTTATAAATATATATATATCTTTATAATGTACCAAATGCATCTTTGTGCTTTATTTTTCTATATATCTTCACTGAGTCCTATTTATAAATATTAATCAAGTACAAAATATATGTTTTTCAATTATTTTTAATCCTATACACTCAGTACAAATTTATATATTACAGGGCTTTTTTTTTATTAAGCAGAGAAATGGTGAACTTCATTCATCTAGTAGTTATTTTTAAAAGCAGGATTTTGTGAGTCAGATACTTTAGCATCTTGCACCCAAATAGGAAAACATCTGTAATTCAGGAAAACTGTCCACTGGGTGAAAAAGACCATTTTTAATAAGTTTCTTCATACCTGAAGCTTGACACTGGTTTTATTAAAATTGGAATTTATGACTTGAAAGAAAAGCAAGTTAAGCAGCAAAATTTCAAAGGGTGTCCCAGGTAAGGCCATAAGTCTAGACTGGTGACCCAGCGCGTCAGACCTTCCAATTGAACACCAAACACCAAAACATTTGTTTCAATTTAGAGACCTTTTGCAATTTGGAAGATATATCGGCTCCAGGTGAGAGACGAGAGTCAGATTTATTGTTGAGTTTATAGCAGCTCAAAAACAAGAACGGACTCCACCCCACTCAGTAAATCATGAAGGTGAGCTCATGGTGGAGGAGGAATGGAAGACAAAGAATGGTTATGGATGAAAGATCTGAGAAAAGGAACATATTAAATTAATTTAAACTTTTTAAATACATTTCAAGTGATACTGTATTTATCTCTGATTTTAATTTCAGATTTTAGAGTGCAGAAATAAATAGAATATGGTTTAATTTTTTGCACAATTTAGAACATGAATCTCAAACGCTCATCTGCAACTCCCAGATGGCAATGGCCTACAACTCCCAGAATTCTTTGAATGCAATAGATGGCCAGAGAATCATAGGAGTTGTAGGGCAGCAGTATCTGGAGAGCTGGATCTACTACATTTTATTTATATAGTAGATGGTGTGTGCAATCTAGGACTTTAAGTTGATCTGCCAAAGATAGATTTCCAATACTATTTTCCTAGCTGTCCAATAGCCATATTTTTGTACAAGACTACCTGATGTTTAAGCTAACATGCCAAAATAAGAGGAATCTCACAAATGTCAAAATGCTAGCTATCAAAGAGCAAGGATGCAGGCTCATAGATTCAATTTGAAAAGGAGGCTATGGGAATCTGTCCACAGCCCATTGTGTCTATCTGACTTTCAGAGATTGCTCTATCACCAAAGAAGAAGGTCAAGAGCAGTCAACAGGAGTTCCAGCAGTACATTGATATCCAAGGTGCCTCAAACAGTTGGTGTTACATTAGTTCTCAACTGCTGTTCTTGACTTTTCACTCTGAAACCAGCACAAATAATCGGGGGGAGGAGGGGGAAGGGAATCATGTGCTCTACGTGCTGTGGTTTTCATTTACACTTTTTTTTCTTAGCAGATTTTCAGACTTTTTGTCCAGCACCTAGTTGGAACCAGCCAGAAAAGGGACCAGGCATTTAAAATGTATAATTTGAATGAGAATTTTACTATTCTTCATCACCTTAATAATAATGATAAAGGGAACATGGTCAGAGGAAGCCGATCCATAGAGTGGCAAGAGTGAAAAAAATTAATAATATATATACTTGAATCTAATGCACATTGAATCTAATGCGCACCCACATTTTTAAACTTGGATGCCGAAAAATGTAAGATACTACAATACAACATATAGGTCGGTAAGTGAAGAACTCCCACTGACCTTGGTGAAATTCACCCATGTGAAATTTGCATTTGCATCTCAAAAAAGAGGTACAGCTTTACTGTAGACAGAAAATAGGTCTTGCATCTCTGTCACTGCAATCTGAATGCAAATTTTTACCCTAGCGAATTTGCATCGTATGCCCCTCGTATTAAATGTGCCATTCATACTCAAATCTAATCGCTATCAAATCTAATGTGCAAATTTGGGAATCTTTAATTTGAACATTTATATATATCTATCACAAAGCTAGTTTGCGTCCAGCACATTTCATAACACAGTTCATTGTCAGGATAGTTGAGAATAAGGGTATTTCTAGATTTTAGGAACTGAAGCTTGAGAACAGAGAAAAAATAGCTCCACCTTAGGTGGAATCTTAGGAAACATCAGCAGTATGCAATTTGAGGAGAGAAGCAGGGATACATCATGACATATCATCACTTATCTATTTTTATCTCCATACCTCAATATCAACAAACACCTTGCCAATGATCCTCACTGCGATGTCAAAGAAATTAAAATATGAACATGCTCACAGCCAGGCATGCAATCCAACTTTTCCCAGCCATGCTACCTAATAAACAGATTGAGGGGGTATAGCTCAATCCTGATGCCCAGCACCCCTTTCCCTGGTGAACACTATTATTGTTCTTTTCTTCTACATTGGGTGGCTGTTTAAAAAAAAAAAAAAAAAAAAAACCCCCAAAAAAACACCAATATCCTGCTAATTGCCCGCCACCTAAAAGGATCAGGGCTAAAGAGCCTCATATTTCGGGATTCAGATTCCAAAGCTTAGGGTGTAATGCTTCTGGATAATCCAACATGAAATATAACTGTCAGTTACCTAATCAAGGAAGACAATTCTAAGCAATAGTGGAATGTATTAGCGAAATGTATATATTAATCATATATTAAAGTACATCTAAAAAGAAATGGCAGCCAAGCTAGTCAGAACAAAACACTGATTAATTTTGATGTTTTTTATTCTGCAGATTATCTCAGACTATCATCAGCCGCTGGGCTAACCCTTCCTCGTGCTGCAACACAGAAAGAAATTGAAGCTAGATGAAAGCCCAAATACATGTTAAAACCATCACCAAATGATTTAACCCCTGAAGGTAAGAAGGTGCTCAAACTTCCTGACCCCTATCTATAACCACTTCAAAGAGCTTAAAATCAGACAACTGTTCCTACAACTACCTGGTTGTTTAGCTCAGTGGAGCAAAACTCAAAAGCTGACAACTGCTGAGAGCACCTGCCTTGCAAAGACTTCTCATGGAGCTGCATTGGGAAGTCTGTGATAGGACAGCCACAAAAAGTCTAAGTTAGAAGGATAGGTCTTGCAAAGGCTGCAGACAAGAGTTATGCAGCTTTTGCCAGCTAATTTTAGACATAATAAAATCATAGGTAAAAATACAGAACTAAATACATGCATGTTATATATGGGGTATATCAACTAGACAGTGTTTTGGGTTGTTTTTTTTTTGCGCAATGGAGTGTCACTTTAAGTTGTTAATAACACTCCTTTGCGTATTCCTTTAAGATGAAGTGATTTTGATCCCTAGAATGTTGTACTGTCATGACATATCACTGCCTCTCTTTTATGTTTCAATCCCTCTGTCCTATCCAATACTCTATTTGGAAAAAAATGCTCTTGCATAATTCATGAACAATTGAACAACTTTGTTTCCATGTCTCTAATGTCAATAAAGTCACCTTTTTTTTGTTCTTGCACAATTCTGTTTAGCACCAAATTCTTTATATGCCCTTCAGATCTGAAACAATTCCAATAAGTACATTGTTTTGCAGATCTTTCAAAGTAGGTTAACTAAATGATAAACACCTTAAGTAAATATTTTTTTATTTAATATAACTGAAGTGAAGAAGTTGAATCTAGACAGAAGCACGTACACTTGAAGGTAAGATATAATGCTTACACACAAAATAAAAAACTATATAAAATCTTGGATTGAACAAATCTCATAGAATGGATTAATTTTACAGAACTGTTATGAGGTTAGGATCTACTGTAAATTGGGTACTTTGGAAAAGTGACAGGTTTCAATGGGCACTTAGCAACCTAACTGCTACAGCTTTCCCAGGCGCCGTCTTCTAGTTTATTATCAAACTATAAACACCAGTGCTCTTCCACCAGCCAGCATTCTCTGCCGTCATCCATGTAGAATGAAATTGACATGGATTTGGGTAACACAGAAGACTTAATTTTGAAGAATTAATGCAAGTGAGATCAGGCAGCCACAGTTTATATCAAACTGTTGAATGGGTTGGATATGTAACATTACACCAAGGAAGACAATATTGCTGGAGAGTCTATAGACATATTCATTCTATGGTGCAAAATACATCCAAATTCTATTCCATTTCTGCAAATTGGGAAGGGACAAGGTTAAGTCACTGCTAATAATAGCAGAAAAGGTTGTTGTTTAAAATAAGCTCCTGTAATCCTCTCCATGGACACTGACCTTGTTGACGCGGAGGGGCTTAAGTGCTTCGGTGAAGAGCTATGCTACCCAAGTCAGACAGGTTTAAAAGAGAAGTCAGACAAACTAGTGTCCAAATGGGGCACACTAGGGCAGATGAAGTTCATAGCCTTGTTAGGCTATTCATCTAGGAGAAGGACTCTCCAATACAACACCTACGACTTGGGGAACTCGCTGTCTCTGTTCCAGCTTATTAGGCCATGGCAAATGAACCTCAGGTGTGAAGGGGCCAGTATTGCGCACACTGCCTCCCACCTTCAGTCTGCACATACTTGAAGGGTATGCCCATATCTATGGTTGCAGACATGGACAACCCATTTCCTGAATCTTCATTTTTAAGAAGTCAAGAAAAAAAAGAAGAAAAAAGTATCCTGTAAGTCCAGAGCAACAACTCATGGCGAACAATTACAGAGCAATCAAACATTTGGTCAATTAGAAACAAGTCCTCCAAAAAAAATTTTGGATCATCCCAGTGTGTTCAAAGCACAATCTATTTTATGCATGTCACATAGCAGATTAGTTAGATCACGTCAACCCCTTGAATGTTATTGGTAGAGAGAGCATAATAATATGTGAGCATCAAAACCATGGCTAGTTCTCTACTACCAACAATGGCGAACGCAGGTAAAGCATTTCATTCTGAGTTTAGCTTCTGATTCATGAATAAAGAAAGGAAATGCCTAGTTAGAACAGCCATAACAGAGGCCCACATACTGGGCCTTTATTAGTGAGGGTGAATGAAATCCATAAAGTTGGGCTGTAATAAAAACTAGCCAATAGATCATAAAAGAAAGACTTCAAACAAAGAAGGTTTGACATAGTGATGGAGGACAGGGAAAGAGGAACTGTCACTTCATAGAATTTATAATATGTATACTGAGTACTATATTCAACAGATATGTATTTGTGAGGTGAAAAAGAATATATACAGGTTATTCATTGAAGTCCGAATGACCCCCTACTGAATGGAGCAAAACCATCTGGCTGTGTACAGTGCAATTTTTATTACAAAATCCAGACATTGTTCATGCTATTCAACGATGTCCAGATTTTGCAATTCAGGGCCTGAAATTGGTTCAGTTTTCAGACGGATTGAACGCAGCTGGACTGTTCAATTCTGAATGCTTCAAATTCGGGCCTAGATTTAAAAAAACTCTGATTTATTTGTCCACTGACAGCACTAGCAGTAAGTAGGTAAATAGTTTTAAAAAAATCCTGCAGCAGGTGGGGTATATCTACGAAATGGTAAATACAATGGCTGTCCAGTTACTAGAAAGGCCTCATCCTGCCAGTTGGCAGTGGGTGGGGCCCTAATTATAATATTCAGGGCGGGACTTAGATTCCCCTCCAAGACCGTACACATTGGCTGTGGGTGGAGGCCCTCACATAATTAAAGGTGGAGGACTTGGTGTCTTTCCCCACTCAATGGTGGTGGGAGAAGGCCCTAGTTATATTATTATAGGAATGAGAACCAACTGTCTTCCCACAGTCTCTGCACAATACTGGTGATTGGAGGCCCTAATTATAATATAAAATGGAAAGACCATTGGTGGTGGGTGGAGGCCCTACTTATAATATTTTTCTCACAGCAGTGGGTGCGGGCTCTAAACAATTATACAATGGGAGGTTTGGGCATGCCATTTTGCACACCCAATGGAGACACCCCACTGGTGGCTAGTGGTTTTCAATTCCCTAGCCAACCCCATTAAAATTAACTAACCCTACCTGCCCCCTAGCACTTGCAGTGGGTTAATAATACTGATTGCATAATTTGCGAATGTGTATCCTGACGGATGCATTTGGTGCAGAATTTTAATAATATCAGTGCCTTGTGAGTCTTCCTAATCCAATACTTGTATAGGGTTTGGATGTGAAAGCACAGATTTTAATCCAGACAGTGAACTCACATCTGGGCTATGACTGCAAATTTGCTCTGCCTAACTGAATTCTAACTTTGTTGGCTTTTTTTAAACACGAGAATTGCCAATGTGGTCAAAAATCAAAAATGTTTCAATGGATTTTGTTCATGCTGACAAAATCTAGCTTTTAGTGAATAATCCGTTCAATGTAAAACTCCACACATCCTTGAACTGGGCACCTTCATCACCTCACTGTCAAAATAATTGTTATTAGCTCTGTCCGTTGCACTTGGCAGTCAGCATAGAGAAAGTATACAGGGAAAAGGGGAAATGAAACAATGTTTTAAGGCTTTGCCTTATCTGAACTGAATAATGATGCAATCTGCTAAAACTTTCATGCAAATGTAAAAGAAAGCAAAGCATCTCATGAAAACAATGTTAACCGTTAAAGGTGATCTTCTATGTTTTATTCAATTATGGAAATTCCAGAGAAGTTACTCTTTAGGGAGTGACCATGTTTGGCCACGAAGCTTATTGCTTTCTGGCACCCTTTAACTTTACAAATACCTGCATTGCATAGTAGACATTGTTCAATTTGTTTTATTATGAATCGAATTTTGTTTGAATTCAACAATTCGAAAGCATCCGAATTTCTGAATTCTTTATATTGGGTTCATTGACCCCAAAACAAACTAATTTGGTACAAATTCAAGGTATTTCAGATTGAAAAGGGTAGCAAATGGATTTTTCTTGATTTTGCTCTTGCAGCTGTTTAATAAATCCGTAATTTGGTATTCTTACATGGGATCGCCATAACTAAAAGTACCAAATTCGGGACATATTTAGCAAGTAACTGAAAGATCAAAATTAAGAAAATTGCTCTTTGTGTGGGATTATCATTTTAAAGATACCAAATTAGGGAGCTATCTACTACATACAACATGTCGCTATTTCAGTACGCTTATGGGTGTTTGCCATATTTAAGTATATTAAATAAGGGTTCTTATTTAATATGCTTAAATATGGCAATTCCATGTAAGGATACAAATTAGGAAGTTATCTACTAAACAGCTGAAATAAAAATTATGAAAAAAGTCCTTTTATTAATTATGAGCTTTCAGCTATGTTTAGCAGATAGCTTAGTACTATTATGCGGGGTTAACATTGTTTAAGGATACCTAATGTGCTAAAGAGCATCCTAATTTGGTATTCTTTCGAATATTGGGAATAATGGTGCCCACATTTCTTTTTACTTCTGAAATGTTTCCAAATGTTGGTATGTTCTGAATTGGGCATTTTGGCTAAACTGAAATTAACTAAACAAACATGTTTTTCGCGCATGCACATTTCTATTGTGTATCATTGTTTTCCATAACTACAGACTGAATATAATATATATAATTTTATATCTATATCAAATATCATCACTAGTGAATACTGAATCTGTTTTATAAAATACAAAGTGTAGACTTAAAAATATAATCAATTAAACTACGGGCACATTGTTGCATTAAAATATGTTTTGGCTGCCTTAAGCATGCCTCTTAGAAAAGGCATAATATTGCTATACTTGTGGGCACGTAAAGCCTAGTACCTGCACCCTCCAGATAATTGTTACTCTTTACTTTGATCAGACGTGAGGGGTGTTATGGAAATATAACACTTACAATTGGGTTGTTACCTCACACATGTAAATGTTCTTGCTGTAATTCTTACCTTATTTTCATATGTTCGCTCTATACACATGATGTATTGTGACTTTTACGCTGAGCGGCAAAACTAAAGAATTAATATATATGTTTTGGCATATTAACATATTGCTGCAATATTGCACCTGCAGTTGTTGATAAAGTAAAGTTTAGGATTAGCAATAGGGTATGAATTAGAGTTAGGAATAGTATTAGAGTTCAGGATAGGGCTAGCATTAGGGTCAGGATGAGTATTAGAGATAGGATTAGAGTTAGGGATACAGTTTACACTTATATAAACTTCAGCACTCCAGATGTTGTGGACTACATCCCCCATACGGCTCTTACACCCATAATGCTGGTAAAGCATCATGGGAGGTGTAGTCCAAAACATCTGGAGTGCCGAAGGTTGCCTATGCCTGATGTAGGATATTACACTGGGTGTACACTACATAGCATACATTTTCACATTTGTGATGCAATTGGCATTTCTCTGTCTTTTTAACATGGGAAACATTTTAATTTGCACTTTTTTTCTATGTAATTTCAGAGGTAAACTAGTTATTAACTAAACTCCAAATTGTAGCAAACTGACATTAAAATGGCAAAAATTAGGCTAAAATTGCTGATTTGGGAACAATTATTTAACTTTGCAATTGTCACAACAGGGTTAATTAGTCTTTAGTTTTTCCATTCTGATTTAAATTTGATTCAGTTCGGAGCTTAGTGTATGAGCCGGTATGTTTTAAGATTTTTCTGGAGCAAAAATAATTATGAACATATGCTTGCTTCAAACAACCAAGTGTTAAATAGCCCTATTACGCAATATTTCTGTCTGTATATTGTAAACCCATATTAAATGGTAAGAATATATGTATCTGCAAGACATGTCCACCTTCAACAAAACTGGACAAACAAGCAGTGCGTTTGTTATGTTGCTGCTTCCCCAAAATAGGTGCAGTTCGCAATGTCACTGTTTCATAAGTAGGAAATTTAGCTTGGAACGCAGTTTATGTTTAACTTGCATGACTGGTAATTACACAGTATTCTGGCAAAGATTCAGGGGTAACATTTTCACAAGGATCAACTGTTCTTGAACAATTCCCTTCAGCACATTGAGCACAAACAGCCATGAATGTGTTTTCTTGTCTCGTCCCCTCCTCCCACCATCAGAAACGTGCTTATTTTAGGCCACTACCAAGAGAGCGTTAATCTGCCTTGTACTGCTGTTTGATATGCAATTTACAATTGCTAAGTGTGATAAAAGAAGAAAATGTGTGCAGAAAAGGGTAGAATCTCCATGGAGAAAACAAAGAATTTTATTTTTTTATATTGCAGGATTATAAAATTAAACTTGTTGGTAACATTAATTCAGATGCATTCTGAGGCCTGCATTTTATCTTATAGGTTTAGAGGATCGGCATAGTAAATCAACAAATAATGACCCTGTCATGTTTTTATAAAGCACTCTTATCAGAGGGCAATCGGGATGACAAAAATATATAGGGCATATAAGGGCACCTAAGGGTACTTCACAATCTGCGCTTGCATCAACCATTTTTTTAAGGCAGACACATTTTTTCTCGTTAAGGTTTAAAGGGTCAGGGAAGTCATAATATTGGTTTCACATGAAGCAACACACTAAAAGGATGCTATAGGCACCCAGACCTCTTCAGATCATTGAAGTGGTCTGGTTACAGTGTCCCTAGTGCCCTTAGGCCTGCAATGTAAAGCATTGCCCGTCACACATGCACATTAGCCCGCCATGTTGGATGACATTGAAGGAGGCAGAGCATCGCACAGCGCCGAGGGACATCGCGCTGGAACCTGGTGAGTAAAAAAAAAGGGTTTCTAACGCTTTATTGGTCGGGGGAGGGAATGGTAGAGGGGACCAGAGAGAACTATAGTGTTAGGAATACATGTTTGTATCCCTAACACTATAATATCCCTTACGAAGTGTGTATTTGTCAGTAAGAGTTAATAGATTTGCACTTTAGAGCAAATTCAGAGATAGGCAGTTGATCCATTTGAAACCATAGCTTTATTTAGATTTGATACTTGGTGCTTTTAGACAATTAGAATAAATCTTGAGCTCATTTGTTGGACAATGACCAGAAAAATGCTAAACTGATGGTCTTCTCTAGGGCAGGATTAACATGGGGCACGTGGAGCACCAACTCCAGGCCTGTCATCCATACACTTGATTGGCTAACCTGTCAATATTACAGCTGGCTAATTTCTTAATTTTACAGAATGGGGAATTTCTGAGCCACCAGTAATGTGCAGGGTGTATTGGGAGATTACAGAGCCCCCCAGTAATGACCAGTGCATGTGGGAGTATGTTGAAGATATTTTGAAGGCGACTGGTAGACCAGAGTAAAAAAAAAAACTAGAAAAGAGACTGGTGAAAGAAAAGAATGACATAAAATGGACAAAGGCAAAATAGAAACAATGCCATTCTTCAATTATTACATAACACATCTATGTACATACATCAATGGTATATTATATACACATACAATAGATACATTAAATACACTGATGTGCCTCACAAAATATACATATATATTTTATAATCAGACACAAACACTTTTATTTTTCATAAGTTAACCAAGTATTCAATAAACTATTTTTTCTTTTGTCATTATGGCGTACTGAGTGTAGATTGATGTGAAAAAAATATTTAAACAATTGTAGTATAAGGCTGCAACATAATAAAATGTAAACAAAAAAATAAGGCCTCTGAATACTTTCTGAATGCATTATGCACATACCTGCATTTTTCAACGTATACAGACATGTGGTGATGTTTTTATTAAAACTACAGATGCCCAATTTACATCTCCCGCAATACACAAGGGGTGGTGGTTTTATATATACCTGCGATATTTAGTTTATAAAGGCACATGGTGCAAATTCCATTTTATTTGTTCATATATATGCCTGCAATTTTTATATAGGCATTTGGGGATTGTTATGCTTATAATATGGAGACTATAAATGGTTGTAATGTCCAGTTTTAACATGTGCGTACGCAATTGAAACTCACAGTTTATATTTAACTGTGACATAGGTTTATATACGCATGCTATGTTCCATTTATATTTAGATTTAATTAGGGCCATCAAACTCTTCAACTCTAGGCCCATTAGGCCATTAATTCAGTATTAATAGACCTGGATAACGACTCATGAAGCTATTAGGACAAAATTTACAAGTCAATATATGAAAGTAAAAAAAGGAAACATTTAGGGTATTCTAAATATAATAAAGGGTTCTCCAAGCATCATAAACACTACAGCCTGTTGTATTGGTGATGATGGTAGAATCACCAGGCCCCGAGTCCCGGTAATAGGGCAAACCATTTTGCAACTCTTACCTTCGTCCCTGCTAGGGTGCTGGTCTGTGCTCTAGCCCATGATGATATGCGACTTCTAAAGAACTGCTGAAGTCAGAAGTCGATCGCAGCAACCATGCATTCGTTGAGAGCATCAACTGACCGCTCTCAATGGCAGTTTATTAGCCAATATCACTGCCAGAGGTGGAGTTACATCTGAGGCAGCAGAGGGGTTAAACTATCAAAATGCTTCACAAAAATACTCCACGCATCATGACCACTCCAATGGTCATGTGGTTGGAGTAACCCTTTAAGGTAACAAATTAATGTTGTAAATTAACCTTTTCCATCCCAAAAACATGTTAACTATTGTTTTGTATTGCAAAAAGACAAATTTTTACACCTTTTATAGTAGTTTTCACTTTGTAGAAAAAACAAATGAATCTACAGCTTTCATTTTGGCTCCTTGCATCTTTGCAGAGAACAGTAACAGAATCAGCTATCTGCAGCAGCTTTTGTAGGTCAAACTTCATGGCATTTTAACAGCCTGGGAGTGGGAACAAGAATAGGGCTTTGATATAGCAGTTTGTAATGCAAGGTACTCTGTGTAACTTTTACTTTAGGTGCATAAACTGCATTCCCAGAAATGCCAGCAATTTCCAGACCAGTACCCGTAAGAAAAATGCAGCGGACCACGAGTAACCATACCGGTTACTTGTGCTAGTTCCTTCCCTCAGCCACTCTGGAACTGCTTAAAGGATATGACATCCTTTTCCCCCAGTAACTGGACAAGACACAGCTCTGGGAGTACAACACAATTTTATTGTGCCACACGCGGCTTTTATGCATAACCCCTTGCAAAGGGTCTTCCACACACACAAACAGTGGTTTCCACCCCATGATCCAAGGCACGGGAAAAGGGACAAAGGGACCTAGTCTCTTTGTCTCCCAGGTAGAGAAAGCCCTTCACACATGAAAGGGGTCTTCCACACTAAACGACAGAGGTCTTCATCCCGGGATCCTCTGTGCCTGGGAGCCCGGGCACGGGAAAAAGGACCTAGTATCTTTGTCTCCAAGGCACAGAAAGCCCAGCAAAGTAGTCACTGCCCCAAAAGTGCCCCCATCAACCTTAGGAACCCCCACACCAGCACATTTCCCTGACCAGTCTCCGTTCGTGAGGCTCCTGTGTGAACACCAGGCAAGGGAAGCTTTTCCTTTCGGTATACGAGTGCTACCGATGGTTGACATTTGTCTATACAAAATGGTGGCCACCAAGGCTAGCACTCATTAATTACTTCCCTTGCAGTTTCGCACTTAGGTTACTGGTGTGAACGTTCTAATTGATTGGTGTGAACATTCTAATAGGGTTATCAGGGTGGTCCCGGTTCGGGAGACGAATGGGTTATGTTCGTATGGAGAACAAGGCCTCTCAAACAGCCCACGGCAATCAATAGCACATGAAATACAGGGGAAAACACACAATACTGGGGGGAAACGAACGAATATGCAGTGGTTCTGCCACAAAAAGTATTTGTTTATTTGTAGTTAATAATTTGTCAAAATACCATATATTGTGAAAATATGGCATTTCTACTTTCTTATATCTATATCCTGTCTGTGATGTATAGCAATATAATATATACTGTATAATATGTAAACGTATATTTTCAATATTAAATGTATACAATTAATTAATAATTGTAGACATGTCTGAAGAATAACCTTATGAAATTGACATTTTATTTAGTGATGTTTAATTCTACATTTAAATGCTTACTGCGCATCCCATGTTTAAAAAAAAACAAAACAAAAAAAACTTTATAATGAATGAAGTCATAAAATATGTGTATGCCCCCCAAAAAGTTTTATATTTTTTAGTATATCTGTTGTACACAACCGTACCCAACTATCTGGTTTGTTTTGTAGCTTCCAACTTCAAGGTCAACACCCAAAGATAGGAGTGGCCAAGTTCATATCTTCTATCTCATGGGAAAATAATAGTAGGTTAACCTTAAGGTTAAGCAGGACAGACAATCTAAGGCAAAAGCTTGACATGGCCCACAAGGGATTTATTGTGGCTTTAATGTGGTCTATATTTTTCTGGGGTCTGCAGTATTATATCTGTGCTTTTGTTGGGTCTGTTCCATCAGCGCATGAATCTTAAAGATCTACCTCATTAAAAAAAAGTTAAATAAATAGATGACACAAGGTCATGTCCTCAAATTAGAGGGTGTTTCAACATCAAGAAAGTTAAGGGTTGTTTTTTTACAGTAATTGCTTTCAAGATATGTAATTCAATACTAGCTGAGAATGTGATGACGGATATTGCAACAAATACTCGTAAAGCATGCCACTTAATAATCCCTGCATTCTGTTCAAAATACATTTTTTATTTTTTTACAGATAGTGTAAATGCGTTTCACCACGTGACTTTTCAAAAACTCCAGACCACGTCATAAAAATATCATATTAATTGTTCTGTTATCAAGTAAAATGAGGAATGTAGAACTTTACATTTAAACATTGAGGAATCCAAATCTAGTAAAAAAAATGATCAAAGTAATTTGGTTTGGAGCCATTGGTTCTTGGGCGAAATCTTGAAACCCCTGCATGAGAGAATTATTTTGTTCACAGTATAATATTTTTCAGAGTACAATAGAATCATCACAATAGGTATCCTCACAGCTTGCATTTTTGTCCATTAATCTTTGACTATACAAAATCTATATTAATCACTTAAAGTCATGTTAAATTAGTGTCCAGAAGTTTTTTGTTTTTTTTTAACAATTAATATATGCTTTGTAACACCCACTCCGTGTCACCTTGATCTGTACTCTGCTTAACATCACGCAGCCATTACTAAACTGTACATAATTAAAAGCAAATCATGATAACCTGGTTCTAAATGATTGCCGTGGGCTGTTTGAGATGTCATGTGGAGTAGCAGATTGATACTCTTTCATGATGCAGGAGGGCATGAATCACTTCTCACTGGAACTGCTTACTGGGTGTAACCTGTTAAGTGCTGAGAATGTCTGTGGTGTGAAAAGAAAAAGTTCCACCAAAGCCTGGGATTTAAAAAGGCTCCAATTCAGCTTAGACAGGTACCTAAACTTTCCTTATAGCACCTCCTTAACCCCTTAAGGACCAAACTTCTGGAATAAAAGGGAATCATGACATGTCACACATGTCATGTGTCCTTAAGGGGTTAAGTGAAAAGTAAATTCTATAGTTCTTCTAAGATTTTTTTTTATTGTCTCCTCTGCATGAATTGGTTAAACATCTTTCACCCAAAAAAAAAAAAGACTACCATTATTTTGTTTAGAAAGGTAATAACATATATGGATGTAAATATTTTTTCTTCTTTACAGCCTTATGTTACACAGAATTAAACTATATTAATATATATATATACACACACGTTAAACAGGTAGCCTAATAAACCTATAGAATCCATTTTGCTTGTCAAAGTAAACCTGTCAAAAAGGTTCACTTTAACATATAAGAGCTCCCAAGGCAGTAAATCTATTATTTATCATAGTGATACGTTGGATATATGAATGCTTTGGGAGCTTTTGCTTACCTGCTGCCCTTCACTGCAGCACATCTCGAAGTGTCCAAGGTGTTGTAACAACCGTCCTCCCATTAGAACAGCAGTCATCATTGCTGATGCCAAGATGCTGGCTTTACAGCTTGCTCATTGACATCAATCTGTCCAATACTCCCCCAGTAAGGATGGGAAATCCTTGCCAGGGTAGTAGTACTATGATAGGGAGCAATATAACCACCTGTGAGAGGGTTCTCTTGCTCTCATGTTCACTCAGTGGGCCCTCTGTGCTGCCAATACACAGGTCTAATGCACAGTAGCGTGCTTTTGACGCCCGGGGCTGTCCCTGAGTTTGCCGCCCCTATCTCGACCCAAATACAAAATCTTTTCCATCAATTTTTTTTTTTTATTAAATAAGTTCCAATACAATTGTCAGTTTCACCAATAAAGTGGCAATGTCGAATTATTGGTGAAACTGACAATTGTATTGGCACGTATTGAAGAGGGGATCTGTGAGTGCATGGGAGGGAGGGGGACTGTGCAGGGGAGGGGGACTATCAGAGTGCAGGGAGGGGGGCTATGTAGAGAGGAGCATACGTGGTGTATGTGCCAGGCAGCTCTCCATCTTCCCTCTGCCAGCACTCCGCAGGACAGGACAGCACAGTTAGTGACTTCACTTCCTATCCTCCTGCCCTGCCTCTTCCCCCTCACTCACTGCACTACACAGAGGAGACTTGGCAAGCAAGGTTCCACTCAGAAGGGAGGAATAATCATTTTTCTGGCTGGACCTTGCTGCCCCCAAATAAGTGCCGCCCGGGGCGGACCACCCCCCCCCCCCCCCCCCCACACCCCTTTGATACACCACTGATAATGTAGAGGATAATGTATAGGTGGAATTTAATGTTTTTAAAAATAACCCAGATTATTGTGTACCTTGACAGGTGTATTTTAATTCCATGATCATAAAACATCTTAAATGTGTGTTGTTCTGGGACCTGTGTATCTTTTTTTTCTGACTGGCTATCTCAAGGTGAACAGTATGGAAATGTCAGCTATTAACAAAGGGTGTTGCAGCAGTGCTTACCTTTTTGCTGATGATGATGTAGTGGAAAAAGGTCAAGGACTGCAGTCTTTGGTGTATATCATTGGGAGAAGAAGAATTCAGATTTACACAGAGTAAGCAGTGCATAATTCCTATGTCCTATGGTCGATGCCAGGGTTACGTAGGGTTGCAGGAGTTTCAGAATTATAATATCTCATGGGAGACCTTATCCAAACAACACAATATGTATATTTCTTTCTCATAGTCTGTCATTGAATCTAGTCTCATGTACCCTATGCTGTCCACCTTTGTACTAACGCAGCTATGAGGGGGCAGTATAAGATCAGGAGAATCCATATTTCTTCATCTTAAATTACTAGCAGGGTTAATCAGTAAGTGAGAATTGAAAATTAATTTAAAGTGAATTTTAAATTTAAAGGGAAAATCTAGGCACCAAAACAACTAAAGTTGTTATGGTGCCAATAGGCCCCTTGAGACACTCTTAAGGGGTTGAACTGTTCTTGAACAGTTTAACCTCAAAGTTGCCTCCAGCGGCGATGACCACTCTCCCCCTGGTGACTTGTGGCTTCAGATTTTTCAGATTCAGGAAGCGTAGTAACTCCCTATTCACTTAAGTGGCTTGGAAAGAAACATACCTTTTCCAAGCCAATTTAGTGAAAGGGGAGTCACTGATTGGCGGAGAGTGTCAACTGCAGCCCCTGCCCACTCAGCACTTCCTGAATCTACAAATGTAGAAACCGGATGCTGCTGAGGGGTGGGGGAGTGGAAATCACAGCTGGAGGCAACTTTAGGATTAAACTGCTTGAGAACGGTTTACCCTCTTGAGGAAAGAGTGCCTCAGTGGGCCCCCTTGCACCATAACAACTTAATTTAGATGAAGTTGTTTTGGTGCATTTAAGGTCAAAATAGCCAAACTGGAAAAAAATATCTAAATCAGCTATGCTTTCCGTTCAGCTACTCTGGTCTCAAATTTGAAATCCACTTTGAATAGTTTGAACTTTAGTGAATAACCCAATAAGAGTGAATGCGTTGTAGTATGATCTTACTCTTTTGAACTCTGCAAGTACACATCTGCAAACACTCAAAGCATGCACATAAACATACAGAAAGTGCAAGGGTCATATTTTTTGTCTTTCCATCATTGGTTGTTACTATCACCAAGTAATAAACTGTTTAGTACTTGATGTTCTCCAAGTGTTATATTATTAAATGAATCAATGTTCCTTTTTTTCTGCAGATTTAAATGAACATATGATTTATTCTCCAGATATTAATGTTGATGAATTGACAATCAAATTGCAAAATATAGGCACAAATTGATGGGTTTAAAGAAAAAGTATTTTCTAACTATTTTTTACATACAATTTTACATATCAATATTTAATTCATCACAATTTCCCATTTAGTAAATTTGACCATTGTCGAATCATCTATTATTGCTTAAACCAATTTTCTTTTTTTAAATACGTTTGTATAATGGGTGAGAGAGAAGTCTATCTTTCTTTATAGACACTTTTTTCCCCCTTTTATCACTATGGGGTTCCTACCACAACAACGTACAGTTGAGCTATTTTAAATTGTTACTCGGGACTGTGATTCAGACAATAAAAAATGGTTGTACTCAAATTAAACAAAGACTATTTATTGGATTTTAATTACAAGTCTCTTGTGATTATTAGCAGCACTTTAAAATGTGTTTCTAATCCTTTCAACAACAAAAGGGTAAAGTTTTCTGTAATCACGTTTTTAAGAGGTGGTGTCTGTTTTACCCTTACAGTGTTTGAGGCGTTAATAGCCTGTGTTACATCTCTCTGTCTTTGTGTTACTATGCTACAGAGTTTCTATAATTGTTTTGAATAGAATCCAGAAAGGGATAAACACTTTGTTCTTCTAACTTGGCCACAAACCAACATTATAACTGAAATTGCTCACCACAAACACAGGTGATCCTCAAACGTGTTAATATAAGTGAATTTGTGTATTCAGAAATCCAGCACGGCTTCACTCGCAGAGTCGCAGAGCAAGGTTTTAATTACAGTTGACAAGGTTCATAGGATTAACTCCAAGCTAAAATCTCTGCTTGAACAATCACTCTGAGCCAGATTCGACAAACTGCAAAAGTGGCAGTTGAAGCAAACAAGAATTTTAGGCCGAAAACTAACCGAATGGATCATTTTCAGTTTATTGAATGTGCAGTATCAGTGACCTCACATTTAATCAAGTGTTATACGCAGCGTTGTCATTAAGAGAGAAAACTCTTGACAATTAAAATTAATAGGAGTTTTGGTATCCAGTGCAACCCGTATAGACGCTTTATCACAGGTTATTAACATCTGCTTGTTGTTAAAATGTACATTAATAGATACAACTATTAATTTAAAAAAAAACATTTATTAGCTTGCTAGGTCTGGCATGCAATAAACAATACAACAACAAAAAACTCTGGTGCAGAAATGAAATGAACACAAACAAAAATGTATTTAAAACAATATCTGTAGAGATCATTGGAGACTAACTATTGATACACTCTTAAAAAATGGAGGATCTATAGAGCTTCCACGTGGAAGAAGAGGGCATGTATCAATAGCCTTTGGATGTATGTATGGGGTTTTGTTACTATTATTTGTTATCATTAACTGTAAATTTGGAAGGCCTCAAACCCGTGTTTTGTCACTACCAACAGAAAATGAAGGATCTGGAAATGGCAAATACTTCACACTGAAGTTACAGAGTGCCTTTTCTGTCAAGCCCCAAATTAACTGGGAACAAACAAATACAAATATAACAACCACCTGTGAAACAAGTGAATTATGATCAAATATATATAAAATAACTTAACTTATAGATACACAGCATTCCAAGGTTAGGTGGAAACTGACCAAAATAGATATATACAACACAGAAAATGTATGGATCTTGCTGTGAGGTTCATTTTATCACTGTGATTGTTTTTAAGTATATTGGTCCCTGAGGAAATTCTCAGAATGAGAATGAAATGCGTAGGACCTATTCTTTTAGCACTTTTGTGCCCTTTACCTTTTTTAAAATGTATATACCAATAAATATCCTTTTGGAAAATACCTCTGGATTGAGTTGTTGAAATACCTGTCAGTCTGTTCTGTGGCAAGTACAAAGGAGGGGTTTCAGCTCCTTATTGACATCGAGGGTGGCACGCCTGTCATTTTTATCATCTCAAATTTGTGAGTGCAATTGCAAAATATGTTTTTTTGCTTGTTACAGGCAATATTGCACTATGTCATATTGTTGTTTTTAGGTACTCCATCAGGATCCCTACATTTTCTGTGTTGTATTTACCCAGATTAACTAACTGTGCAACTGTACACCCATCAAGTCCTTAAAAAACGATCAATCAGAAGAGGAGATGTTCTTTTCTATAACCCATCTACCCCTACTTATTATTGCATTGCTGATCTCTAATCATTTACAATAATATAAATTAAAGCCATAATTTTGTTCTAACATTAACAAGCATTCTCAGTATAACATTGAAATTATTGACAGTAATGTCAAGTCCTCTTGCTGAATAAAGTCTGGTGAGATGCGATGTCAAGCTGTGAAAATTTGAATCTCGTAAGTATCCCATAATTTATTTTATAGCTGGCTAGAGGAAAAAGGAAAAAAACCCAATCCACTTCCTTTACTGTGCTGTGCCAAGTTCAGCTATCAGGATGTCAATGGTTACTGATATTAGGGGAGCCAGGCGGCTCGGAAATCTAAACATGCACTCAGAGAGGAAGTGGTCTGGAGTGTGAAGTGGGTGATATCTTTTGACCTTGTGAGATACAGCAGTTGGATATAGGCAGTTGGGCACACTGCATGAAGCTTGATGTGCCATCCATTTTAGGATTATGTATAAATCACAATCTCTCAATCTTCAGTCTCATGATTTAATATGTCCTTGGAAGCCATTGTTGGCATAAGCTATCAATACATATTATTTCTCTCTTTAACACTCAAAGTTTATAGGAAGTGAGTGTGTGTACAAAGGGCCAGATTAACATGGGAGATATTGGAGTGGCAACTCAAATAGCCAAAGGTGGCACATTAATGTTTAGTTTTTCCCCCCATTTATTACCCAACATGATGCTACAATGGCACTTAATGCATATCTTTTTTTTTTTTTTTTTTTTTTTAATAATAGCTTACCAGTTTTTAGCGTGTCCTACGCATGGAGGCTGGGTTTCATATTGTTTGCATAGCCACAAAGCCAGAATTGTGACATTGCAATCTTGCAGCACACACAGAGCCAGTAGTAGGATTACTATATGTCAAACACACAGTCTATGACAGTTATGTCAATGGAAATGTGAATTCAATTAATCTATTTAGACCAATAAAATGTTGCAGCACCGGGTCCATGAAGCCCTATTCTATCACTGTGTGTGCCTACAAAGAATATTTAAAATTAACAAAATGTTCAAAATTATGAGAAAAAAATTACAATTCAAATTCAACAATTATAAATGAAAATAATATATCAGATCACCTAATGCAAAGTATAGCATAAAATGTACAGCCATATATATGCAAAAAATATAGAAAACTTATACCAAATTACTAAGAAAACATACGCAAAGGGAAGAAGGTCAGGAAAATAAACATCAAACATGCATCTAACTATAGGATTAACAAAACTGTATAGAATAGATAATGGTGTGTAGGTGCTAGGCTATATTGGAAAACTAGATAAGACTCTTGCTGATGATTGTTTTTTTTTTAACTAGAAATTAACCTCTGGGTGATGCATGCAAAATGTTGTTTGCTGTGAGGAGAGAGTATAGTAAGAAGAGATAGACAAAATTCATCTAGGTGGAATATATGAGGGAAGGTGTTTTGTAAAATATCTTAAAGGGACTCTCTAAGCACCAGAACCATTACAGCTAAATATATCGGTTCTGGGGCAAAGACATTGTTTCTGTAGTAGCTGTATATTTTCTCTGTTCCTGCAATCTTAGCAGTGTAAACAGTGCCTTTGCTTAGAAAAAAAAGTATTTACATTGCTGCCTAATGCCACTTCTAGTGGCTGGCCTTCAGACTATGACTAGAGGGACTTCCTGATTGCTGTCCTGCAATCTTTGCATGACAGATATTCTGCATTTCTCTGCTCTGCACAGAGACGCTGATTGCTCCCCATAGAGATGTATTGAGTTCTATATCCTCTACAAGTTCTTTCAAGATACTTCCTCATCAACTTATTGTTCCTGGAACATTTTGTAATTGTCTCATTTATTATTAAATTTCCCTCGTTTACAATATTGTAAAATGCTGTGGAATAGGTTGGCACAATATAAAGGCCAATAATAATAATAATAATAACATGAGGGGTTTCTGATTGCCCAGGGTGGCGATTGCCTCACATAAGAACTAGTCTCTGATGTTTCCCTATAGGACTGCATTGGATTGACTGAGTTCATCAGTAGTTATGATCTCAGCCAGAGGAAGAGTTGTGGTCACAGCAAGACAAATGCAAAGTTGTATTTTCTTACTTCTGGGGGAAGGGGGGAGGAAGGTAATAATCTCACTGGCCCGTACAATTCTCTAACATTAGGCAAGACATAGTTACATAGGCTGAAAAGAGACATGTGTCCATCAAGTTCAGCCTTTCTCACATCTGTTTTTGCTGTTCATCCATGTTTGCATTCCTAATGTTAGAATGTTCCTTTAATATATAGAAAATATAATTTGGGATTCTTTATATATATAAATATATTGTAATTCAGAAATGTACCATTGAATTGTTACTTACATTTATGTACTTGCTTGTATTGCATGTTGTAATGTATGATGAAATGACAAATACTGTAAAAACATGTCAAATTCCTTTGGCAGATAAACCTCCAAGGAAACTTTAAAACAAAGATCATATGTGTAGAAATGCATTGCGAGGCCTTCTGCGTTGTAAAGGTAATGGCTGTCCCTCTTGACATATGCCCTTTGACCTCATAAGAAGAGATCAAACTACTTCTAAAAGCCTCAGTCTTTTAACACACCGATCAGATAGATAGCTATGGAGCTTGGTATGTTCCCCTAGGGTTTTGCAAACAACTGTCCTAGATCTTTCAAACGATAATCTTTACTTAGTCATGTAGACACAAATTATTATGTAAATCCCAATTAAACTTATGAAATATGAGTCATCAATCAATGGCTCTATGTCACCTGCAAAAGGATTTGATTTTCTGTTGTAAATCTTCCTGCGGGATTCTAAGTAATTTACCATTTCCCAGCACTGAAGAACGACAATGAAAGTAATTACAAGATTTTTTTTTTTTTTTTTTCACGATTTTTAGTTATAAACTTTAACAGAGGAAAAAAAATTACATCAGCACTGTTGGGGTTTCAATATTAACTAACAATATAATCATAGTTACTCTTTGCGAAGTATTGTAGATTTAAATCCAACAAATGACTATGCACATGATTTACATATTATTGCTGCAGTCTTTCAAATGTTCAGACCCCTTCTGGGAAATTTAGCCGACAAAATTAAAAGAAATACGTAAAAAATATATTTTTATAAAATATTCTTATTTAATAAAAGAAAAGGCATGCAGTTTTGTCACTCGTAATGAACTCTTGACTGCAGTGGGCACCACAGTCATTTTTCCCTTCTTTTTGTATTGAGCCATGCATGTCAGGTCACTTTAATATAGAACTAGGATATTATGAGGGAAAAAAACATGTATTTAAAATTGATTAATAACACAATTTTATAATTATGTCTGGGTTGACTGATCCTATTCCTTTCATTCAGCATGTCCGAACTTTTTTATAATGTGAAAATCTAATTAATCGGATATATTGTGGCACACCTAATAACATTTTAGGGGTCTTACTAACTGTTGCATTTTAGCTATGATAGGTAGCTAGTACTATGACTTGTCTCTGACTTATTTAGACTAACTGATCTGGTAATTATCCTATTGCTATGTAGCTTAGATTTAAAGGGGCACGCCACTGCCCAAATATAAACTACATTTAAAAACACAGTTTAGTAGATTTACCCAATGAAAACTTGTATCCATTTAATTATTTGTATGTTCATCGGAGTTATAGCTAAATACAGCTTGCAAAACCTGGAGTTCTCTGCTGCATTTGCAAGCCCTCCTCTTCTAACCCCGCCCAGACTTTCTATGGCTGTCCAATTACAGGCTTCAAAATGCAGTTCAATGAGAAATCTTTGCAAGGCAGGTGCTCTGGGCAATTGCTGCCTCTTGAGTTTAGCTCAACTGAGCGAACTAAACCAGGAAGTAATGGGACCGGTTGTCTGCTTGAAAGCCAAGGGGGTGTTACCAGGTTAATTTAAAAAAGTGTTAATTTCTACTGAAATCTAAACTTTTTGTAAAATGAAAAAAATAAGATTCACTCTAAACAAATAAAGCTTTACAGCAAGCTAAACTGCTAAAGTGGTCTGGAGTGTCCCTTTAAGACCTCAATGAATTCACTGAAGGTGTGTATGATCTGCGTAACATAATAAGGATTCTTCACAAACAATATCAGCTGCTTGACACAACTGAACAACTGAAGTTCAGCAAGAACTGCATGAGTTACGCTGAGTCCCATAGATTCAAGTTTTGTGAAGGTCCAAGGCAGCCATGTCAAACTTGCGGCCCACAACTAATATTTATGCGGTCTGTGGCGAGGGAGCCCTGAGTGTAAGCTCTCCCTGCTCAGCTCTCCGCAGTGATGCCAGGGGAGCCGGAGTATGATGTCAGGGAGAGCAGGGAGAGCATTTTTTTTACACAAAATTTAAAAGGTGTAAGCAAAATCAATCAAGACACAAAAGCTATAAATGTATTATATATACAGTTCTTATTTGCTAAGTTCAATGTATATAGTTCTAATTTTTCTGAATGTTTAGTGATAGCATGTATGTATCATTGCTGATGCTTTCTTCCAATTCATAATTTTGCTATCATTGGGCTACATTAAAAAAAATAAAAAATTTCATTGGCGCAACACATTGGCCAAACTTTAAGAATTTGTTGCCATTTGATTGATGCAGCTCTATAGGTTTTTTGCATGGGTCTTCCCATTTTGTCTGGAAACACCATCATTTTTGGTTTAGAAATGTAATGTTTGGTCTACCACACCACATTTGAATGTCCCGCCTCTTTCAAACCTTGCATAGCATTAGTGTAGGGCTGACCTAAGAGGTTTGCCTTGACATGGCAGGTGAGCTTACACTCAAATGGCCACCAGAGTGATATTAAACACCTCCAGTTATTTAAATGTGCATAGGTATTTGGGATAGTGCACATGTAACTCTTTTCTTTGGTTTTTATTGTATGCATTGGGGCTGATGTGTACTATGGTCATTGTTGCCGCCCAGAAGTAGTGGGAGTTTGAGTGCTGGACTTATTTTTGTATATTTGTACTTGCTCAGCATTGCTTTTGGAGACACTATTCATATTATATCAACTGATATCCATTCTACTTACTAAGGACTATAAAAACAAAAATAAAAAAACAAGATTGCATATAATTAAATTCAGTCAATTGTAAACTGATATGCAATGACAAGGGCTGTGCAAAATTCAGGCCAAAATTGCTTAGCTGAAGAAATTTTGAAGTTGCATAGCTTTGCCTAAAATTGTATAGTAAACTAAATATGAACCGTTTAATTGGAAAATTGAATATATATGAATGGTTGGAAGTCAGTCATGTATAATATATTAATAAATTAAATTGACCAATTACCTCTGCAACATACTGTGTTTATGAATATTTTGTTCAAAGTCATTTGATACAAAAGGAATTGCCAGAGAGGTACATAATTTGTATGTAATGCGGAGAGAAGAGAAAGTGCCGGCAATTTGTTGAAATGATTTAAACTAACACTTTGAAAACCGTAATTACACTGTGTTTCCACCCCGTTCATTGCTTCATCCTCCCAGTGTTGCTCAATATGTGTAATAGCATATTGAAATAAGTATCCATACATATTTAGCACTATGTAACAAGAAGTTAATCTCCTGAAGAATGCTTAAACCAACACTCATTAGCATCTGCTTGAGGTGATAGAAACTCAGGAACCAGATAATCCAGTTTCTGGAAAAATAAACAGCTTCACTTTAAACATATTATTCAGATTCTTCTAGCTTAGAAAATCCGCAGTCGCAATACGTTCCGTAGAGTGCTCATTAGCTATATGAGTGTGGAGCGGCCGTTTGATCTCTGACGTGGCAATGAAAGGGTTACTTAGTAATCTTGCACTGCAACAGAGGATTTATAGCCATCCAAGAGCAGAGTCTATCACATTAACAGGGTATCAACATTAGGCTCAATTATGTTTTCCATGATGAATGAAACCATGTTATTATGAGGGAAAATAATATAGCAAATAAAAGTCAGCCATTATTACTAATGTGTGTGTTCGCCTGCCACCAGTCTTTTTGATAAGCAGTTACCATCTTGCGATATTTATGAATAAAACCATAAAAATAAAGTTGCTGGCAAAGCTATCAGTCATTTCTAGTTGACGTCTATTAATGAACTTTGAATGTGATTACGGCTAGAAGTAAGCCATCTTCTGGGATACAGGATTGTAAGAAATATATCAAATATATTTCTCCATCAAAAGATTACTTTAAAAACTTAAACTGTATCTTTTAATTTGCTGTTCGTCTTTAAAAGAAGCAAATAAAATGGCATGGTAACAATTAGAATGCATTTACACAAGTTGTTTCCCCGTGGGAAATAAAAAGGGCAATATGATATGACTGACTATAACTGTTCAGCCAATCTAACTGGCATTCATTTTAGACTTAGTGAGAAGATTGATGTTTTTGCATTTTTTTCTTTATTTTACATTAAGTCAAATTTTTACATCATTCCTTTTTTGTTGTTGATTTATTATCTTATTTTTCAGAATTATTTTAATGTATTACAGTGTGACACAAGGAAATTGCAGGGGTATAACTCATTATTTTATTGACATATGAGAAGAAAGAGCTTCTTAACCCTCACTTATTTTAAGTCATACAGAATACAGAATAATATAATACTAATTTTGCTAATTACATTATAGAAAAAAAAAATCTTTACTAAAACTGATAGTACAGGCAGCCTGCTTACGATTTGCCCTCAGGTCTGCTTGAAATGGGAACATACTTCAAGGGGAGTTATCCCAAGAAATAAGTATGACGATAACTCAGGGACCCCATGATACATTCGACTAATACATTATAATACTAGAATATACTGCAGTGGCACAATTGTGGTACATACATTGAGTGCACACCTTTAACCCCTTAAGGACACATGACATGTGTGACATGTCATGATTCCCTTTTATTCCAGAAGTTTGGTCCTTAAGGGGTTAAGTATGGGTAGGATCCCCTGTTTCATCCAAAGCAGGCTATTTTATTCATCATGTAAATTCTACATTACACATAGAATTCTTACAGATGTCCTGGCTACCCACATGCTATGAACCTTAAATTCCACTTCATCCAAAGATGGAGATGTGTGGACTGAACAGATCACTTGGAAGAAATGATATCTTGTCTTTTTTGGCATGGTATATTATCTTGCTGGAATATTATAATTGATAAACAGGGGTTTTAAGGGACGAACATGGTCAACAGTAAGATTAGGTATAGTGTTGCAGTTAAATTATGCAAATGCAAATTGTGTCCATAATTGACATTAGACAGGCCAGAACTTTGTTCCAGGCTGGCTAACGATGATGTCGGAGGTAGAATTTCACTTCCAGCAGCATGGGCTTCATCTCTGTGTGTGCAGCGTTTCAAAGTGTATTGCTGCACATATAGACTTCAGGCACCATGACCACTTGAAATCACTGAAAAGGCCATAGTGCTCGAAGTAACACTTTAAATACACTTCACATGATACCCTGCAAGCTTATTCCAAAACCTTTTATATTCTGGAAACTTGATCAGGCTGGCTGAGAATATTGGTAGCTGTCATTTTTTGGCTAGGTTGTGAAATGTATTGCTGTGGAGCTGTTACACACTCATATACACTACACATTGCTGCAATAATTTTTTTCTGTAGAGCTTGGTGATATGATCATAAACACCATGTCAAGGTATGTTTTGGGTTTTGGGAACCTAGCAATAATCTTTTTTTGGGCACCATGCAGGAGTGTAAGTAGGAATCACAGGGCCCTGGTGCAAGAATAAAAAAAATGCTTCCCCTCCCCACTTGCCTACTTGCTCTCCCTTAAGAAATACACCTGAGAGGGATATGTGTGGTGGCTGAACGTGACTGTGCAGTGGTTGGCTGAGTGTGAATCTGTGTGGGGCTTGGTTGAGGCTGATTGCATTGGTTGGCTGAGTGTCATATGTATGTGTGAAGTTGGCGGAGTGAGATTGTGTGTATGTGTGGCTGACTAAGTGTGATTGTATATGGGGTTTGGATGTGTGTTAGTGTGAAGTGATTGGCCCTTCTTGGGGTCACTTCCCTAAGCATTTCTATCCCCATGTGCTGATGCTAACTTGCTGACTTCACTACCAGCACATTGGCATCAGTGCATCCCATATTCCCCCAGAAAGGGCCGGCTAGGGGAGCAGCACAGTGACAGGGAGCAAGAGGACTGTCAGTCACTCAATCTATGGCATTAGACCCTGTGCTCATTTGGCACACAAATCTATAGTTGAAAATTTAATTGACTGATATTTACTGGACCATATTTATATATTTGCTAGCATTCGTGCTAGCACAATGTGGACATGGAATTTATTGCTCTTTACTATACTATACTATACTATACTATTACACTTTAATATACTACAAATTTATGAATAATACATGCATGTGGATATATACTGTGTGTATGCCAATACATACATACATACATACATACACACACACACACATACATGCATATTACTACATATCATATAATTGAGTGAAACTATTTTTTTAATTAAACCTTTTAAGCACACACACTCTCACTGGCATATACAGGCAACCACACTGTTTAACCAACACACATTTTCACCGACAGACACATGCACTCACTGATACACATATGCTGACATACGCTGACTGACAGACACACAGTCATTAGTACACACACTGTTTAACCAACACAACCTTTCACTGACAGACACATGTACTCACTGACACACTCATTGACAGACACACACTGATTTGACACACACTGACAGACACAGACACCAATGCATTCACTGAGAGACACATTTGCTCACAGACACACAAACACTCACAGACACACACACTCTCACTGACAAACACACTTACTAACAGACACACACACACTCATTCACTAACAGACACACTCACTCACTGACACCCATTCACAGACACACAAACAGTGACAGACACACACAAAAACATAGACAAATCCACACACAAAAACACTCTCACTGACATTCACTCACTGACAGACAAACTGAAATACACACCCTCAATGAGGGTGATGCACACTGATTTGACACACTCAGTGTCAAGTTTGGCTGCTGTGATCCTATTCAGGGGCGGACTGACAGTGGCCTGGCCCCCGGGCAAAATTATGACCTGGGTCCCCTGCAGACCAGTATATATGCTGGTGTAGATTTACTGTGTATTTGATTGTATATGCATGTAAAATGTTTCTGTGCGTATATTCACTGTGAGCCCTGGTGTAAGTCAATATATTTATTTCTTTGTGTGTCGTGTCAGGATATGTGAATTCAGAGTATATTTAGATACGTTTTTTGTTTTGTTTAAATAGGGTAGTGTTTTTTATGTTTGTTTGTGTAGCATGGCAGTATGTATAAGGAGGTATTTGTGAATTTTGGCAATGTGTTTTTATAAGTTGAGCAGTCCTCCAAATTTTGCGTCTTGACTTACAAACCAGGTGATAAACGTTATGAGCCACCTTAAAAGATCAAATGAACACTATAGTGTCAGGAATACAAACGTGTATTCCTTACAACCTCCCTCCCCCCGCCTGTTAAAAAGGTGATTTACTCGCATTAATTCCAGCGCTGCCTTGGTCTCTTTGCGGCTGACCTTGCCCCTTCTCTGCCTCCTTGGCTGAGATCATCAAAATAGATGATCTTGCACAGGTGCTGCAAAATGTCACACTGTGCCAATCAGCATCTCCTCATAGAGACGCATTGAATCAGTGCTTCTCTATGAGGAGTGTTTAGTGTCTCAATGCAGAATGGAGGCAGAAATGTAAACACTGGCTTTTCTATGAAAAGGCAGTGTTTACATTAAAAAGTCTTAAGGTACAGGCAATAGACACTAGAACAACTATATTAAGCTGTAGTATTTCTGGTGACTGTTGTGTCCTTTTAAATGCTTGTACAAGTTGTTTGTGTGTGTTTTTTTATTTATTCAATTATGTTTATGACATCAGAGAGTGTATGCAGTGACATAGTTGTATTGAGGGTCTGTTTGCGTGTGTAAAGCCAAGGCTATATTTGCATGCAGTTTGTGTGTGTGTGAACACAGGTTTGCATGTGTGCAGGGTCAGACTGCGTGAACACAGGGCCATATGTTTATGAATGCAGGGTCATGTGTGTTCACAGTCTGTAAATGCAGGCGTGTATATGTACAGAGAGTGAATTTGCTTGAATGCAGGGGAGTAGGTTTGAATACATGTACTAGTTATTACCACAAGTAGTAGTTCTCACAGGGGGCATAGTAAATGTAGGAGAGGGTTAGGGGCCATAGTGGATTCAGGGAGAAAAATACTATAGTACAAGGGGTAATAGGGGGTGCAGTGGTAATAGGGGCTGATGTTGAGGTGCCAGGGGGAATAGGGGATAAGGTGAGGGCTGTGGGAAAGAAGCTGCAGTGGGTATAGGGGGCATATGGACTGTAGAGGGGGCAAGGGTGTAGAGCCTGTAGTGGGAACAAGGTGATAGGGGCTTTTGTGGGTGCATGGGGATAAGGGCTGTAGTGGGTGCATGGGGTGGAGGCAATAGTGGATGCATGGGGGTATAGGCATCCACTATTGCCTCCACCCCATAGTGGGTGCAGAGGGGTAGGGGCTATAGTGGATGCATGGGGTAGAGGCAGTAGTGGGTGCATAGGGTAGAGGCAGTAGTAGGTGCATGAGGGTATAGGCTGTAGTGGGTACAGAGGATGTAGTGCAAGCATGTCAAACTCATGCCCACAATGGACATCTCTGCAGCCCGGTGAGCCGCGAATGAATGGTTAGTGATAAAGCAGAGTACACACCTGCTTTCTCCACTCTGCTAAAAGTTACCCGGCCGGGGAGGAGAGGTTCCTGGTGGCAGCGAGGGAGCTCAGCCTTCCTGCTTCTCACTGTTCCGTCTGTAGTGATGCCGGGCGCCGGAATATGACATCCTATTCCGGCACCCGGGATCACTAAACTGTGCACGAGGGAGCAGTGAAGAGCAGGAAAGAGATCTCCAGATAGAAGAGGGTCACACCAGCTCCCAGAGGTAGGGAGCAATAAATACAATTATGTGAGTTCAAGAATGTGTAAATGTGTGTGTGTATGCGTCCGTCAGTATGTGTGTATCTGTCAGTGTGTGTGTGTCTGTCAGTGTGTGTGTGTCTGTCATTGTGTGTGTCTGTCAGTGTGTGTATCTGTCAGTGTGTGTCTGTCAGTGAGTGAGTGTGTGAGTGAGTGAGTGTGTGTGTGTCTGTCAGTGAGTGAGTGTGTGTGCATCTGTCAGTGTGTGTGTGTGTCAGTGAGTTTTTGTGTGTGTGTCTGTCAGTGAGTGTGTGTCTTGTGTGTCTGTCTGTCAATGAGTGTGTGTCTGTCAGTGAGTGAGTGTGTGTGTGTCTATCAGTGAGTATGTGTGTGTCTGTGTGTGTCAGTGAGTGTCTGTGTGTCTGTCAGTGAGTTTGTCTTTCTGTGTGTGTCAGTGAGTGGGTGTCTGTGTGTGTCTTTTAGTGAGTGTGTGTGTGTCTGTCAGTGAGTGTGTATGTATGTCTGTGTCCGTGAGTGTGTGTGTTTGTGTGCGTGTGTTGGTAGGGTTGCATTGGCTGCGACTGGACGGTGGAGTACCTGGAGGTGCATGGAGGCACACAACGCCACGTCACATTCCGACAGGACATCGACATGCTCCACCTTCACAGGGTTTCAAGAAGTAGCGGGAGGATCAGATTTGGCACAGGGTGCGGACGGCGCCATTTGGGGTATACCAGAGGCCGCACTCCGTAGTCGCAGACTGTCAGCAGCAATGTGAGGGGAGTCTGCTTGTTGGCTAGAGGGGGGTACTGGGATTTAGTATATGGGGGGAACTGGGATTTAGTATGGGGGGGCTGGGATTTAGTAGTGGGGGTGCTGTGGTTTAGTAGAGGGGGATGTTGTTTATAATTATACTGTACTTTTCAAAATAAACCTATGTTTCTATGAAAATGTAAGTTTTTTTTGTTTTTTTTTTGCAGCCCACAAACTTAAACCTTGTTTATGTGGCCCATGCTAGACTATGAGTTTGACATGCTTGATGTAGTGGGTGCATGGGGATAGGGGCTGCAGTGGGTGCATGGGAGTAGGGTGCAGTGTGCATAGGGACTCTTGGGCTGCTTGGGGTAGGGACTGTAGTGGGTGCTGAGGGGTAGGGACTGGAGTGAGTGCAGGGGGATAGGGGCTCTAGGGCTGCTTGGGTAGGGGCTGTAATGGGTGCATAGGATAGGGGCTGTAGTGGGTGCAGAGGGTGGGCCCAATTTGCACAAGTGGCAGAAGATGAAATACTAAAAACATGTTTAATAGAAAAAATAAATAATAATTTATCCCCCCCTCCATGAGTCTTACTTTTGTCCAGGGGGAGGGGAAGCCTTATCCTGGGGGCATGCTTGAGATACTGAGTCTGCATGCACCTTATAACACAGATCAGGGCAGCTCCACACTGACTGTTGATGTCACTTCCTACAGAAGGAGCTGCCCTGATCAGTGTTATGGGCAGCAAGCTCTGTGTGGCTGTGTACCTTTTCTTGCAGAGGCTCTACTCCTGGAGCCTCTGCTGATTAACACTGAGACAGGCACACTGAGGGCAGCCTAGAGTTTTTTTTGGAAAGGCCCCTTAGCTGTCTCTCAGTGTGCCCAGCAAGGGGGAGAATATTTATAGCAGCAGGGGCCCACAGAACGATGTGTGGGCCCCTTACTGAGTGCAGGCTGGCAGGGTAGTTGCTGAATTCCCCAACTTTGGCATTACTGCAATGCAGCACGGGCGGGCCCCCAAGAGCCTCTGGCTCTTGGTCCATGACCAATGTTCCCGAGTGTTCAGTCCGCCCCTGATCCTATCATCTTCTTGCACTGCTTCCTCGTGTGCAGTTTAGTGATAAAGGGACTGGGTTGATTTCATTTTCCAGCTCCTGGCATCACTGCAGGGCACGCGAGGGAGCAGGGCAAGAAGAGCACAGAGATCAGCGCTCCATCACCGCCTGTTTACGTTGCACACAGTCGCTTGCTTTGGAATGGCTCTAAGGTGGCCAGCCAGCTCTTTGGTCCCTCAGGACAGGTGAAACACAGGGGGCTGTGTCACACTCACCGCCTCAGTGACCCCTGTAACTTCCTTTCAAGGTCTAGTGTTTGCAATGAAAGATATATGGATTTTCCAGTAGTAGCTAAGTAGGGGCAGAAATGCAACTTTCAGTGTTGAGGCAAACCCAACCAAATGGCACAGGGATATATGGTATTTCCATGTGCTTTAAGTTTGACCTCAAGACCTACCAACAACTGGCTGGTGCTTTTTGATATTCTTATTTTAGCGAAGTTGAGTTTACCAGTGGCTAAGGCTTTTTTTCAGGGCAGATGTATTAGATTATCTTAGATAATTAAGATAATAAGAAATCTTAGATTATTTGAAAACTAAGGACGATATTCTCACTTGGGCTCGAATCTACAGCAAGACATTAATTGTTATTCAGTTACCAGGATTATGTTGATTTCTAAAGAGGAGAGAAACCTAGGTAACTTTGTAGCATTTCTCCTACTTGCATCTATGAGAGATGTGCTATTTGATTGCCAGATACAGTATCTCACAAAAGTATCATAAAATAATGTAAAGGACAGCCTGTATAACAGTGTAAATTTACTGTCCCCTTTAAAATAACTCAGCACATAGCCATTAATGTCTAAACCGTTGGCAACAAAAGTGAGTACACCCCTAAGTGGAAATTTCCAAAGTGTCAATATTTTGTGTAGCCGCCATTATTTTCCAGCACTGCCTTATCCCTCATGGGCATGGAATTCACCAGATATTCACAGGTTGCCACTGGAGTCCTCTTCCACTCCTCCATGACGACATCACAGAGCTGGTGGATGTTAGAGACCTTGCGCTCCCCTACCTTCCATTTCAGGATGCCCCACAGATGCTCAATAGGGTTTAGGTCTGGAGACATGCTTGGCCAGTCCATCACCTTTACCTTCAGCTTCTATAGCAAGGCAGTAGTCGTCTTGGAGGTGTGTTTGCGGTCATTATCATGTTGGAATACTGCCCTGCGGCCCAGTTTCTGAAGGGAGGGGAACATGCTCTGCTTTAGTATGTCACAGTACATGTTGGCATTCATGGTTCCCTCAATGAACTGTAGCTCCCCAGTACCGGCAGCACTCATGCAGGCCCAGACCATGACACTCCCACCACCATGCTTGACTGTAGGCAAGACACACTTGTCTTTGTACTCCTCACCTGGTTGCCGCCACACATGCTTGACACCATCTGAACCAAATACATTTATCTTGGTCTCATCTGACCACTAAACATTAGTCTGCTTGTCATCAGCAAACTGTTTGCAGGCTTCCTTTGCATCATCTTTAGAAGAGGCTTTCTTCTGGGATGACAGCCATGCAGACCAATTTGATGCAGTGTGTGATGTATGGTCTGACTACTGACAGGCTGGCCCCCCACCCCTTCAACCTCTGCAGCAATGCTGGCAGCACTCATACGTCTATTTCCCAAAGACAACCTCTGGATATGACGCTGAGCACGTGCACTCAACTTCTTTGGTCGACCATGGCGAGGTCTGTTCTGAGTGGCAATGGCTTTATGGTCTTGCCCACCATAATGCATCTCAGTTTAAGGGTCTTGGCAATCTTCTTATAGCCTAGGCCATCTTTATGTAGAGCAACAATTCTTTTTTTTCAGATTCTTAGGGAGTTCTTTGCCATGAGGTGCCTTGTTGAACTTCCAGTGACCAGCATGAGAGAGTGTGAGAGCGATAACACCAAATTTAACACACCTGCTCCCCATTTACACCTGAGACCTCGTAACACTAACGAGTCACACGAGTCACATGACACCAGGGAGGGAAAATGGACAATTGGGCAAAAATATGCACATTCCCACTTAGGGGTGTACTCACTTTTGTTGCCAATGGTTTAGACATTAATTGCTGTGTGTTGAGTTACTTTGAGGGGACAGCAAATTTACACTGTTATAAGGCTGTACACTTACTACTTTACATTGTAGCATAGTGTCATTTCTTCAGTGTTGTCACATGAAAAGATATAATAAAATATTTACAAAAATATTAGGGGTGTACTCACTTTTGTGAGATACTGTATATGTTTTTCCTAAATTCTTGTGCATGCAGACTTCAAGAATAAACTAAATTCACAAGGATAACAAAGACTAGTAGTAGATGTAGCAAGGTTGGGTAAAAAGCTATAGACTAACTAAATAATCTAGCTCCTGGATCACACACGCTTCACTGTAGGGAACGTTATCCTAACTAAATTATCTACCTGTAACTTATCCAGAATCGCTGCCATATGTTGAATGTCAGATCTAAAACATAAGAGCATGTGGACAAAATACAAATTTTCAAAGTAAAACAAGTGCATACGTTTTTTTATCACTGGGTATTTCCCCTTTATTCTCGATTACATAATTACATAGTTATATAGGCTAAAAACACTCCGGTCTAAGAGCTTTAGCTTTTTACATATTTACTCTAACGATTGATCGATAAAAAGAAAGTGATAAACACAATCTGATGCTATTGCAATTGTAACACAAGAAAAGAAAACAAATCCGTCATTTCTCCATGAATCCACAAGCTGTCAATATATTATTACCTACTTTTGCCAAGATAGACTCAATGTAAGGAAACAGAAAAAAACAAACCTCAGCACTAACTGAATATTACCCATCTAATAAAAGTGAATTTTCATACAAAAGAAAAATATTGCACTTATTATTGACAGAAAATAAATATAAACCTTTATTTATGTTGGTCTGCACCTTTAAAATTACCATATCCATGTCTTTCTTTCCAACCTACAGCCACTGGATTTTAAAAGCTCTTTAAACAATAAGTACTTGGTCAAGATTTATATACAGCTGTAAAACACCATAAAACTCTTAAAAGTGCTTGGTAAGATACCAGTGATTGATGATCAGAAAGCTGTCAGGCTGTCTGCTATCAATTTTAGCCACCAGTTCTACACTCCCTAGTTAGTGAGACCATAAAAAGACACTTCTGTGCGCAAAGGTTTGATTTTACAGAGCTGCTTGGGAAGAAAGACACAATAATCCCCAACTTCTTCATCAAAACACACATACTTGCTGTTAAATAGAAAAAAAAAAGAAATCTACCCTGCAATCTTTTTTATGTGTTTTGTGAGGCAAACCCTTTTACTCCAAACTGCTTTAAATTAAAATCCAATTATTTACATCTGTAAGAATTCAGAGTCAGTGAAAGGTGAGGAAAAAACTGTAAAGTCTTGCCTTAAGGGCATTTGTACCAAAGTATGATAGTTTGAAGAGGTAAAAAAACAAACAAAATAAAACAAAACGAAAAAACAACGGCGACAAGGAAAAAAATTCTAAAGCACAGCGCTAACTCGTAAAAATATTTCAGCACAAATAATAATCTGTAAAATAGTGCTTCTGTTCATTTTGCTTGGATAAAGCTGAAAAGTTGAATATCAGGTTATCCATAAAGGAGCAGAAATGGGATTCTCACTGGTTTGAGCAGTAAGTGAAAAAACTAGCAAACTAAGGCCTTGATTTAATATTTTTCGATAAGATATTTACATGATTTTATATTTTTTAACAAACTTTTCAAATGATATAGATTTTTTTAAACTATTAAACTATCCAAAATATATCAATCTATAAATAATATCAAATTATTAAAATATTTTAAAAAATGTTTTTAAATCATTTGCAATGCAATTTTGGAAATGTAGAAAATGTGGCACTATGGCACCAAATAGGCCATAAGTGTCCAGGCAGTCAAAGACAGGGTTAAGAGATGGGCAATATAGGTGTATTATGTACACCCCTAGTTACCGGTGTGTCCTTAAATATATGAGTATTGTTACAAATAGTATACGCTGTTACATATAGTATTGCTGTATTTGAATCTCTTTTAGTGGCACACATGATAAAGGAATTTAGCCCATGATCCCTCAGAGTAATTTATTGTACCATTTTGTAGATAGTAAAACTGCATACACTTCAAGCATCTTGAATTTCACTTTTTGCAATTGCAGTTTAAGCTATTATTTCCATTGAGCAATATAGATATTTGTGGATGACTTAATGTAACTTTATGTAACTTGCTTTCTTCAAAGTCCCATCATTAGTCCCATCATTAGGGTAGTGATTTTGATTTTTTATTAACTTGACCTTTTTTTTTCTTTACTTTATGTTCTGGTTTTCCATTAAAATTCCAGCAGTTTCTATTGAATGAGATATTTTATTACATTATAAAAGAACGGACAAGCAGCTAAAAGGATTCTCATTGAACTATCCTTTCTTAACTTTTAGTGAGAAGTATGGAGTTTTCACATTTTTATTCTAATAGTCTCTCCTTAAAGTGCAGTGTTGAAACATTTATTTTTAAAGTGTCCCTATATATATTAAGATGGAGACAACACTAGATTTAAAGAAAATAATTCTATTTGTGGAACCTTATAAAAACTATTAAACAGGGGCACCATAAAATTGAGTGATATGCAATCCTACACCCTACATTATTAAAATGTCCAATTCACAATTATTATTATCACAATTATTATTATGTTATATGTTTTACAGATAATCTACATATGTACATTGCAGAGCTCAAAATGCTGGTTAGGGTCTGAAGCGTGAGATCGAAGAAAAAGGAACAATAATTTCTTTTTATGGTTTAAATTTCCAGATGGGAGCGCTGAGGGTCAGATGAGGATGACTGATCACAATGAAACATTGTAACGATCCATTAGGGTGCAGTGATGAGATTGTTTGCTAGATAGTTTATTTAGTCATTTTGTCTTTAGGAAAGACAAACCCATCCATTTATCAACACCCTAATGTAATGTGACCATTGATCAGTCCTGTGTTTAGAAAACCACCAAGTTTGCAGCAACAACTTTGAGAGCCACTGCTTGTTTTTGTTATGAGAAGCCTTTACTCTTCAACCTTCTCAGATGTTCACTGCTTATCTAAGGTAATCCACTCTTGCCTTGACTCTGGGGAAGTCCACTTTGTTCATAGTCACATAACATAACTGTTGTCCCCGGTGACTTCACAGTGAAATTAAAACCCAGACACTTATTCAGATGTCTTGGGAGATAAGAGGAGACTTAATCCCTGTGTCACAGAGGAGCAGAAATTAATCTATACATCATCACATTGTTATTAGGCTGGACTACAGATAGCTCAACGCAAACATCATCGAAGGTTTGCTTTCAAGCTTTGGCAATGTTAAGAAAATACCTCCAAGCGATGTGTTATGTGAGGATGAAACCAAAGTAGACTAGCTTGGCTACAGAAACAGAGAATCATTGTCTTACTCCACCATGTAAGCCCATAACTGGCGTTTAATAAAAACTCAACAGCACAAGATGTAAATACCATCAAGGAACAAATGAACTATCAAATATCTCCTTGGGTTTTTTGTGTTGGAAGTCAGACGCTTGCAGTAAGCTTGAGTGAATCACCCTGGGAGGAACAATTTAGATAGGGAGAAGATGAAAGGTTTATCTGATTGGAGCTGAAATGATGATTGATTGTGACAGGGAGAAATAGCCTCATTTTACAGAAACCTGGGAAATAAGGGGAAAAAGCAAGGATTTTGGCATTTTTAACCCTATCACTGATGGAGGCGCCTGACACTCATCACAACACATGCAGCCAGAAAGTCAAAATATTTAGCAATATAATATAGCTAGTTTGCTATTTTTATTACATTTTCCTGTTTAAGATCCTGTCTTGAAAGAATACGTATATATAAAAATAAGAAATTTCTTTCAGATTTTTTATTTTTTTAAAAGGCAGTGTGCTCATATGATCATGAGAGTCTACCCTCGTCTTAAGTTTCCTGATATGCCAATGTAAAAAGGACCGGTTATTTGGCAAGTTTAATTAAAGTTGCATTTAATAATAACTGCATATTAGCTGTGCTGAAAGTTTATTTAAAGGGATCTGTCATTTAAAAAAAAGTGACAGTTCCTTACTCTCTTACTTACAGGAGTGAGGTGAAGTAGAGGTAAGTATGAACGATCTATGCAGTATTGATGTGTCCAGGGCAACATTATCTTTACACGTGATGCTTAGAAAATGCTGAACACGTATGTGTGCTGCATATAACAAAAAGTCATGTGCAGGCATGACATCTTTGAAATTAAATTAATTGGCATTGAGTGTTCTGACTTTGCCAGGAGAGGCATACATTGTAAATTAAAATAGAAAAATAGTACAGTAGTTATTTAAGATGCAAACAAACCCACATGTGACAGTGCCCCTTTAAGTACATTTAACAAAACTTTTTATGAAAAATACAGTATGGACTATTAAATTATTATATTTTTCTAAGCTCTGAAAAGCTAAAGCAGTATATAAAATTGATTGGTTGATATTTGTAACCAATACACCAGTAAAACCATCAATACATCATTGTATTGATCTCATTCACAAATCATTGGCAGCTAATAATATAGGCATCTTCTCCTATTAAATTTCTTTAGTAGGCTCTCATGGTAAGTAAAGTAGCAGTTTTATTGGAAAATCAGAATATGAACAGCAATGATACATTTATGCACATGTTGAGAAGATCCAGTTGATTTCCAATACATTCCCTGGATGAACATAACCATTCATTCTTCCTGACGAATATGTTTTCTATTTTTGCTCATGCTGAAGCAATAGAAATATGTGGTGACTAATTTCTTAGGTATATGTGCATTTAACATTTGGAGTTTTAAAGGAACACTCCAAATAACATTACAACTACAGCATGTTATGGGTGCCAAAAGTGCCCTCATTATAAGTTGATAGCCCGTTTTAGAAGGGCTTTGCTTTTTATTTGTGTTTTACCCATTTTTTGTTTTAATTCTTTGTTTTTGTCGTGCAGTGAGCAGGGTCGGTGCAAGGATTTTTGCCGCCCTAGGCAAAAAAAAATATTTGCTGCCCCCCCATGTAGTGACATCACAATGTCCTACCCATATGATCCGCACATGACATCACATATACTCAATGCCTGAGGGATTGCTTCTACAGCAGTCTGACCATCAGGACAATATTAACACTCTTTGCTGGGTCTGCCTGGGCAACTCATTTGCCCAGACTCCAGTAAAGCCACCACATGTGCGCATAGGCACGCGGAGCCCTTTTTTCTGGTGTGCACCAGAAAATTCTTCCCCCATTGTTATTTTTTTATTGTTATGTAATGTGAATATTTTTTAAAATGTTGAGTGGATGTGTGGTGTGGATATGTGTGTTGTGTAGGGTGGTTGAAAGTGTTGTAGCTATGTGTGAAGTATGTTGTGGCTTTCTGTGCATGGTGTATAAGGCTATGTAATGTGTGTATAGCTGTCAGTGTCTGTGTGTGGGTAGCTGTGAGCTGTATCTGTGGCAGTGTGAGAAGCTGTGAGCGATACATTTGGGCTGTTGTGAGTGTTATGCTTGGTAATGTGTGATGTGTGGGAAATGTATGTAGGAAGTAGTGGAATTTCCGTTTAGTACAAGATGGGAATGAAGATTCAAGTTAGCTCCCCCTCAGTCCAATATAGCTGGGGGGTGGGGGAGTTTAGGTGCTGTAGTGATGGTTTAAAGGCAGCATTCGGAGTAAGGGGCTGTAGTGATGTTAGGGGCAGTGGGGGGATAGGGGCTGCTGTGGGGGTGTATTGTGGAGTTAGGGGGTGTAGTAAGCGGTTAGAGGATTAAATAAGGGGTTAGAAGCATGAGTGGAGGGTTAAGGGTTGAAATGAGCGGTTAGGGGCTAAAGTGGTATGTTAGGACCTGCAGTGGGGGGTCAGAGGCAGTAGGGGTAGTGGTAGGGGGGCAGGGGCAGTAGTAACAGGTCAGGACCCATAGTGGGGGGGGGGGGGGTTAGGACCTGCAGGGGGGGATTAGGATCAGTAATGGTGGGTAAGGACATGCAATGGGTGGCTAGGGGCAATAGGTGGGGGTTAGGACCTGTAGTGGAGGGTTAGGACCTGTGGTGGGTGGGTGGTTAGTTGCAGTCGTAGAAGGTTAGGGCCAATAGTAAGTGTTAGAGGCAGTAGTGGGTGGTTAGGGAGATTAGTAGGGGGTAGGTGGGTGGTTAGAGGCATTAGTAGGGGGTTGTGAGGGGCCGTAGTGGGTGGTTAGAGGTAATAGTAGGGGGTTAGGGGTAGTGGTAGTGGTAGGGGGCCGGGGCAGTAGCAAGAGGTCAGGATTGGTAGTGGGGCTAGCACCTGCAGGGGGGGTGGACTAGGGGCAGTAATGTGGGGTTATGGCCTAAGGTGGGTGGTTAGGGGCAATAGTAAGGGGGTTTGGACCTGTGGTGGGTGGTTAGGGGCAGTAGTAGGGGGTGGTTAGTGGCAGTAGTAGGGAGTTACTGGAAGTAGTAGAGGGTTAGGGCTAATAGTGAGTGGTTAGGGGCATTAGTAGATGGTTAGGGACATTAGTGGGTGGTTAGGAGCAATAGAAGGGGGTTAGGGGTAGTAGGGGGTTAGGGGCATTAGTCAGTTGTTAGGGGCATTAGTAGATGGTTAGGGGCATTGGTGAGTGGTTAAAAGCAATAGTAGGGGGTTAGAGGTAGTAGTAGGTGGTTAGGGGCATTGGTAGGGGGTTAGGGGCAGTAGTGGGGAGGGTAAAGGGCAGTAGTGGGTGTTTAGGGGCAATAGTAGGGGGTTAGGGGTAGTAGTGGGTGGTAGGGGGCAATGGTAGGGAGTTAGGGACAGTGGTGAGGGTTAGGGCTTTAGGGGGTTAAAAGGTGCTAAGGGGAATCTTAAAAAATACATGATATATTTGTGGTCGGTTAATATCGTATAGTGAAATAACTTGTGATTGGAATTAAGTCGGTGTGGTGTGCCGGAACCGACGTAGAGGGTAGGCCTGAAAAAGAGGGCCCCCCCTGAATGAATTGTATAAGAGGGAGAGGTGGGTGGGGTGAACAGCGTGCGTACGGCAGGTAGGAAGGGGGGGGAAGTAGCGTTTATATGGAACGCTTAACTCCTCCCACAAATACAGGCCTTACGGCCTTAAACTTGTGGTCGGTTAATATCGTATAGTGAAATACCTTGTGATTGGAATTAAGTTGGTGTGGTGTGCCGGAACCGACGTAGAGGGTAGGCCTGAAAAAGAGGGCAAAAAGAGGGAATGTTCGTGTATAATATAGCTGATTCCTAGTGCCTCTAATTGTTTGTTCCGGCGTATTGCTACTGGATGTCGTGCTTATAGAATGGATGTGAAAAATAGGAGCCGGTGGTCCTACTTACTCTAACGACAGGAGTGTGAATGTAGAATCGTATTTAGAAGTAGTTAGGGAATGATTAGTAGGTCAAGTGTCTTGATTGTCTGGTTCGAATGTTGACGTGACGCAGTGTAGTATTTGTACCTTCTTAAATTTCCTTGGGGAGACATGACTTACCAGTCTGATTAGTTGTGATCGTGGAGTTGTAGGGTTCCCGAACCCTTGTATGGTTGCAGGCACATAGATTTAAGACCTGGTTAAGTGGCGCGAATGCTGTTTAGGGAGTCTGATACTGCCCGGTATTCCCATCTGTGTACGTACGTACTGTAGAGCGATAAACCAATTATCTTTTGATATCTTGTATAAAAAACGGGGTATGGTTTGAAAGGTTTGTCAGAAACGTGTATGTCAGTTCGGAACAGTGCGACCGTGTGCGTACGAAGGTTTGAATAAAAGGTGGCAAAAAAATGTAGAAAAGACTACAGGGTGATCAGTATGCCTGTGGAAGTCACGCTCCACTGATTCTTGGAGGAATGTCACGATTCTGTTATATGTATCGTAGAGCAAACGAATAATGTTTTAGATGATAGCTTATGTCGAGCCCCAACAGCCGAGTGACCGGAAGGGGATGCTAAAATGCGCATTATGCTTGAGAGATGTGAGTTGGGTGAGGTACGAGACTGAGCGACTCTTGGATAGTCGGCCCTAATAGACACGAAAATACTGCAATCCCTCGTCCAACGTTGCCTTTGTAGGACATCCTGAAAAAGAACATGACAACAACAATGAACTCAAATAACAACAATACGGTTAAGTAAAATAGAACTGGCTGGCTAACTAGTGCTGAAGCGAAAAGCTCACTACCCCGTGACAAGTGAGGCCCTGCTAGTAGCCAAGCGGCTGTTGAGAGGCTCTACCTATGATTTGGGCGTGGGGCTCGAGCGGGTCGAGCGGGCCCGTGGTGGCGGGGTGGTGGCCTCTCGGTGACAGTAAAGATCCAAAAACGTGTGGCCGTGTCAGGTGAGGCCCTAACTACAAACCCGATAGGTGGGTGAATGCGAGGCTCTAACTATGATTTGGGCCGTGGGGCGAAAAATCTCCGTGTTGAGATTGGGGAGTTGGCCTCGCGGGTCCAGCTACGTTGTACAGCTAAGGCCAGCTCCTGACCCTAGATAGCCAGTTCTCTGACCCTAGACGGGGGCTTGATAAGGGGGTAACGTAAGGTGCTTGGTAAACACAAGTTGTGGTTAATGATAGGTACCTAGCGAAACCCAGACAGAGACAGAGGAAAAGAAGGGAGTGAAAGGAGGAGGAAAGAAGAGGAAAGGAACTGAAGTCGAGGGAAGGAAAATAATGTGCAGTTTAGTGAAGTACTATGGAGATATATCTGATAGTACAGTATCAATAGACCCTGAGGGTGCCGAAGAATCTCGTGATGCCACTATATAACCTGAAAGGAGATGTATGAAGGCGTTGTGCCCAGAAAACGTTGTAGTAGCTGATGGAGAGAAGAGGGTGAAATTAGCAAGGTAGTGAGTAACAACGATTGTTACAGGTAGCGAGTACGAATGAAGAGTTGTCGAGTGTAGCCGTGGCCTGACGAGGCAAGGCAGGAATCAAGCCCCCGTACCCCAATACCCAATCGAGTAACAACGTGGCCTAGCAGAGGCAGTTGTTAGGAATGTAAAGAAAACGACATTAAACCTGATAGAACAGGTGACAAACGTTGACTAATGGCCAATTGTGTAACAATTGTTGGGAACGTGAACGACAACACATTCATACCTGATAGAAACAGGCAACGATAGCGAACCAGTAATAGTCTACTGATAGCAGATGACAATATGAAACAATAGTAACTGTGAAACTAATGTAACATTTGTTTGTTTCCTTCAAAATTACACACACGAAAAATGTTTACCCAAAAAGTCTTGCCTGCATTGTATAACTTACAGAGTTGTCGCCACAACAAGGGTATTACATAATTACTACCCTAGCAAAAGCTGGGAGTGACAGGACAAGCAGTCCAATGACAGCGATTTTTTTTTCGATACATGTATAGGTTAGTGAATGGTAATAGCACGCAGACTATGGGAGATCAGAGATAACTATTTACGTGATAAACCTGTCAAGTGAGTCTTTACACAAATAACATAACCTTTATGTACAGCGATATATATATATATACCAAATACATATTAATTGCAGGCATTGTAAATATTAACTGGATCATACTGCGATAGCATGATAACGGGATAATAACTTAATGCAATTAAAATACTCCATTTTATCAGAGAAGGTCAAACACCATAAACGTCAGTACCCCTTTCCTTGTATAATATGTGTTAAGGTTTCCATCAAGTACAAAAGAGAAAAGTATAATTGCACAGATGTTGCAGGAAGTACATGAGCAATCACTGCCATAACATACCATGGTATTATACAGAAAAATCACTCAAGGGGTTAACTGAAAGAAATGTACTAGAACAAAAAAAAAACAATCACATATGCTTGTTACTACACATCGGAAAACAGCACTGCAACAGCACTGAAAACCAGTCTGCAAATGACTAACATTGTAACAGCGTTCGCCTGTTAGCCCATTCGAGTGTTTGTACGTGTGAACAAGCAGGGGGAAAACCGTACGATATGAATTCGTTTTCTAACGGCAAAATAGCCCGAACGCGGCTATTTTGCCGATTACCTGACATTCGTATGTTTTGTCGGTTCGATTGCGCAGAACGCTGAGTTAATCCCTAACCTAGAGGGGTGACGAGGGGGTCTCATGTTGAACAGTGCTACTCTATGTACTTGTACTCGGTTGGACCAGAGGTGCGCATGTGAAAATCGAGTGGAAATCTTAAGGCAACGTGCCAGAGTAATGAAAAGTAGGTTACCCGACTAAGCATGCCTGTGTTATAATAATTTCAAGAACAAAAGTGTAAACTAAACTATTAAATTTTAAAAAGGGAACTGTTCGGTGGGAAGTCTCAGTAAGTCTCAGGGTGGTAAGAGACTCTTACTGTCATGATACTGTTTCCTCTCCAGGTGAGAGTGCGAGCAGTCAGGTCACGGCCCTATCAGCTGGTGGGTGCAGTGTGGCTCGAGGTATACATTCCTGGTTCTGCGCTGGGACTAAGTTGGACAGGCCAGGTGCAGCTGCTCTTGAGTTCCCTTGGAGGCCCAATTTGTATAGGTGACTCTCGAGTTTATGTTAGGTACTCGTTCTGTAGTTTGTCCCCTGGGCCGTGAAGAGAAGGGCTCTTGGCAGCCCCCATCTGTATGGGATACCTCCCATTCGCAGTTTCAGTAGTAGATGCTTTAGAGGTCTGCACCATCTCACAGTAATCTTTGTAAGATCAGGAAAAAGCTGTGAGTTAGAGCCTTATTGGATTTCCATGCTTCGGCGGCAGGTAGGCCACGAGGAACCTTAGAATGAAGTGGGGAAAATCAGCCATTCCCATGGTCTCTTGGATGCGCCTAATCTTGATGTTGTATCTGCGCCTGTGATCTTCCAGGGTGTCTGCTCTGTTTGCAGTGTTCAGTTGTTGCTGCTGGAGTTCTTCCATCTTGCATCCCACTGTGAAGAGTCGAGTGTTGTGGGCGTTATGTGAGGCCTCCAACTGAGTGAGTTTCGTGGACATTCCTTCCATAGTCTTTTAGAGTTTAGCCATGTCCACCAAGATATTTGTGTGTAGTTCAGCCAGCATAGTTTTCAGGTCTGTGTAGGTAACTGGTTCTCCATTGGTGGGGGCCCAGGTCCTTTTGTTTGGCCATGCGATAATCTCATGGGAGTATTACTCAGAGGAGTATGAAGAGGTCTTCAAGAAGTGCCATTCTGTCCCCATGTTTTACCCATTTAAGACATCCAATTTTAATTTCCTCTGGGAGCTGTTTTCTACCTCTTGAGCCTTCAGAGATTATCTACTAAGGAGCTTCCATTAGCGCTCCTGAGCTAATCCTCAATAACTCCTAGCCAATGAACTAAGTCCTGCAATGCCAGGCTTAGCTTCGGCAGAATGCTTTTGACAGGCCTGGAGGTTCTTGTGGAGGCCAGGAATGTTTCTCAGTGGACTCCAGGTAAGAAGTGAAGCTGTTCTAAATTAACTTGACTACATGCAATGGGAGGATGTATCACTTGGCACCATAACAACTACAGGATATTAAAGTGAATTTTATGCTTGCTGTATTCCTAAAATTTCATAACAGATGTTACCTGTGTGCAATTTACTTATATAATGTGAAAAATTACTGTAACAGATATTTTACTATAGAAATTATCCCTGTGTTCAAATTCCTATTAGTCTTGGGCTTGCCAATGGCTATAATTTTCATCAATGCAAATGTACAAATAGTACAAAACCAAAAAATTGTTACCGTTCACATCCATATGTACATTTAAATAAAAATTAAAAAAAATTCCCACAACAATAGCCAGTGAAGTGTAAGCTTGTGGAATCCAGACTCTTGGATGAGTCTTATGCTAACAGTTCACCTTGATACTTTTATCTGAAAGGCAAAAGCAATAATGAGACAGAAGAGCAGGGCCGGTGCAAGGATTTTTTGCTACACAGGCGAAGATGAATTTTGCCCCCCCCCCCCCCCCCCCCCAGTGTATTGTGTATTGTACCCCCTTTAGTGTGTCTTACACCCCCTTGTATGTCTCTTACAACCCCCATGTGTATCTCCTTTCCCCCCCAGCCCCTTTGTGTGTCTTTCTTTCCCACAGCCCTTTTCTGTGGGTCTCTCCCCTCAGCCTGTTTTTTGTGTGTCCCTCTTCCCCTCAGGCTCCTTTGTGTAACTTTTCCCTCCCAAGCCATATAGACATAGATATATAGCTACACACACATACAGGCACATAGTCACAGAAATATGCAGGCACACAATCAAACAAACACAGCCATACAGGCAAACAGTCATACAATCAACACATACAGGTACACAGACATACAGTCATACAGACACACACACAGAGACATGCAGACACTGGCATATAGATAAATAAAGACACATTTATACAAACACAGACATGCAGAGACATGAAGATGCAGGCATACAGAGACATACAGAACAAGGCATACAGATACATACAGGCATGCAGATACATACTTACACAGGCATGCAGGGACATATATACACAGACAGTCACACAAAGATATACAGAACAAGGCAAACAGAGACATATGGATACGGTCATACAGAGACATACAGACACAGGCATACAGTGACATTCAGAAACACACGGACACAGTCATAGAGACATACAGACACAGACATACACAGACAGACATAGTCATACAGAGACATGCAGACAGGTATACAGAGCAGGGGCAGATCCAGAACCTAATCTTGGGGGGGGGGTAGTGAGTTTCAGTGGGGTAATAGGGGCTCTAATTGAGGAGTTAGGGGCTGTAGTAGGGGGACAGGGGCTGTAGTTGAGAGTTAGGGGCTGTAATTGGGGGTTTAGGAAATGTAGTGGGGAATTGGGGCTGTAGTAGGGGGTTAGGGACTGAAGTAGGTTGATGGCTGCAAGTGGGAACAGGGGCTGTAGTGTGGGGGATATGGGCAGCAATTGGGGGAGAGGGGCTGTAGTGGGGGTAAGGACTGTAGTAAGGGAATAGGGGCTGTACTGGAGTTATGGGGTGTAAAAGGGAGTGGAAGGGATGTGAAGTAAGGGAGTTAGAGGCTGTAGAAGTGAGTATAGGGGCTGTGGTGGGAGCAAAGGAGCAAAGGGGCAATGTGGTTGGAGACGGGCAGTATGGTGGGAAACAGGGGCAGTAGAGGGGGACACGGGCAGTATGGTGTGGGCACAGGCTGTAACGAGGGACACTGAGGCAATAAAGTGGTGTCACAGGGACAGTATGGTAGGGGGTAAATGGGAAGTAGAGGGGGGGACAGGGGCTGTTGAGGCGGGTAGAGGAAGTAGAGGGGGAGACAGGGGCAGTAGAGGCGTGTGAAAGGGGGGCAGAGGCAGGGGCTGTAAAGGGAAATAGAGGAGGCACACGGGATAAAGAGGGGGGCACAAAAGCAATAGAGGGGGGCATGGGCAGTATAGTGGGGACAGGGGCTGTAAAGGGGGGCATGGGCTGTATAGGGGGCACATGGGCAGTATGGTGGGGCAGAGGCTTTAGAGGGAAAGAGGGTCTGTAGAGGGAAATAGAGGGGCAGTATGGTGGGGCAGGAGTTATGGAGGGAAATAGAGGTGCTATAGAGTGGCACAGGGGGCAGTAGAGGACAGGGTCAGTATGGTGGGGGCAGGGGCTATAGAGGTGCTGTAGAGGGGCACATGGGGCAGGGGCTATAGAGGGATGTAGAGGGGACATGGGCAGTATGGTGGGGCAGGGTCTATAGAGGGAAATTGAAGTGCTGGAGAGGGGCACATGGGGCAGTAGAGTGGGGACAGAGGCTATAGAGGGGCTGTTAAGGGGCAGGGGTAGCATGGTGGGGCAGGGGCTATAGAGGGACTGTTAAGGGGCAGGGGTAGCATGGTGGGGCAGGGGCTATAGAGGGGTCAGGGGCAGTATAGTGGGGCAGGGGCATAGAGGGACTGTAGAGGGGGCGGGGCAGTATGGTGGGGCAGGGGCTATAGAGGGACATAGAGGGTGGGGGCTATAGAGGGGCTGTAAAGGGGGCAGTATGGTGGGGCAGGGGCTAAAGAGGGTCTGTAAAGGGGGCAGGGGTAGTATGGTGGGGAAGTTTGGAGGGGCAGGGGCTGTAGAGGGGACAGGGGCAGTATGGTGGGGGCAGGGGTAGTATGGTGGGGGCAGGGGCTATAGAGGTGGCAGGGGTAGTATGGTGGGGGCAGGGGCTATAGAGGTGGCAGGGGGAGTATGGTGGGGGCAGGGGCAGTATGGTGGGGGCAGGGGCAGTATGGTGGGGGCAGGGGCTGTAAAGGGGGCACTATGGTGGGGGTGGGGCAGGGGCTATAGAGGGAAATAGAAGTGCTGTAGAGGGGCAAATGGGGCAGGGGCACTATGGTGGGGCAGGGGCTATAGAGGGGCTGTAAAGGGGGCAGGGGTAGTATGGTGCGGCAGTTTGGAGGGGGCAGGGGCCATAGAGGTGGCAGGGGTAGTATGGTGGGGGCAGGGGCTATAGAGGTGGCAGGGGAGTATGGTGGGGGCAGGGGCCCTATAGTGGGGGCAGGGGGAGTATGGTGGGGGGCAGGGGGAGTATGGTGGGGGGCAGGGGGAGTATGGTGGGGGCAGGGGGAGTATGGTGGGGGGCAGGGGGAGTATGGTGGGGGCAGGGGGAGTATGGTGGGGGCAGGGAGAGTATGGTGGGGCAGGGGCTGTATGGTGGGGCAGGGATAGTATGGTGGGGGCAGGGGGAGTATGGTGGGGGCAGGGGGAGTATGGTGGGGCAGGGGGAGTATGGTGGGGCAGGGGCTGTATGGTGGGGCAGGGATAGTATGGTGGGGGCAGGGGGAGTATGGTGGGGGCAGGGGGAGTATGGTGGGGGCAGGGGGAGTATGGTGGGGGCAGGGGGAGTATGGTGGGGGTAGGGGCCGTATGGTGGGGGCAGGGATAGTATAGTGGGGGCAGGGATAGTATAGTGGGGGCAGGGGGAGTATAGTGGGGGCAGGGGGAGTATAGTGGGGGCAGGGGGGAGTATAGTGGGGGCAGGGGCTGTAGAAAGGGGCTGGAAAAAAAACGTTTTGATTTAAAAAAAAAAAAAAAAAAAAATGCTTCTTCCCCACCCCCTTCCCCTCCCAGAAGCTTACCTTGGGCCAGGGAGGGAGAACCTTTCAACTGGTGGTCGGCTGGGAGGCTGGAGCTGCAGTCAGGACCGCTGGGGAGTCTGGGAGCAGTAGAAGTCCCGGCTGACTTCACTGCCCTGCTCCTGCTGTGTGCTAGCTGCAGGGAGAGAGGTGAGTTTACAAATCCGAGTCTCCAGCCAGAGGCAGGAGATCCGGATTTTTGCGCCCCCCTCCTCTGGCGCCCTAAGGCGCCTGTGCCGCCTTATGGACGCGCCGGCCCTGCAGAAGAGGACAATTTTTATGCACAACTTCAAATCAATAAACTGTAAATAAAACATACACATAGAGTGGGTGGTTGCACTGTAACAAGGCAGTGGCATTGTACAAGGACAAATTAATAAAAACAGAAATCAGTCCTGATTCCAAACTCCCAATACTTTTGGTGAGTCCCACCAGAAGAGTTCATCTTGTTGCTTTCAAGTAAAAATCAAGACAATAAATGCATTCGGTTTCAGACTAATCATAATTAATTCAAATCTTGGTGATTATTGATTAGTCTTAAATCCCAAATTCAGAAATGCATTAAAGATGTATGAAACAAGCAAAACGTCCAACAGATAATTTCATCAGTTTAGTAATTCAGAGTTAATAATCCTAAATATTTGTTCACTGGCAACACTAGCAGCCAGTTGTCAAATGTTTTTCTTTTTGTTTTGTTTTTTAGAAACCTCAATAGCATGAGGGTTAATCATGTGGCCTGTGTCTGTGTTTCAAAACCAGGTGTGAGATAGTCTGCAACTCTAAAGATTACAGGATTAGCTTGTTTGCAAGTGATGTTTTATTATCTTCAGCATCGCACATTGATATTCATCCTTGCCCTGTCTCTTTCAAATACTTTCTGAATTTGTGGCTCATTCTGGTTACAAGCAAAAAATGCAGTTTGTATGTATGAGTTTGTATGTGTCTTTGGCACCCAATTTTAATTTCAAGCCCAATCCCACCTGTATGTCTTCTCTTGATGCTCAAATTACTGCTCTTTACTATGATTTATGCACCTATAACCATCGGCCAATTTTAAATCTTGCATGATCTCTTGGGTCATTGGATGCCATATAGAATTTCCATGTTTGGTTGGGGATACTCATTGAAATTATGCCTTTGCCAAAGATATTGTACTTTTTCCAGGCTTTTGCTTCAATTTACATATCAGATGATAAAAAACTTTTAAAGTAAGTCAAAGCAGTTTGGATATATAGATCATGCCTCTGAAGTCTCACTGCTCAATTCTCTAAAAATGTAGGTGTTAAATCACCCTTGTTTCTGTTTATGCAGCCATAGCCATGGCTTCCCTTGCTGTGACTGACACAGCCTGCATGAAAACAAAATGGTTTCATTTTCAATCATATTGTTTTCATGCAGGCTGTGTCAGTTCCAGTCAGGGGAGGTGTGGCTAGGACTGCTTAAAGCGGCACTATCATGCCGAATTCCGTTTTTTTTTTAACCCCCCTCCCGCCTCAACTACATCCAATCGACCCCCTAGTCATCCCCAAATGCCCCTAAGCCCCCCACATTACCTATTTTTTATTCTTTATTTTCTGCCCCGATCTATATTCAGGGCGCCGCCATCTTTGTGTGGGTAGGTGAAGTCCCTGTGGGACACGTCATCTACCCACACTACACAGACTGTGAGATTCCCGCACATGCCCAGTGAAACACCTGGACATGCGAACGGGAATTTCACCTATTCATTCATTCATCAGACAGACGAATGAATGAATAGAAAAAATCAGACGAACAAACTAACACTGTGAATCAGTGTTCGTTTGTTTGTTCGGTTTATTACAAGGAGGGAGCTACCGGCGTGCAGCTCCCTCCTTGCATTATGTAAAGACAGAAGCGGCAGGGAGCAGTGCTCCCCACCACTTCATTAGCCCCCCAGGTCCTCCCCTCACTCTATGGGGGTCAATATGACCCCCATAATAGCATAAGGGAGATTCAAATCTCCCCAATGCCCCTACTCGCTATACCGCGAGTAGGGGCATGTCCACTAAACAGTGAGCAGCCTGTGGCTGCTCACTGTAAAAAAAAAAAAAAAGGGTAATAAGGGGGGGACGGGGGACCTACTGTCCTCCCCCGCCGGCCCCCACCCCTGGACGGCGGGTGGGGGCCATAATAGTAATAAGGGGGGGGGGGGACCTACTGTCCTCCACCCCCCGGCCCCCACCCCTGGGCGGCGGGTGGGGGCCATAATAGTAATAGGGGGGGGGGGGAACTACTGTCCTCCCCCCCCAGGCCCCCACCCCTGGGCGGCGGGTGGGGGCCATAATAGTAGTAGGGGGGGGGGACCTACTGTCCTCCCCCGCCGGCCCCCACCCCTGGACGGCGGGTGGGGGCCATAATAGTAATAAGGGGGGGGGGACACCTACTGTCCTCCACCCCCCGGCCCCCACCCCTGGGCGGCGGGTGGGGGCCATAATAGTAATAGGGGGGGGGGGGACCTACTGTCCCCCCCCCCCGGCCCCCACCCCTGGGCGGCGGGTGGGGGCCATAATAGTAATAAGGGGGGGGGACGGGACCTACTGTCCTCCCCCCCCCCCGGCCCCCACCCCTGGGCGGCGGGTGGGGGCCATAACAGTAACAAGGGGGGGGGACCTACTGTCCTCCCCCCCGGCCCCCACCCCTGGGCGGCGGGTGGGGGCCATAACAGTAACAAGGGGGGGGGGACCTACTGTCCTCCCCCCCGGCCCCCACCCCTGGGCGGCGGGTGGGGGCCATAATAGTAATAAGGGGGGGGGGATCTACTGTCCTCCCCCCCCCCGGCCCCCACCCCTGGGCGGCGGGTGGGGGCCATAACGATAATGGGGGGGGACCTACTGTCCTCCCCCCGCCCCCACCCCTGGGCGGCGGGTGGGGGCACCAAGTAAATTCCCCCCCCCCCCCCATCAAGGTGACTAGGGGTGCCCAAGCCCCTAGTCACCCACCCCCCACCCAAATAAAAAATGCCCCTCCCTACCCCCCTCACCCTAAAAAATAGTGAGGGGGGAATAAAATTGCTAACCTGTAAAGTAAAATTAAACTTACCATTCGACGTCTTCTTTTTTCTAAAATCTTCATTTTTCAGCCCCAAAAAAGGCCAAATAAAAAACCATCATAGCCGTCGAACTAAAAATAAAATAAAAAACCCGAGCGCAAAAAAAAAACCCCGACGAAAAAGAAAAAACCCGAGCGCACAAAAAAAATAATCCATCTTCACCCATGGAGGGCTCCGCGCAGACTGAGCTCCGCAGGGCGGGGCAAGGCTTATAAAGCCTTGCCCCGCCCTGCAATTAGCCTAAGAACACTCTGATTGGTGGGTTTAAGCCAATCAGAGTGCTCTTTGTCATTTTACAAGCGTGGGAAAGTTCTTTGGAATTTTCCCACGCTTGTAAAATGACACAGAGCACTGTGATTGGATGGCTTGAAATCCATCCAATCACAGTGCTCTGTGTCATTTTACAAGCGTGGGAAAGTAAGAACTTTCCCACGCTTGTAAAATGACACAGAGCACTGTGATTGGATGGCTTGAAATCCATCCAATCACAGTGCTCTGTGTCATTTTACAAGCGTGGGAAAATTCTTTGGAACTTTCCCACGCTTGTAAAATGACACAGAGCACTGTGATTGGATGGATTTCAAGCCATCCAATCACAGTGCTCTGTGTCATTTTACAAGCGTGGGAAAATTCCAAAGAACTTTCCCACGCTTGTAAAATGACAAAGAGCTCTCTGATTGGCTTAAACCCACCAATCAGAGTGTTCTTAGGCTAATTGCAGGGCGGGGCAAGGCTTTATAAGCCTTGCCCCGCCCTGCGGAGCTCAGTCTGCGCGGAGCCCTCCATGGGTGAAGATGGATTATTTTTTTGTGCGCTCGGGTTTTTTCTTTTTCGTCGGGTTTTTTTTTTTTGCGCTCGGGTTTTTTATTTTATTTTTAGTTCGACGGCTATGATGGTTTTTTATTTGGCCTTTTTTGGGGCTGAAAAATGAAGATTTTAGAAAAAAGAAGACGTCGAATGGTAAGTTTAATTTTACTTTACAGGTTAGCAATTTTATTCCCCCCTCACTATTTTTTAGGGTGAGGGGGGTAGGTAGGGGCATTTTTTATTTGGGTGGGGGGTGGGTGACTAGGGGCTTGGGCACCCCTAGTCACCTTGATGGGGGGGGGGGGGGGATTTACTTAGTGCCCCCACCCGCCGCCCAGGGGTGGGGGCCGGGGGGGGGGCAGTAGGCCCCCCCCCCCTATTACTATTATGGCCCCCACCCGCCGCCCAGGGGTGGGGGCCGGGGGTGGGAGGACAGTAGGTCCCCCCCCCCTATTACTATTATGGCCCCCACCCGCCGGCCAGGGGTGGGGGCCGGGGGGGAGGACAGTAGGTCCCCCCCCCTACTACTATTATGGCCCCCACCCGCCGCCCAGGGGTGGGGGCCTGGGGGGGGGAGGACAGTAGGTCCCCCCCCCTATTACTATTATGGCCCCCACCCGCCGCCCAGGGGTGGGGGCCGGGGGGGAGGACAGTAGGTCCCCCCCCCCCTACTACTATTATGGCCCCCACCCGCCGCCCAGGGGTGGGGGCCGGAGGGGGAGGACAGTAGGTCCCCCCCCCTCTTATTACCATTATGGCCCCCACCCGCCGGCCAGGGGTGGGGGCCGGGGGGGAGGACAGTAGGTCCCCCCCCCCTACTACTATTATTGCCCCCACCCGCCGCCCAGGGGTGTGGGCCGGGGGGGAGGACAGTAGGTCCCCCCCCCCCTTTATTAACATTATGGCCCCCACCCGCCGCCCAGGGGTGGGGGCCGGGGGGGGAGGACAGTAGGTCCCCCCCCCTCATTATCTTTATGGCCCCCACCCACCGCTCAGGGGTGGGGGCCGGGGGGGGGGGGATAATAGGTCTCCCTCCCTTATTTTACTTAACGGCCCCCACCCGTCATTTAGGGGTGGGGGGCAATATTTTTTTTTTTTTTTTTCTACAGTGAGCAGCCACAGGCTGCTCACTGCTTACTAGACATGCCCCTACTCGCGGTATAGCGAGTAGGGGCATATTATTTACTAATACTAAGTAATCTTTACTTAGTATTAGTACATTTGGCTTCAAGACCAATTCAGGTCTTTCAGCCTTTTAGTAGATAGCTCCCTGATACCGTGGGAATTAGGGAGTTATCTACTAAGCGGCTGCAAGATGCAGCCACAGCAATGAATAGGATCGGAGTTTCATTCATTTGAATGAAATTCCGATACGAACAAAGTACCGAATTGCATCCTAACACCAATGGAGAAACTCTTCTCATTCTGTTAGGATGCAATTCGGCAGTTTTGCCGGCGTTCTGTCTAAGTGACAGGACTTTCGGCAATACTGACAGGAAGCATTGTGGGAACTGGGAGGAAAGCTAGGGATCATGGGAAAATTGCTCTGACCAGCGGAAATGAAGCACACTTTGCTCCTCCGCTGGTCAGAGCTGGTCAAGCGGAGGAATCCTCCATAAGACAGAGTCCCTACTTTGTCTTATGATTTTCAAGAAAACTAAAGAAGAATGGAAGAAATGAATAACAGATCCCGAGAGAGGGGGAGAAGAGGAAGAGATTGAGGAAAGGTAAGTTCGGCATGACAGTGCCGCTTTAAACAAAAACAAGGGTGATTTAACTCCTAAATGAGCAGTGAAACTTCAGAGGCATGATCTATATACCCAAACAGCTTTATTAAGCCAAATTAGTTTTGGTGACTATAGTGCCCCTTTAATGAAATGGAACTCATCAAAATAATCTATTTGTTGGGTTGACATTGAATACTTATTTGAACTCCAAGGTAAATTTGTAATACTACCCTGGTCAAAGTTGAATAAGAGAGCATTTAGGGTCTGTTATCATATGCAGTGCAACTTTTGGTGTAAAAGCACTTTTAAAGATGGGCTATTGTCTCATGACACATCTATTACATGGGACCCTATCTTGCATAGGAGATGGAAAAAAGTAGGGATGATTCTACATGGTGCTTTTCACATTCCTTGACCACTTTTGTTGATATTCCTAAGTTGTTAGTCTTGGTCACATTTACCCAGTTATCTCTCTTTTTAGTTTTAGGGGTTTTGGGTGTAGGGACATATATTTCCACATAAAGCTTACATGTGTTTAGGTTGTGGAGTTTTGGGAGAGTGTTTTCATTTTTTAACAGACTACTTGATTTATCTATGAGATTTGACCCTAAATTGATCCTCGTAAATGGCATTCCATTGGCTTTAACATTATCTGGGCCGTCACTACTCTACTGTGTAAATTTTCTTTGTATAGAATCTCTTGTTTGCATAGCGCACAGATAGAAGAAGCAAATCGCTGATTTTGACATCTTATTAAATAAAATAAATAGCATATCACAGCACAAACTCTCTACACAAGTTCTAGGTTGACTTCCTTTTCATAACAGAGTTATGGTTAACTGAGAATTGATATACGTTGTGCTACATGGTTTGTTCTTTGGTAGTGAACACTTATTTTATATTAAAGAATCTCTAACATCATCCATACTAATTCATAAAGTGATGTATAATACCTCCCTTATGCTCCCAATGCCCCCTAAAACCTACCTATTGCTCCGATGCTGCAGATAGGAGCATGTCTATTGAGCAGCGAGGAGCTACCAGCTCCTCATTGGAATTAAAACTAACTACTGCACAGGTCCAGTTGTTAAAAAATGCTGCGGCTGGCACTGCTCCTGATCTGCCTGCTTGGCTGACATCATCGGTACTTGTGTTTTGAGCCAATCACAATGCTTTCCCATAGGATCAGGAGCAGAGCCACCAGAAGCCAAACACAGCCCTGGCCAGTCAGCATCTCCTCATAGAAATGAATTGAATCAATTAATTTCTATAAGGAAAGTTCAGTGTCTCCATGCACTCAGTGTCACTACCCCAGGAATCACCTCTAGTGTGCAGCACTGCCGCAGGAAGCACCTCTAGAAACCATATGAGGAGTGGTTGGTGGAGGTATACCTAGGCTGTAATGTAAACACTGCATTTTCTTTGAAAATACAGTGTTTACTGCAAAAAGCCTGAAGGGAATGATTATGCTCACCAAAACAAATACAATAAGCTGTAGTTCTGGTGACTATAGTATCCCTTTAATGTTGATGGTGAGGTAGACATCCTATTGTCCACCCTCTACCTCTCCCACTCATAGGCTTTGGGGAGGGGGAGATTAGTAACAATGAGGGAGTAGATATACCATTGTCCACACCCTCCAAAAGGTTAGGTCCATTTCCTCTTTCCCCTGCTGACTAGGGTATCTAAACCTAACCCCCCCTCCCCCAATAAAAATCAATGTCTATCCCTTTCACTAATAACAGTAAGAGGAGCCCTAATAAATCTACAACTTACAAAAACTATGCATTCTGAGCCTTAACAAAAGGCCATAGAAAAGTCATAATAACTCAAATGCAACTTTTAAAGATAAAAAAATGCAACAAAAAAGAAAAAAAAATACATACACAGAAATACAATAAGGGCTCTGCATATAATGCATTTCCATACTTTGAAATATCCCTAAAGGAAGGGAGTTGGACAGTGACCTGTCAACACCCGGCTCACTGGCTGAGGGATATGATTGAGTAGGGACCTGTTTCTGCCCCCCCCCCCCTCCCTCCTGGATTTTACAGGCCATTAAATGGGGCATTTCATATAAACTGGCCAGTAATATGGAAAGGATTGGGTAGGGACCTGTTCCTGCCCCCCCCTGGATTTTATAGGCCCTCGAATGGGGCCTTTCATATCAACTGGCCAGCAATAGTTCTAATTGTTTTAATTACAGTGAGAAGCCACTACATGACAGATGAGGGCACAAGGGAGGTATAATACCTCCCCTTTACTAATATAGGGGCTTTATAGACCCCATAGTCATTTTTATTTTCTTAGTACTAATGAATTGCTTTGTATAGACAAAATTAATCTGAACTGAAATGCCACATGGGGGAAATTCAGTTCATCTGAACCAAAGTGTTATTTTGTGTGTGTGGGGAATGAAGGTATGTGGGGAAGAAGTGTGTATGTGGGTGAAGAGATGTGTGTGAAGGGGTGCACTCTGTGTGTATGTAAAGGTGTACTCTGTGTTGGTGGGAGTGTACTGTATGTGAAGGGTTCACTGTCTGTGAGGGTGTACTGCGTTCATGGGGTGTAGAGAGTAAGATAGGGAAGAGCTTTACAATTTTTACTATAATATTCCTCTTTCCCTCATCTTACCTTGCAGGGAGGGGGTGACACAATCAGATCCGTGGTGGTTGAGAAGGTTGCCTATCCATCGGGTACAAGGGAGGTCATGAGATTGAGCTCTTGGAGCTCAAGCACTTACAGAGACTGACCCATACAAACCCAGACAGATCATACACACAGACTGACTCATACACACACACAGACTGCTCCCCCACAAAGACAGCCCCATACATACACAGACTGACCCTCCCACACACACACAGATTGACCCATACACACAAACACAGACTGCCCCTCCCACACACAAACCGACCCACTCCATACAGACTGACCCATGCACACACACAGACTGACCCCCACACACAGACTGACCCCCCCTACACACAGACTGACCCATACACACACACACACACACACACACACAGAGACTGACTCACCCCACACAAACTGACCCCTACACACACAGACTGAACCCCCACCCCACACACAGACTGACCCACCCATACACACACAGGCTGCCCACAGACTGATCCACTCCCCACAGTCTGACCCACCCCGCACAGACTGACCCATACACACAGACTGACACCCCCCAACACAGACGGACCCATGCACACACACAGACTGACCCATACTCACACACACAGCCTGCCCCCCTCCCACACACAGACTGAGCCACACACAATTGTCGTGACTCCCCCTTACCAGCAGCTGCCTGGATACCTCTGTGCAGAGCTGAGCTTCCTCTCCCTGTCTCTCCCCTGCGCTGCTCTCTATGACCCAGGAGGAAGTCCTCCCAGCACAGTGTCCCCTCTGGCCGCACGCGGGCAAAGAGTGTCCTCCCAGCACAGTGTCCCCACTCCTTGTGAAGGGAGACTCAGTGCTCCCGTCTTCAATTTCAATTGGGTGGGCACAAGGGGGGGCACTGCATGATGTGGAGGAGGGAGGGGGGACACCACTGGATCCACCCAAAGAATGCACGGGTCAGGCTGACGTGATCCGTATAAGACTGACTGCTTATCTTGCAGGTCCACCCACTAAGGGCTGATCATGTAGGAGCTATGCTTTATGAAAAGTTCCTTTGTGTCCCCAAAATGGGTTTTTTTACTCCAGAGAGTAAACCTATGATGGCAGGACTGGACCCTGAAATAGTGAACAGTTGAGAGACCTGCGGTTGGACAAATTGAAGTGGTTATGTTACATAGCATCTCTTTAAGTAACTTTTTTTTAGCAAAAAGGTTAGAATTTGATATGGCTCTAGCATAGCAAAAACTGTGCCATTATTGTTTGCAAAGATTACTGCATAGGTAGAGTAAATGTAGAACATGCATTTTGTTTTAATATGGAAAATGTCTGTAGTCTGAAATGTATAATGATGATTTAAAGATATGCCATACTCTCATTCTAGCAACATATAACAACAAACCGAGTTGTTCTGCAGCATGTTTATCATTATTTTTATCCCCTTCCCTGGAGTTATGACCCTCTGAAGTATTCTGCTTTTGATAATTTTGTGCATACCTCTGCCATTAACAGACAAACGCACCATTACCAATAAGCCCCTGTCAGTTTATCAAAGCAGAATAGTTACAGAACAAAGTCAGCCAGCAGAAGGACATGATTCACATTTAAGACAGCAGTCCATCCTTATTTCCTTTTCATGTGGTTTGCTCACATTAGACTTTTAACTCTCTCTGAGCTAAACTGGAAAGATAAGGAGGATCTATTTCAAATAGAAGTAATATTTTCTTAACATTCTCAATTACTAAGAGTTTTTTTGAATGAAAAAGAAAGAAGAAGAGTTCAGAAAAAGGCAATTTTTTAAAAGTACTTTTAACAGGACAACATATTTAGAACAACTTAATTTGTTGCCAATTTGTCAATAATCTGGTGGGAAATGCAAATCTGGTCTGGGTACTACTAGCCTATTTTACCTACCTCATTGATTAAACTAGAAATGTTCAAGTAGCACGGTGTACCATATTTCTTACCATAATTCTATCTCTGGGACAAATATCAAATTATCTTTGTAAACCATATTCTGAAGGACTATTTTCTAATTCTTGCTTCTCCTACCTTTGTTCTATGCTACAGATACCTTTGCTCTATGATGCAGATACTAGATTTTCCCCCAGCACTCAGCATAGTTTTTGGTAGTTGGACAAAAACAAAGATTCGGATCAGGATCCACCTTGGGAGGCATTGTTAAAATAGCATTGCAAGTACCAAAACACTTACAGTGGTCTGTAGTGGTTATGGTGCCAGAGGTGCCTTGGCTTTCAACCAATGTCATTATTCAAACTGTTTGCTAATGGTTTTACGTCTTATCTGCTGGAGTGCCAGGCAACAAAAGCAACTTCAATGCTAAAGAGGAAAACATAAAGGTCAAGAGTATGAAGAGAGATAAATAAAAAAAAAATGAATGAGGGAGTACAGACCTTAAAGGCAAAAAGGAAAAGTCACGAAAACAAAGGAAGCAATCAGAATTGAAATCTATAGCAAAACAAAGTAAATTGAGGTATACGAGGTAAACACAATTAGGGCAAGCCAGGATAAAACTGGACCGGGTAGAACAAGATAGTAAACAGCTAAACAGTTTCTAGCCAGATTTGGTACTGTTAGCTTGAGGATAACCATATAATTGAGATCTGTAGCCTAGTTATCTTTAATTATTTAGTACTTAATATTAGAATAGTATTTGGAGGCATTACATATATATAGGCATTTTTGAGAATTCATTAAGAAGCAAAATATAGATGTATGCTCCTCTTATTTTATTAAATCCTCATATTCTGCATGCGTTATTATTTACCTTTCTCATAGTTCCGTATCTCTACAAGGTACTTTTTTCTCCAGATGTAGTAATAGGGGTTCTATGATGCCATGTACTTTAAATTGGTAGACATTTTCTCATACATGATTATACAGGCTAGAATTCAAAGTGTTATTAGTTTTGTTTTTACACATACAGTCAGCTCTATTAGGAGATTAAACAGACTCATGGAATACACTAATTGGTCCATAAGCTATAATTGTAATTTAAAATATAGATGGCCTTACTCAATTTACTCAAGTGTCAAAGCTGTTAATAGCCCCAGTTCTATTGGTAAAACTATTATTAGCACCAGTTACAATGGCAAAGCTGATATTAGCCCTAGTACCAGTGGAACATTTGCGAAATAATCCAAACTATTAAAATAATTGAAAAAAAAAAAAATAATAATAATATATATATATATATATATATATATACACACACACACACACACACACACACACACACACACACGTCAGTTCACATATCTCAGTGGCATAGCAGGTCCCTGCTGACTCCCATACTCCCTCCCACCCTCCAAGTGAGACCTGGCAGCGATCCTGCTCTGCTTGCCAGGTCTCCTCCGTGCGGTGCAGTGAGTGAGGATAAGAGGCGGGGCAGGAGGCATGGGAAGTGAGGTCACTTCCTGTGCCTCCTGTTCTGCGAGTGAGGAGGAAGAGCAGCCTCGCAGAGACATCAGGTAAGCTCTTTCTAGTCCTCTCCTCACTGCACAGCCCCCTATCTCCCTGACAGTCACCTGTACCCCACCTTCCCTGCCTCCCTGACAGCCCCCCTCTGCTCATGTCTACCAGCACAGCTCCCCTATCCCCCTGTCTCACTGACAGTCCCCTCTACCCCTGCCTCCCTGACAGCCTCCTCTCCCCCTGTCTCCCTGACAGCTCCCCTCTTCCCCTCCCTCGCATGCACAGATCACCTCTCCCCCTCCCTCCCCTGCACACATCCCCTCTACCCATGCATCTCCTGCACAGATCTCCTCTCACCCTCCCTCCCCTGTACATGTCCCCTCTCCCCTGCCTCCACTGCACAGATCCCCTCTCTTCCCTGCACATATCTCCTCTCCCCTGCCTCCCATGCACGGATCACCTCTCCCCCTCCCTCACCTGCACAAATCCCCTCTCCCCCTCCCTCCCGTGCACACATTCCCTCTACCCGTGCCTTCCCTGCACAGATCTCCTCTCCCCCTCCCTCCCCTGTACACGTCTCCTCTCCCCTGCCTCCACTGCACAGATCCCCTATCTCCCCTGCACATATCTCCTCTCCCCCTCCCTTGCACAGATCACCTCTCCCCCTCCCTCACCGGCACAAATCCCCTCTACCCCTCCCTCCCTTGCACAGATCCCCTCTCCTCCTCCCTCCCCTGCACATATCTCCTCTATCCCTCCCTCCCCTGCACAGATCCTCTCTCTCAGCCTCCCCTGCAACCGGACAGTCCACCTCAATTTCCTGTACATACCCCTCTCCCCCTGCCTCCCCTGCACAAATCTCCTCTCTCCCCTGCACAGATCCCCTCTCCCCCCTCCCCTGCACAGATCCCCTCTCCCCTCCCTTGCACAGATCTCGTCTACCCCTCACTCCCCAGCACAGATCCCCTGTCCCCTTCCCTTCCCTGCACAGATCCCCCTCTCCCTCCTCTGCACAGACCCCTCTCCCCCACCTCTCCGACACCCTGACAGTCACTCTCCCTTCCTTGTACAGATCCCCTCTCTTCCCTGCCTTCCCTGCACCGTACCCCCTCTCTGTACATATCCCACTCCTTCCCTGCACCTTCCACAGCCCCCCCCCCACACACACTGTTACAAATCGCTATTTGTAACTGGCCCTTTAAATGAAAAATTGCCCTGCTTCCCTGGATTGTGGAGAAGCCTATTTGCCAGCCTCCTTCCTTATGACTATGGCCCTGTGTGAGCGGTGATACCCCAGATGGCTATGCCATGGAGCCTATTCATATAATGAAAGACTATGGGAAAGACTTTAGCTCCGTGGCAATTGAACTGTGTGAATAGGATCTGCGCGCTATTCGGTAGTTTTGTGCGCTCAGATCCTAGCTATCTGGGGATATGTGAAATGTCTGTGTGTTATGTGTAAAATGTGACTTTATGTATTTTAAAGTGTTTTATGTTGTTTTGCAACCATGTGGTTAATGGAGTCTGCCTCTAGTCCTGGATCATTGAATTACTTCCCCCCATTGTCTCCAGGATAGAGGGCCCTGTAAAACCATGCTTCCAGAAGGTCAAATGCACATTTTTACTAACTTCTGAACCCCTGGTCCAATTCGTATGATTTTTGAGTATGTTGTTCCCCTGAATGGATTGATTGTGAATATGTATTTTTATGCGAATGTGATGTATATTGTGGGAGTTATGAATGTTGTGTAAAAACTGTATTTTTACTGTCTGTGATAATTATGTTAATCCCTTGTGTAGCATAATTATATCACAGACATAGGGGAGGATTTTGTGTGTAATTACTGGGAGTGGTTTTAATGATGTACGTGTATGATTGGTTGTTTTGTCCCGCCCTGTGGGTGGTCCTGTATTTTCAAAATGGTAATAAAAACCAGGCTGGGTGTTCCAGCACCTCAGACCTCTTCTGACCCTCTAACTTGCAGCCTCGACTCATGTTTGTAGGGGACAGCTATAATCACTACAGGGATTGCTATGCTCTTCATACTCCCTTAGCTACTGAGCTCTTGTAAGAGCTCTGGTTCCTGATCCTGCTTCCTCTACAGAAGGAAGAGGTTTGCCTATTGGAACCTGGAGCCTGGTCGTAGGTCCAGGGCGCAGAGCAGACGGCGAGATACCAGCCCAGCAGCGGTGGTTCGTGGAGTTCGCAGTGCTTATGGTGGCTACGGTGCTGATGGTCCTTTGGTGAGCGCTAGGAGCATCCTGTTCTACGGTCCAACTTCCAGCCAGCCTGGAGGCAACCGTAACACACACCCTCTCCCTCCCTGACAAAAAAAGTAAAAAAAAAATGTGTATATAAAATTAAATTCAATTAGCGTGATTCCTTTCACACAAATAAAAAGGTAAATATACTGAAGTGCTTCAGTAACAATTTTTTAAAGGAACACTCTGCCCAAATGGGCAACCCCGCCTCCCCCAATAAAAACAGTGATATTCCCCCACTGAATTACATGAATTAACTTTTCATGCATGTATTCATTGGGTGTATATCTTAAAAAAGCTTGAAAAGGTTGTTTTGTTGGGCTAGAGGCGTTGAGTACTTAAAAGAGGTATATCTGGTGCAGCCATGGACGTCTGCGACTGCACTGGACATGACATGGGTTGAGATAGGGGCGGCAAACTCAGGATTATCCCCGGGCGGCAAAAGTTCTAGCTACGCCACTGATATTTCTTGTATATATTTGATTTATTACTTTTACTTTTTGTTGTTTGTGTGTGTCTACAAATTGTTTTAAACTGCTTATTTAATTAAAGTACAATTTAAGTAAATTGATTCCTTTCGCAATCTGAATTATGATCATTAGTGAGGTCGCGAACATAAAATATTCGGTTCGCGAACGCGAACTTCCGCAAATGTTCACGAACGGGCGAACCGCCATAGACTTCAATGGGCAGGCGAATTTTAAAACCCACAGGGACTCTTTCTGGCCACAATAGTGATGGAAAAGTTGTTTCAAGGGGACTAACACCTGGACTGTGGCATGCCGGAGGGGGATCCATGGCAAGAGTGCAGAGTCTGGTTTTAATCCATAAAGGGCATAAATCACCTAACATTCCTAAATTGTTTAGAATAACGTGCTTTAAAACATCAGGTATGATGTTGTATCAATCAGGTAGTGTAAGGGTTACGCCTGCTTCACAGTGACAGACCAAACTCCCCGTTTAACGCACCGCAAACAACCGCAAACAGTCCATTTGCCGAACCGCAAACTCCCCATTTGCACAAGGTTGGATACCAAGCTAGCCATGTCCCGTTCCTTGTCCTCACTGATGTCATTGAAGGTCTCTCTTCCTCCACCCAGGAAGCGGGAGATGGAAAAAGATGCTTGGTCGGTCCTCCTACTTCAAATTTGGGGCACTGTGCGTGCAATCTAATGTGCCACCAGATAGGAGTAGTTAGTGTGTTAAGTAGTACTATTCTTATCAGTTTAATCCCTGTTACGTCCCCTATCAGGGGACGTGTATATAAGGCATCGATTTTAGGAAGCGGGAGATGGAAAAAGATGCTTGGTCGGTCCTCCTACTTCAAATTTGGGGCACTGCGCGTGCAATCTAATGTGCCACCAGATAGGAGTAGTGTGTTAAGTAGTACTATTCTTATCAGTTTAATCCCTGTTACGTCCCCAATCAGGCACTGTGTGCCAGACATGCCATTACTTCCTTTTGCACGATTTTAGGAAGTGGGAGATGGAAAAAGATGCTTGGTCGGTCCTCCTACTTCAAATTTGTGGCACTGCGCATGCAATCTAATGTGCCACCAGATAGGAGTGGTGTGTTAAGTAGTACTATTCTTATCAGATTAATCCCTGTTATGTCCCCTATCAGGGGACGTGTACATAAGGCATCGATTTTAGGAAGCGGGAGATGGAAAAAGATGCATGGTCGGTCCTCCTACTTCAAATTTGGGACACTGCGCGTGCAATCTAATGTGCCACCAGATAGCAGTAGTGTGTTAAGTAGTACTATTCTTATCAGTTTAATCCCTGTTACGTCCCCTATCAGGGGACGTGTATATAAGGCATCGATTTTAGGGAGCGGAGATGGAAAAAGATGCTTGGTCGGTCCTCCTACTTCAAATTTGGGGCACTGCGCATGCAATCTAATGTGCCACCAGATAGGAGTGGTGTGTTAAGTAGTACTATTCCTATCAGTTTAATCCCTGTTATGTCCCCTATCAGGGGACGTGTATATAAGGCATCGATTTTAGGAAGCGGGAGATGGAAAAAGATGCTTGGTCGGTCCTCCTACTTCAAATTTGGGGCACTGCGCGTGCAATCTAATGTGCCACCAGATAGGAGTGGTGTGTTAAGTAGTACTATTCCTATCAGTTTAATCCCTGTTACGTCCCCTATCAGGGGACGTGTATATAAGGCATCGATTTTAGGAAGCGGGAGATGGAAAAAGATGCTTGGTCGGTCCTCCTACTTCAAATTTGGGGCACTGCGCGTGCAATCTAATGTGCCACCAGAAAGGAGTGGTGTGTTAAGTAGTCCCCCTCATCAGGCCTTTTTTAGTCGAATGTATCACCCACTGTCAGTCCCTTCGGGATCCATCCCTCATTCATCTTAATAAAGGTGAGGTAATCTAGACTTTTTTGACCTAGGCGACTTCTCTTCTCAGTGACAATACCTCCTGCTGCACTGAAGGTCCTTTCAGGACACTTGAAGCGGGGCAGGCCAGAAGTTCTATCGCAAATTGGGATAGCTCAGGCCACAGGTCAAGCCTGCACACCCAGTAGTCAAGGGGTTCATCGCTCCTCAGAGTGTCGATAAGTTAAGGCGAGGTAGTCTGCTACCTGTCGGTCGAGTCGTTCTCTGAGGGTGGACCCCGAAGGGCTGTGGCGATGCGTAGGACTTAAAAAGCTCCGCATGTCCTCTATCAACAATACGTCTGTAAAGCGTCCTGTCTTTGCCGGCGTGGTCGTGGGAGGAGGAGGATTACTTTCACCTCTTCCCCTGTTCGATTCCCGTTGTGCTGTGACATCACCCTTATACTCTGTGTAAAGCATACTTTTTAATTGATTTTGGAACTGCTGCATCCTTTCCGACTTGCCGTAATTCGGTAACATTTCAGGCACTTTCTGCTTATACCGGGGGTCTAGTAGCGTGGACACCCAGTACAGGTCGTTCTCCTTCAGCCTTTTTATACGAGGGTCCCTCAACAGGCAGGACAGCATGAAAGACCCCATTTGCACAAGGTTGGATGCCGAGCTACTCATGTCCTGTTCCTCGTCCTCAGTGATCTCTCTGAAGGTATGTTCTTCCCCCCCAGCCACGTACAACACCACGGGTACCAGATAGGTGACAACGAGCACCCTGGGATGCCTGTTGTAGTTGGTCTTCCTCCTCAAAGCCACATTCCTCCTCTGACTCCTCTTCCTCACAATCCTCTTCCAGCGTTGCCGCAGGTCCAGCAAGCGATGCTGATAAGGCTGTTTCTGGTGGTGATGGTGACCACAACTCTTCCTCTTCACGCTCATTTACGGCCTGATCCAGCACTCTTCGCAGGGCACGCTCCAGGAAGAAAACAAATGGTATGATGTCGCTGATGGTGCCTTCGGTGCGACTGACTAGGTTTGTCACCTCCTCAAAAGGAGGCATGAGCCTACAGGCATTGCACATGAGCGTCCAGTAAATCCCAGCTCCGCAGAGGCTGTCCTAGCACCCCGGTCATACAAATACTCGTTAATGTTTTTTTCTTGTTGGAGCAGGCAGTCGAACATTAGAAGTGTTAGATTCCAACGTGTCGGGCTGTAATAAAACAAGCACCTAACTGGCATGTTGTTTCACCGCTGGATATTGGAAAAGTGCGCCATGGCCGTGTAGGAACGCCTGAAATGGCCACACACCTTCCTGGCCTGCTTAAGGACGTCCTGTAAGCCTGGGTACTTATGCACAAAGCGTTGTACGATCAGATTACACACATGTGCCATGCACAGCACATGTGTCAACTTGCCCAAATGCAATGCCGCCAACAAATTTCTTCCGTTGTCACAAACCACTTTGCCCATCTCCAGTTAGTGCGGAGTCAGCCACTGATCCACCTGTGCGTTCAGGGCGGACAGGAGTGCTTTCAGGCAAGTCAACCCCAAGACGGCGTGACACTGCTGTATCCCGGATGTTGAACAGTACCTGGGGAGCTGGGGGGGTGCCGTTGATGTGGAGCAAGACGCAGCAGCAGAAGAGGACTCAGCCGAGGAGGTTATGGAAGAGGATGGAGTAGGAGGAGTAGAGGAGGTGGCAGCAGGCCTGCCTGCAAGTCGTGGCGGTGTCACCAACTCCTCTGCAGAGCCACGCATTCAATGCTTGGCAGCTGTCAGCAGGTTTACCCAATGGGCAGTGTAGGTGATATACCTGCCCTGACCATGCTTTGCAGACCAGGTATCAGTGGTCAGATGGACCCTTGCCCCAAAACTGTGTGCCAGACATGCCATTACTTCCTTTTGCACAATTGAGTACAGGTTGGGGATTGCCTTTTGTGCAAAGAAATTTCGGCCGGGTACCTTCCACTGCGGTGTCCCAATAGCTACAAATTTTTGGAACACCTCAGACTCCACCAGCTTGTATGGTAAAAGCTGGTGGGCTAAGAGTTCAGTCAAGCCAGCTGTCAGACGCCGGGCAAGGGGGTGACTTTGTGACATTGGCTTCTTACGCTCAAACATGTCCTTGACAGACACCTGACTGTGGGCAGATGAGCAGGAACTGCTCAAGGCGAGAGACGGAGGGGCAGATGGTTGAGAGGGGGCAGGGAGGACAGCAGTGGTTAACGTGACTGAAGATGCTTGACCAGGAGGAGGATGGCAGCTTAGAGTTTGTGTGCTGCTTGTACTCTGCCACTAGCTCCTTGCGACGACCTCCCCCTGCTTCCAACTTGTCTCCTCCTCCTCCTCCTCTCTGTCTCCCCATCTGAACTTTCGCCCTGTTCTTCTTCTCTTCTAGCGGGCACCCACGTGACATCCACGGACGCATCGTCATCATCAACCGCTTCACTTGTATCTGACAACTCAGCAAAGGAAACAGCAGTGGGTACAACATCATCATCATCACACCGTATGTGTGTAATGCTGCCTGACTGAGACATATCCCTGTTATCTACATCCTCTGGCAATAATGGTTGCGCATCACTCATTTCTTCCAACTGATGTGTAAATAACTCCTCTGACATACCAAGTGAAGCAGCTGTGGTGCTAGTGTTGGTGGTGGCGGCAGACGGGCGAGTGGTAACTTGAGAGGTGCCCGAAGCTAAGCTGGAGGAGGATGGTGCGTCGAGGTTCCGAGCGGAAGCTGTAGAAGATTGGGTGTCCTGTGTTAGCCAGTCAACTATGTCCTCAGAACTTTTCAAGTTCAGGGTACGTGGCCTCTGAACACTGGGCATTATTCTAGGGCCAAAGGGAATCACAGCACCACGACCACGACGGCCGCCGCGGGGTGGCCTGCCTCTGCCTGTCATTTTTTTTTGATTAGTGGTACTATGCGTGCAAGCTACTGTGACAACAGATATGAGTGGCACTGGTGTGACACTGTGCCCTGGCAGGCCCTGAAACGCACACCTGTGAATGAAACTGACTGCTATTATAAATGCAAGCTATTGGGACACCAGTGAGTTAGTGGTGGCACTGGGCAAGTGGGGACAGTATACGCTGTGAGCCTGACACACACGCTGGCAGACAACTAACTGCTATTCAATCTATTACAGTCATTTTTTTTTTTTTAAATGTGCAATACTGTTACACCAGATATGAGTTGCACTGGTGTGACACTGTGCCCTGGCAGTCCCTGAAATGCACACTAGTGAAGGAAACTGACTGCTATTATATTACAGTCCAAAAAGCTTTTTTTTTGTTAAATGCAAGCTATTGTGACACCAGATATGAGTGGTGGCACTGGGCAAGTGGGCACAGTATACGCTGTGAGCCTGACACACACACTGGCAGACAACTAACTGCTATTCAATCTATTACAGTCAAAATTGTATATATTTTTTTAAATGTACACTACTGTTACACCAGATATGAGTTGCACTGGTGTGACACTGTGCCGTGGCAGGCCCTGAAACGCACACTCGTGAAGGAAACTGACTGCTATTAGACATGTGCAATTCGTTTCGGTCCTAATATGAATTTGGACGAATTTCGTGCAATTCGGACATTCTGGTACTTCCGAATGTCCGAATTGCTGAAGTTCCAAAGTGCCGAAGTTCCAAAGTGCTGAAGTGCCAAAGTTCCGAAGATGCCGAATTTTCGAAGTGCTGAAGTGACGAAGTTCCGAAGTGTCGAAGTGCTGAAGTTGCCTGAAGTTACGAAGTGCTGAAGTTCCGAAGTTCCGAAGATGCCGAATTTCCGAAGTGTTGAACTGCCGAATTGCAAAAATTCAGAATTTCGGAATGCCGAACCGAACCGAAAATATTCCCCATGCACATGCCTAACTGCTATTATATTACAGTCCAAAAAGTTTTTTTTTTTTTTAAATGCAAGCTATTGTGACACCAGATATGAGTGAGTGGTGGCACTGGGCAGGCCCTGAAACGCACACTCTTGAAGGAAACTGACTGCTATTATATTACAGTCAAAAAAGTTTAGTTTTTTTAAAATGCAAGCTATTGTGAAACCAGTGAGTGAGTGGTGGCACTGGGCAAGTGGGCACAGTATATGCTGTGAGCCTGACACACAGACTGGCAGGCAGGCAACTGCAATTACATTACACAGAAAAAAAAGCAGACTGATGTTCTAGCCCTAAAAAGGGCTTTTTGGGGTGCTGTCCTTACAGCAGAGATCAGATGAGTCCTTCAGGACTGTAGTGGACACTGAATGCACTAGCCTAGCTATCAATTTCCCTATCAAATCAGCAGCAGCTACACTGTCCCTACTCTCACTAAGAATGCAGCTTCACAATGAATGTAAAATGGATGTTGTCCAGGAGTTGGGAGGGTCTGGGAGGGAGGGTCTGCTGCTGATTGGCTGGAATGTGTCTGCTGACTGTGAGGTACAGGGTCAAAGTTTACTCAATGATGAATAGGGGGCGGACTGAACAGCGCATGTGTTCGCCGTCCGTGGCGAACGCGAACAAGTGATGTTTGCCGGGAACTATTCGCCAGCGAACAGTTCGGGACATCACTAATGATCATCTCACAAGCTCACAAACATCAAATTCCAAACTGTTAGCCCTGTCCCTACAAATTATGTGTTAATTTATGTACAGTATAAATGAAAGTTCCTTAATACTCCACGTTTTCATATGTAAACATTTGTGTAATCCTTTCCTTAACTCAAAGACTTGTATGTAGCAGACAATGAAGTTGTCCGTTCTCCCAGACATGCATTAATCACTAGTGTCTACTACATGGTTAGCATACCTTTCAATCTTTTAACATATATATTTATAATATGTTCCATGGTTCACTTTGTTTATGTCCATTGGTTTTCTGATATCCTTATTTTGCCTCCTTCCTCCTACCAGTAACTACTACGGGATTATATGCCTTAACTGATGGTTTTATTTATTAATGTATCAATGATGGACGAAGAGCAGAATATGAGACCTTATATTTCCAACCAAAAACATACCTCGCTGAAACCATCTTCGCTTTTTGACATGCATCCATTTAACTTTTGGTGTTCAACTGCGTGTCCTATTGCAAACATACCCGTATATACTCGAGTATAAGCCGACCCGAATATTAGCCGAGGCCCCTAATTTTACCCCCAAAAACTGGGAAAACGTATTGACTGCTAGGGTGGGAAATGCAGCAGCTACTGGTAAATTTCTAAATAAAATTAGATCCTAAAAAAATTACATTAATTGAATATTTATTTCCAGTGTGTGTATTTAATGAATGCAGTGTGTGTGTGTATGAATGCAGTGTGTGTGTGTATGAGTGCAGTGTGTATATGAGTGCAGTGTGTGTGTATGAGCGCAGTGTGTGTGTATGAGTGCAGTGTGTGTGTATGAGCGCAGTGTGTGTGTATGAGTGCAGTGTGTGTGTATGAATGCAGTGTGTGTGTGAGTGCAGTGTGTATATGTCACATCCTGCTCTGTTCTGTGGAGATGTCTGGCCTTGGCTTCTAGTATCCAGTACTCTTGTTACAATTCTTGTTTAGTTTTTCTTGGTTTTTGGTTTTCTAGTCTATGTCTGGTTTTCTTTTTGCTGGGATTTCTGGGTTCATTCTTATAGTCCGTCCCTGGATTTCCCAGTCTCTTGGATTCATTTAAATGTTTGTTTTATGTTGCCACACCCGTTTGTTTTCCATCGTTCCCTCTGTTTCAGAGTTCCTGCAGGCAGCTCCTCAAGGCTTCTGCCCTTTCTTGCAGGTAAGTGCTATATATGTCTACGGGGTACATTGGCGTTGTTGGCAGGCTTATGCAATGTATGATATGTATGATACATTGCATAAGCCTGCCAACAACGCCAATGTACCCTATATCTGGCAGGTCCTACACTGCCTAAAGTATGCTAAAACATCCTAAGTAGACATATATAGCACCTGCAAGAAATCCTTATTACCAAGAAAAACTAAACAAGAATTGTAACAGGAGTACTGGATACTAGAAGCCAAGGCCAGACATCTCCACAGAACAGAGCAGGATGTGATATATAAGTGCAGTGTGTGTGTATGAGCGCAGTGTGTGTGTATGAGTGCAGTGTGTGTATGAATGCAGTGTGTGTATGAATGCAGTGTGTGTGTGTATGAGTGCAGTGTGTGTATATGAGTGCAGTGTGTGTATGAGTGGTGTGTGTGTGTGTGTGTATGAGTGCAGTGTGTGTGATGCAGTGTGTGTTTATGTTGCAGAGCCTTGGTGGGCATTTTAATTTTTAATTTTTTAATTATTATTTTAATTTTTTTTGTTATATTATTATTATTTTATTTTATTTGTTTTCGTCCCACCTCCCTGCTTGATACATGGCAGGGAGGGGGGCTCTCACTCCCTGGTGGTCCAGTGGCATTGGCAGTTCAGTGGAGGGGGCTGGCTGGAAGCACTTACCTCTCCTGCAGCTCCTGTCAGCTCCCTTCTCCTCCGCGCCGGTCCGGTCAGCTCCTCTGTCAGCTCACACTGTAAGTCTCGCGGACGCGCTATGACCCCGCGGCTCTCACGAGACTTACACTGGGAGCTGACAGGGAAGCTGACCGGACCGGCGCGGAGGAGGAGGGAGCTGAGAGGAGCTGCAGGAGAGGTAAGTAAACGCACAAAGCCCCATGTCTGTATTATGGCAATGTAAATTGCCATAATACAGACAGTGACTCGAGTATAAGCCGAGTTGGGTTTTTTCAGCACAAAAAATGTGCTGAAAAACTCGACTTATACTCGAGTATATACGGTATTCAAGATTTAAACATTATTTTAACAGCCCTCTACCTCATTGTTTGTAACCAATCTTCAACCTTCTTCCCTGAACTAGGCGACCACCCAACAACATAAAAAGAGGCATTCAGGGCATGTAATAGTTACATTGTCTACCTGTTGGAATTACATTTGCTCTAAAAAAATTAAATTGCTTTAAAATGCCACAAAGAATACAATTATTTCCTTCCTTCTATAAAAAAAAAAACAAATGAAAGAAAAAAAGGAAATGTACAGTTTGGCGCGTTTGGTTATATTTTCTCTTGACACACATTTCTTTAGATCTGAATTCCTAACAAACCATTAACTCGGCTTTTAAATTTAAATGGGAGACTGTTGGCAGTGCAGAAATATTCTTAACGAATAATATACACATGTTCTTGTGGAACAGGATTCCCTCCCTCCCCCCACGTCTGATTTAAACCCATGACTGTATCTTTTTTCAAATAGAATATTTAGCTAAATGAATATAAAGTAATGGCGACAATAAAAACTTATTTGGCAGGCATAAATAAAAAAAAATACATTTTGAAAGTCATGGTAGCAGGCTTACAATCTAATGACATGCCATTTGAATGTTAACTGTGCTACATTTTCCATTTGCAAAATGTATTCCTAATGCTATATAATTGTACTAAAAATTTACATGTCACCCCCTCATGTGCATATTTTTTTTTAAATACTTACTTTTCAGCCCTCGCCTCGCTAGTCTCTATGCTTCTTCCCAACTTTCTTGACTGAGATCATCAATCTTGCTAAAACTGTAGAGTTAAAAGAGACCAGGATAACAAATGAACCAAATATGAGCAAAAAAAGTAATAAAAAAAGTCTGTTACCTAAGGCCTCCATCTGCAAAAATCCCTTAGCATGCCAAATCAGCATTCTACACATAGACAGCGAAAACATTTAATGGATATTAGCAAAAGAAACAAAAACACTCAAGGGAGCCACACACAAAAAATACACAAGACCTTATAACGTGTTTCGAACAAAGTTTTCATACTCATCGGACATAGGATACCTATGAGTATGGAAACTTGGTCTGAAATGTGTTAGGAGGTTTTGTACATTAATGTGTGGGTTTTCTTTTAGTAAAAAAATGTATTTTAAATTTTAATATTTTTGCTGTGCATAAGAGTACAATCGAGCTTGTGATGTCACAATAGCCTTAGCAAGTAGTTCAATAATGAACATGGTAGAACATGAGCATGGCATTCAAAATAATAGCACAATTTTATGAATATTTACATTTTTTAAGCTAGCGTGAGTCAGTGCAGAGATAGGGAAATACAACAGAATATCTTTCAAGGTAAATTGGCCGACTTCACGATAAATAACATTATATAATAAAACCACCAGACAGCATTTTAGTAAGCCCTTGTGTGCTTTTCATCCTGTACCTTGTATTTGATTTCAGCCAATCCAAAGCTTGTATAGTGTTGAAATGTTGGACATATCCAAGAAGTCCCTCCAATGACATGACTGCTGACCCAATAATCTACCTGTTACCCCCAGTAACGACATGACACCTGTGTATTGGGTAAGGGCAACAGCTTTATTTTCAACTTTTAAACACAGCCAGCTTTTTACTACCTGTCAGCTGTTGGGGTGACTACCCAACAGACAGATAAACAGAGTCTTTCCATAGTTCGTACAGCCTGCCTTCTGCCATCAGCCCTAGCAGGCTGTGACTCCCCAAAGCCTTGTCTCGTGCATTACTTGCGCTGGCCAGGAACTCCGCCTTAGCTGTGACAAAAAGAGAACAGAAACAAACAACACCTCAAAAAGTCAACAACCATACATAACATAGGGAAGGGAGGGAGGGAGGGAAACTGTTCCAGCCTGCTCCTTCTGCACTGGTGAGTACCCTCCCCTTCTGCACCCCTTCTTATACCACCCATCTTTTGCAACTATGTATCTATATCCATCCCACCCCTTACTGCAGGGCAGCAGTTATGCCTTCTCTTCCTTGCAGTCCAGGGGATCCCTGTCGCTAGATATGGACTTTAGCATTGTAAACACAGCCCTTTCACTCAAAGGGACAGGTTACATGCCTCACAACAACTACTTTAGGCTGTAGTGGTTCTTGTGAAATATAGTGTACTTTAATAGCTAGAACCATATGATCACGTGCATACTGCTGATGTGGGTGTCCTGAAAATATAAGGCTATTATTTAGTGAATATGACTCATAATTTGCATTTCAAACACAGAGATTGGCAACAGATTTTTGTTCACTATGTTTTAAATTTTAGAAATAAACCCATAGTCTTAGACCCTTAATAAAAAAAAGTGCCCAAGCACACAGAAGCTTTATTCTTTCTTTTTTAAGTACAGTACGTATCAAGCCACAGGGCTGACCTGGTTTCAATTGGAATAATTTGAACTATTTTCAGATTGCTAGAAAAGCACCAGAATACCAGTATCCTTCAGTTCAGTACGCTCATTTAATTAAGGACACTAAAGAAATGGATTACTGCCTTTGCAATAAAAGAAAAGCATCTGAATCTTTTCTACCACTGATTTTATTGTGTTACTAGTAACATAGCAATTTAGGCTGAAAAAGACTTAGGTATGTCAAGTTCAACTTTTCACAGATTAATGCTGCTTTTGATCCAGAAAAAGTAAAAACTCCACAATGAAACAATTCCCAAGTTTGCTGCATAACATAAAAAAAAAAAAAAAAATCTAAATAATTTTTTCTGGATCAATTTTTTTTTCTTTTTCGCTGACATTTCTGTTAATTTTTATACTTTACCAACTTCCACCTAGTCTTTTCTTTTTACTGCACAACTTTACTATTAAAGGGTTACTCCAACCATAATCATCGCTGGATACAAAAATGTGTACTTTATTGCAGTAACAGCTAACAGTATTATGACATTCACAGTTAAAATGTCATGCAGAAGTAAAAATATAACAAAAGTTTTTAATTTCTCACATTTATTTATATTTTATTCATATTCAATTATGTTTAATATATAAATATTGCATGTGACAGGAAAGCCATATTTCTCCTGAACAAAATGATATATAATCATTTTTGTATTCAGCGATGTCTTACGAGTGAAACAGTACTCCCCATGTACAGGTTTTATGGTGTTTTGGATAGCTACAGGGTCAAATATAGCATGTTACATTTTTCAGTATATACAGATTGAAATTTGCAAGTTTGATTTTGAGACCATATTATTATTATTATTATTATTATTTTATTATTTATATAGCGCCATCACATTCCGTAGCGCTGTACAATGGGTATGGTAGCCCAGGATTGAAAATTACCCCCTTGATGGCATACCATTTCCAAAAGTAGACAACCCAAGGTATTACAAATTGGGTATGTCTAGACTTTTTTAGTAGCCACTTAGTCACAAACACTGATAGTGTTCAGATAGTGTTCATATTTGTTTGTGAAAAAAGCAAAAAACTAAATTGAACGCTAATTTTGGACAGTGTTTGTGACAAAGTGGCTACTAAAAAAGATTAAACATACCCCATTTGCAATACCTTGGGTTGTCTACTTTTGCAAATAAGGGTAATTCCCATTCCTGGGCTACCATACGGTCTCAAAGCAAAATAACCAATCTGGCAGATTTTAATGTGAAAAACTGACCCTGTCACTTTAAAAAAACAAAACATAAAAATACATGGGGGGTATTGTTATACTAAGGAGACTTTGCTAAATACAAATATCAGTATTTTTAAAAACAGTAAAACGTGTGACAACAACTATATCAGTGAAAGTGCCATTTTTTTTGTAAAAAATGCAAAAAACTGCACTTTCACTGACGATATCATCTTTGTGATATGTTTTACTGTTTTAAAACACTAATATTTGTGTCAGCGAAGTCACCCAAGTTAATCAGTAACCCTCCATGTACAGGTTTTATAGTGTCTTGGAAAGTTACAGGGTTAAATATAGGGCTTGCAAACCAAATTCTCTGGACTTTCTGCCTGGGTTGTCAGGCAAGTCCCTACAATTTTAATTAATTATATGACTTAATTATTAAAAAATATTATATAATTATATGTAGAATTTAAATATATGTGTATATATATATATATATATATATATATATATACTTTTTTTTGTTTTATTTATGTATAGCTATATGTATATATATATATATATATATATATATATATACACACATATATATATATATATATACATACATGCATTTATAAAGTCATTCTAAATGTATTTTGATTTAAATATATATTTATATTAATATCAAAATACAATTAGAAAAAAATTAAACAGATATATAATTTGTTTTTATTAGATTTTTCTTTTCATTTTTAAAAATGTATTATTTTTATTTTGTATATGTATATATATATATATATATATATATATATATATATATATATATATATATATAAAATTAGCGTCATTCTAAGTGTATTTTTATTTACATTTGGAGCCCTGCAAAGATTTCAGTTTTCCTTCTGCCATCACCTCTCCCGCCATTTAAGTCAGTGGGGAGACATCACCTATCAGTTTTAGCTTGAGTGCATGTTTCTTCCATACATTTAATAGTGGGAGGATGGTGGGGTGTTTATAAGGACATAGTTTAGAGGTTGGTTCCCTCTGCCATGGTAGGGTAGCCAGTGGAAGCTGTACCCAATCTTGTTCTAGAGACTTCCAATGTTGTGTGCTGTGTGGGCTGCACCAGTCTAGGATTCTAATGAATTGAGTGGCCAAGTAGTATTTGAAGGGATCGGGCATACCTAGTCCTCCATTAAATTTTGGTCTGGTGAGTGTGGCGAATGCTAGTCTAGGCCTATTGCCGGACCATACAAAGTCTGTTAACATTTTCTGTAGGGATTTGAAGAATGGTGCGGGGACTCCCACAGGCAATGTCTGAAATATGTATAATAGGCGGGGGAGGATATTCATCTTAATTATGTTTATTTGCCCTATCCAGGAGAAGTGGGGTTTGTTCCACTTGGCTAGGTCTTTGTTTAGTGTGTGTAACAGCGGAGTGTAGTTTGAGGTAAAGAGGTCTTGTACTTCTGGGGTTAGTTTGATTCCTAAATACTTTATGTGAGAAGTGGTGATTTTGAAAGGGAAATGCAACTTGATTGATTTTATCATAGAGTGGGATGTCGCTATCGGTAAAATTTTGCTTTTGTCATAATTGACTTTGAAGTTTGAGATTTTGGAATAAAGTGATAGCTCTTTCATCAGAGCTGGGAGGGAGGTAGCGGGGTTGGTGATGGTGAATAGTAGATTATCTAACTATATAATAGTATGGCTAAAGATATCTGTATGGTAAGCCCCCCTAAGTTCTATGCTTTAAGATGTTATAGTGGTAAATAAGGGAACCAGCTGCAGTTACAGCGCTCAGATCCATGCGGTGTAGGGGAAACGCCATCGTGTTAAAGTTCGGACCGCCCACACATGTAGTTCTATGCCCAAAATAGTTCCAGACCTGCATTTGGTGCTTTTGCCGGTAAACTTTCAGGAGCCCCTGCATCCAAAATATGGGGTGCTTCGCTTGGCTCTCAGGTAGCATTTGTTCCCCTTAGTCTCAGGCACCTTCCCCACAAAAAGCGCTCTCTTGGTGGAAGTGGTTCAAAACCGCTAACCAAGTTGTCCGGGAACCACACGGTCACCTCATGCCAAAAACAGTTCCATAGCATTCGCGGCTAAGTCCCACTGAGGTGACCGTGAACCCACAAAGTTCTCATGCCGAAATTTGTTCCATAGCAGTCGCTGCTAAGTACCACTGAAGAATATTCGTGGGTTTGATTCATGCGAACGGCCAAAAGAGAGCGAGCATTCAGTTCCATTCGCATGAAGGGAAATGTTGAATCAGGGAAAGCTACTAATGGAGGCTGGGCAGGGTAGCTGCTTAATGGTGCTCCAGACCTGGACCTTAGTCGGTGGGCAGGAGGCGGCTTCCATCTAAATGGTGTTCCAGACCTGGACCTTAGTCGGTGGGCAGGAGGCGGCTTCCACACTCCTCCAGAAGTCCGTGGCAAACGTACATGGGAAGGAGCGTTTTTCACAATACTTAATTTTAAAAAGGCTAACTTCAAGGATAAGGCTATCTGTATAACTAATGGCCTGGTTCAAAACTGCTAACCAAGTTGTCCGGGAACCGCACGGTCACCTCATGCTGAAATCAGTTCCATAACATTCGCGGCTAAGTCCCACTGAGGTGACCGGGAACCCACAAAGTCCTCATGCTGAAATTAGTTCCATAGCAGTCGCTGCTAAGTACCACTGAAGAATATCCGTGGGTTTGATTCATGCGAACGGCCAACAGAGAGCTAGCATTCAGTTCCATTCGCATGAAGGGAAAGTGTCGAACCAGGGAAAGCTACTAATGGAGGCTGGGCAGGGTAGCTGCTAAATGGTGTTCCAGGCCTGGACCTTAGTCGGTGGGCAGGAGGCGGCTTCCACCTAAATGGTGTTCCAGACCTGGACCTTAGTCGGTGGGCAGGAGGCGGCTTCCACACTGCTCCAGGAGTCCGTGGCAAACGTACATGGGAAGGAGCGTTTTTCACAATACTTAATTTTAAAAAGGCTAACTTCAAGGATAAGGCTATCTGTATAACTAATGGCCTGGCTCTAATTATTCACTGACAAAAGCAGAGTAGCTAAATGGACAGTCTTTGATCAACTTCTAGAAAAGTGCATTTCCCAATACATAGTTACTTAGTTACATAGTTACATAGCTGAAAAGAGACTTGCGTCCATCAAGTTCAGTATTCCTCACATATGTTTTTGCTGTTGATCCAAAAGATCCAAAATACATACGGCACCATTGAGACACAATGTTAATGAAGCAAATTAACATCTAAATCATAGGGATCCGATGCATCCTATAACAAATATAAACATGCCAATAGGGCTTGCAAAAGGTTGATTTGATGGGCTAAATTTGTAATTTGTAATTGAAAAGCTTGTAGCCAAAGAGAGCTAGACTTCATTGGCCATCTAAGGAGTGGCCACTGGAGGTATCCCTAGGGGGCAATGTAAACACCGCCCTTCTGAAAAGGCAATGTTGCATTAGAAAGTCTGAAGGGAATGATTATACTCACCAAAACAAGTACAATAAGCTGTAGTTGTTCTGGTGACTATATTGTCCCTTTAAGTATTTAATGCAAAAAAGGTTCACAGTGAAATTGTAGGTCTGTTGGAAAATGAGATGGGTGAGTTAACTAAGAATGAACAGGACAAGGCAGAAATTCTAAATAATTGTATACCGGGAAGAAAAATCTATGGCCGTAGATTTGCAAATCCTTGTTACAAAAGCATTATTGCAAACATGTTATTGGTTAACACAGGATGAGGTGCTTCAGAAATGAAAGTTAATGTAAGCAAAGCACAAGGGCCAGATGGTTTTCACACATGCATGCATAGGGAGCTTAGTTTAGAAATATTCATACCACTGTTTTTAATCATTCAGGATTCTTTCCTTTTAGAAATACCAGAGGATTGGAGAAAAGTAGATTTGGCTCCTATAATTCAAAAGGTTCAAAAGATCATCTTGGAAACCACAGATAATATTCCATAATTCATTTTGAACAAAATATCATTAGCAGGAATCAACATGGTCATTCCAATCTAACGTAATTGCATTCTATGAAGAAGTTAGTATAAATATAGATCAGGGTGATCAGAAGATGTGATCTACTTGGATTTTGCTAAAGCATTTGATACAGTTGAATACAAAAGGCTACTAGTAAAACTAAAATCAGTTGGTTTAGCCAAAAACCGTGTTCTTGGATAGAACACTGGTTTAAAGATAGAGTGCATAGAGTAGTTGTAAATGTAAAATGTTCAAAATGAACAAAAGTGGTAAGTAGAGTGCCTTAGGGTTTTTTGTTGGGTCCAGTTTTCATTAATCTGTTTTTAAAAGATTTTAAAGTGGGCATTGAAAGTAATTTGTTGATGTTTGCAGATGACACAAAGCTAAGTAAGGAAATACAGTCTCAACATGATATAACTTCACTACAGAGAAATTTGTATAAATGGGGGAGTGGACAGGCAAATGGCAGATAATATTCAGTACAGATAAATGCAAAATCATGCATCTTGGAATAAGGAACCCACGAGCCATCTATACAATACATAGACGAGATAACATTAAATTAAACATACTTTAGAGCAATTATAGATCACAAACTAGGCAATGGTATGCAATGCTGACCGGTCTGCCGTTGCAAAAGATAGTATTAAAGTGAAAGCAACAGGATTTACTGATGGATTTTAGGTTAGAGGTAAAGGAAATATCAGAGTCAGAGTACACCAAGGCAACACACTGACAATAAGGGAAACAAGTACAGCTTTAGCCCTAGAGATTGAAACAAGAAGTTTGGCTTTTGGAGAGGCTGGGGTTTAGGAGTTATGAAGTAATCCAGTCAGAAAGATAGGATAGGCAGTGAGTGACACAATCCATCAGACAGGGAGAAAGATTAAGCGAAGATAGGTAAATTTGGATATTATAAGCATACAGGTAATATTGCAAGCCATAGGATCACATTGAGAAGAGAAGAGGTCCATTAGGAACTATCCCTTCGAAATAGGGGCATTTGGGCTGTATGAGGCCAATTTACTAAACAGTAATTTCGGAAACGTGAATTTCTGAATGCATTTGTCCTTGCTTTCAGATTTACTACATAATGTGATTTTGAGAAAAAAAAATGGAAATTTGTAAACAAAATGGTGCAGTTAGAATAGATCTCTCTGTCTGGTGATGCACATCCAGAGAATGTATCAGAAAGTCTATATATAAGAGAATAGTACAGATGAAAACATCTGTTCATCAGACAATATGTCCTTTTTTCGACAGTCTAATATGCACTATTCAGCACTCCGGCCCCTTAACTCCAATTGCATTACTGCTCAGTTCCATAATATCCTCATCAACTCATGCCCCAAAAGTCATATCCCCCCAGCACTACCACAAATGTGTAGTTATCACTTTATACATATTTATGTATAATTTAACTCCCATATTTATGGGAATTTAACTCCCATCAATCATGGGCAGGTAAAGACATATGTTTGAGGGTGTTGGCAAACATGTATAAAAGGCATATTCCTGTGATTTTAATGTTTTACTTTAGGAGTCCTCTATTCAGTGGTAGCTGTTTATGGTGTTGGAGAAGGTTTTGGTGGTGACAATATATTCTAAAAAAGGTGAGTATACTTTTTGTAATCTACAATATTGGGCTGGAAATATACACACATATATACAAAACAAAGAGTTCATAATTTCAGTGATATCATATTAGGCCACAAGACTGAAGGTCAAATGGTTTATGAATATATCCAGAATTGTGAAATGGCATTATTTTCTCAAATATATTTTATTAGAGAGTTTTTATTTTCATATAGTGTAATAAACAACGATCAAGAGTAACAGATATAATACATATTAATGAGATGGCATTATTTTAATCATAAAGCTTAGTTGTATGGTTAGATCTAAGACTAGGGTCAGGGTTTGGACAAGGATTATAGTTTCTTTAATCTTAAAATACCACGAAGGAAGGGAGACGGGCTGATGGTACCAAACCAGTGTCTCCCCAGCACCTCCCTTGCATGCCCTTGGTGGGAGAAGGTGTAAATTAATGGTGGTAGCTACAATATCATCTGCATTCTCAGGAGTGAACCTATCAAGGTTTCACATACATACATATGTTCATACATACATACATTACATGTACTCGTTGAGTGAATGTGCACTTAAGTTTGAATGGAAATTTTTTACAAAACGATTTAAATATATTTTATAATACCATACATACTGACAGACAGGCATAAAACATAAAGACATGATTTTGTATTTGTTGGTAATGATCAGATCCCTTGATTTAGGCAGCATGATCTCTCTCTCTTGTAGCACATGTATTGTGTAAGTAATCAAACTACAAAAGCTGTCTTGGCGCACAAGTCGTATTCCTTATAAAAATCTTGGAACAATCAAGTTTAAGTGATTTTCATTGTTCTACCTGTATACAAGGAAATTCTTGCCTGCTAATGACATTTTAAAATCTGGCCTGTTAATAGCATTTTAGTAATCTACCTCAATGGTGGAGGAAACGATTTCAGGATGGTAAGTATAGTGTGAACGTTTATCTTAAGAAGGGGTTTTCATTAAAGCTAAGTGCTTTGATATATTAATCTGTTCTAAATTGTTAAATGGAGTATCTTACCAGTCCTTGCAAATTCTTCCCACGCATCTCAATCACAGATAATTTTTAAAGTGGCCAAAAAAGATAACAGCACTATTTTTTCAGTCACAAAACAGATTTCCTATTGTAACTTGTACTATATTTTGGTTTGGTTTACCAACTAGACTAGAGTAATATTAAATGAACAATTATCTTCTATGTAAAATGTGTCTTCAGCATCAGTTCCTATGCTCGTGGCTGTCTATTTCAAAATAATTCATTTAATTTAAAAAAAAATGTTAATTACTTCTAATTATGCCTCAGAAAGAATCGGTCTACCTCTGTGTCTTAGTGTTTATTTTCTGGGAATTTAAGTGACCTGTCCAGGCATTTATCTCTGGAGGAAATAAGCCAGAATCCGTTTTTCAAGTATAATATGCATTAGGCCTGACATCCCCTTTCAACAATAATGATTTCTGCAATTATCCTGAAGACTGTTTTCATTTGCTGGTATTTTAAACCTTTTTCTTCTTTGCTCCAGTTATATATAATCACTATCCATTGTTACCCAAACAAATATTTCTAAAGGCATTAAAGTCCAAGTTAAATAAATTATATTCAGCATATTGTATATTATTCGTTGATAATGCTGACCTTAGTTTATAAAGTCTGACTCACAGTTGCCTTTCTGTCTGTGTAATATTCACTATTATATATGTGTGTGTGCATTTTCTGTATATTGTTGCTTATACAAATCAGCAGTTAAAAAGGTTATTTGGAAAGAAAAATTGCTTTGAGAGAAGCAGACTCCTCTCATTGATTTCTTAGTCCCGAAATACTTGCTATTATAACCTTTAAACTTTCATTTAGATCTCAAACAATGCATCGCTTTTCTTTTTAAGCAATCTACAATTATTTGGAATTTGTAGCTAACAGTGACATTTCCTTCAACTTGAGAAAACATTTAAGAATGTCAATCATATAGACTGAAATTTTCTGTTCATGTTATGTAAATTTAAGGAAATTTAAGGAAAAGTATATACCAGGCAATATTGACCAAAATAGTAAAATAAGCATTTTTTTCATATATATATAAAATGTTTAATATCTCTTGTCAATAATCTTTTTGAGAAGGCCTATACATGAGAAGGCCTATACATATGCCCCATCCAGTGGTCAGGTGACATTGCATGGTGGTCTTGGACTATCTCTTGCCTTGGGTTAGTCCTCTTTTTCATCCATGCCCGTAAATTACTTTTGGCCCACCACAACTGACTTTCCTTCTATTAACAGTTGTGGTCTTTTCGGTTGTAAACCCCAAAAAACAATTATTCTTGCAATATGATAAAGGTATATTATTTATAAGTGGCGGTAAAGTAAGAAGGCAAAAAATAAGGATGTAGTGCATGTTTACACCTGTTTGATAGAACAGGGCCATTATTATTCTGCAGGATGATAATCCTGGCAAATTGGTATATGTAGAGCAGTGATTTATCACTATGAATATTTACAGAACAGGTTTGCACTTACATAGTAATCTAATTTGAAAAAATCCATCACGTTCACCTTTATCCAGAGATTACATGAAGCTTTGTAATGGCAAAGTTGATAAAGTTTACAAATGGAAAAACATTTAGCAGAATGTGAAGGCTGCCGTAAGGTCGGCAAAGATGGGTTATTAAAATATTATTAAGCCAGGTAAAAAATAAATAGAAATCAGTTAACACATAAAAGTCTCACCGACCAGTGACTCACCAGTCACACCAATTCACTGACCATAGTTTTAGATGTATAATGCATCCATCTGCTTTTTTCAGTTTTTCTGTTCTGCCCCCTTTGAGATTTGCAATTAATTATTTTTCTACTTTTATTATCCATACATATGTGTCTCTCTTTTCCTGCCTTGTGTTTACAATTTTGGTTTTACAATTTTTTTTCAATAAATATCACTTTTTAATGAAGATTCAATGAATACTGGTGAGTGTCAACCGAGTGCAGTTTATATAGTGTTTACCTGACTTTAGAACCTTGAGTTGAACACATTACGAAGCACCCCTTTCCGAGTTAAGTGAGTTATTCTATTTATTACGGTTTCTTTTTCTAACTGTGGAAGCTGCACTTTTTTTTTCCTTTTGTTGTGATGGGTATTACTCTTTCCTAGATTACTCAATGTATTTTTTTTTTTACCAATATATACCGTATATACTCGAGTATAAGCAGAGTTTTTCAGCACATTTTTTGTGCTGAAAAACCCCAACTCGGCTTATACTCGAGTCAATTGTCTGTATTATGGCAATTTACATTGCCATAATACAGACTGGGGGCCGTGGGAGCTGCAGAGCGTTTACTTACCTCTCCTGCAGCTCCTGTCAGCTCCCTTCTCCTCCGCGCCGGTCCGTTCAGCATCTCTGTCAGCTCCCAGACTTACACTGTGAGCTGGCAGAGGGAGCTGCACGGACCGGCGCGGAGGAGAAGGGAACTGACAGGAGCTGCAGGAGAGGTAAGTGCTTCCTGCCAGCCCCCCTCCTACACAGTACCCATCCACTGGACCACCAGGGAGTGAGAGCCCTCCTCCCTGCCATGTATCAAGCAGGGAGGGGGGGGATGAAAAATAAATAAATAATAATAAAATAAAAAATAATAATTAAATATAATAAAAAATTAAAATTAAAATAATTAAAAAATATATAATAATAAAATTGCCCACCCCCCACCAAGGCTCTGCAACACACCCACACACTGCACTCATACACACACACACTGTAAATAAATATTCAATTAATATAATTTTTATAGGATTTAATTTTATTTAGAAATTTACCAGTAGCTGCTGCATTTCCCACCCTAGTCTTATACTCGAGTCAATACGTTTTCCCAGTTTTTTGGGGTAAAATTAGGGGCCTCGGCTTATATTCGGGTCGGCTTATACTTGAGTATATACGGTAATTTTTATTGAAATTTTCCATGAAGCCAGACATATTACTATTGCGAGAAATAAATACAGAAATACAGAAGGAGATAATCATATTGTTACAAAAAAACTCAATTCCACAATAATACACATGTACAAAAGTCAACAGGTAGCATTTTGACATAACATATCTAGTCCTACTGCCATATTTTTTAACAGATGTGTCTAAACATGTGGTTAAAGAAATAGGAAATGAAATAAAGTAAATTAATTTAGAAAAAAACATAACAAGAAACAATAAAATTAGAAACACTTGGTGACCCCAACATTCACATTAGCAAACAAACAGATATGAATATATACAGAATTTAGTTATTTTTAATGTTGTGCAAAAAAAGCAAGCTTACAGGCACAACCCAAAGTACACAAAAAATATGAGCCCCAAAATGATGTGCTCTGTGAAATGTGTCAAAGTGATTACAATAATATGCAGTGACATTAAAATCTAAGCATTTAAAACTAATACTTCCTTGTAGTTGGGTTCTTTTTGATGATATATTCATTGATCTCCTCATACAAGCATGTGAACCCAAAGGGAAAACAGTGATCACATAGAAACAAAAGCTAGAGTAACGCCCTTTAAGCAACCCTGAATTATGTGCAAATATACTGACTAGATATTCCCTATAAAGACATCATAGCAAAGATAAAACTTGGCGTAATCCTCAATAATTTGGCTAGATTGTTAAACCACCTGGTGGCCGACCTAATGTGTTTCACATTCTATAAAATACGTTTTTCTGGAGCTAAAAGTAGTTTTAAAGCAGCTTTATTCCGAACAGCAAAATAAATAAATACATAAATAAATCATATGATAGCTTTAATTGCCAGTAATCATACCTTACTAAATTAGAATTTCACAGATTGCATTGTGCATTGTCTTTTCTTCCAAATAAAATTTAAATAGCAAGTGGTCAGACAAAGCAAAGGGAATAGTGATGTCCGGAACGGTTTGCTGGCGAATTGTTCCTGGCGAACATAGCTTGTTCGCGTTTGCCACGGACGGCGAACATATGCGATGTTCGGTCCGCCCCCTATTCGTCATCATTGAGTAAACTTTGACCCTGTACCTCACAGTCAGCAGACACATTCCAGCCAATCAGCAGCAGACCTTCCCTACCAGGCCCTCCCACCTCCTAGACAGCATACCATTTAGATTAATTCTGAAGCTGCATTCTTTTTTTTTTTTATTCCTTTTTTTTTTTAAATGTTTATTTTTGCTGTGCATATCATCATTACACATACGCTTGTCATGCCCCAAAGGCAATTGACGAGCTAGAGATCATGCCATGCATTGGAATACATTTAGGACATTCAGATAATACGTGCACATTTTTGGTAGTTAATAAAACATGAGTTAACAATTGCTAGAGTAAAGTTGAGTAGGTACTAGTTAGAGAGATAATACATATTAAGCATTGGTATGGCAGTAGCTAATATCAGGTTAGGCTCAAAATGCAGATTCAGGTTAGGCTCAAAATGAGTAACAGGCTATGCATACTGAGTTGTGCCAGAGATTCCAGGCTGCACAATATATACGGCATTCAACATTGCACTCTCATTTAAATAGTATAAGACTGGCCCCAGTGAACTAGCCATAGCTTGCAGTACTATGTTATGGAGTAGGGGTAGTCAAAAAAAAATAAAAACCAACAAAAGACACACACAAAAGAAAACAAAAACGAGTTGAGCGCCTAAATTAAGTGTGAGGTGGCAGGCATTGACTGGAACTTACTTATGTGTAGGCAAATGGGGCATAGACTGGAACTTAGGGCTTTCAGATTATGCTATGCAGATTAACGGTGTATCTACGATATGTATACATGCTATAAATTTTTACTGCACACAGGAACGTATTACACTATTGTTTGTGTAGATAAATTAATGACATTCGCTTATTGAGCGTGACCTGTGCTTAACGGCAGATAGTCCAGCCGAGAGCTATGCAACGATCTAGAAAGTAACGGGAATTGAGTCCATAGATAAGTAGTCCGAATCCAAACTGTGTATGCCGCAAATCTTGCCTGTTTAGTGTGTGTCCCAGTGGGTTGTTCAGCCGATGCCTTTCAATGGGAGGCTGCCACAGCTTAACTTAACTGCCAAAGTCCCGCTAGCTTCATGTTCAGGACCCTCCAGTCCAAGGTGGCTAGTGCCGTGTCCGCTCCTCCGCTCTGTTGGGAATCTGCGAGTAGGGGACTGGGTAGCGTTGCCTTTGTGGAGGTCCGCTGGTTCAGCCGTGTCTGCGTCTCGTGTGTAGTGCGATGTGTCTTTCGCAACTGACCTACTTGTCCCGGTCGGTTGCTGGATGTATGCAGGGTTTGCAGTGTTTTGAATCTCCGCCGACGTGCTTGATGTCTTTTCGTGAGGTGTCTTGTGAGCAGGTGGCTTTTCCCTCTGCGGCGCCATTTTGGGGCATTGCTAAGAGGTAGTGTCCACAGGTCGGTATTGCTTCTCCTGCCTGGGGTTTGTATGCGATTTCCTCTTGAGGAAGGGGGGCTTGTCGTGTGATGGTAGTCTCGCCGTTCCGTTTGGGTCTTCCCGCTGCGGCTCGACTTCCCGGCTCTCTGGCTCCAGGCCTTAGCGAGAGCCCTCGCCTTGTGTCCATGGAGCCTCCCAGACACTGTGGTTGGCTCGGGGGCCCGCGGGTTCTCCCTGTCCCGGGTGTCCCCACGGGTATATGGACGGCATGGGGTAAACCCCTGGTGGGCTCCCAGCCCAGAAGGATGTCGGGCAGTCGGGACAGCAGCTTTGTATGCCCCTTTGACGGGAGATGCTGGTTTGGCTTTTGATTTGGGTTTACAGGTTTCCTTCTGCTCTTGCATTGGTAGGCCCATGTTGTTCTGTTTGGGTTGTGGCTCGGCAGCCCTCGTGGTGGCGCCAAGTTTGTTGCTTTTATGACTCTCACTTATCTGTGGTGAGGCTGTCGGTTTCAGCTTGGCCTCCAGCTTGTGCCAGAAATTGTCAAAGATTGCTTCTAGTCTTGCCGGGTCCCATGCTGTGGGTCTGTAGGTTCGGGGGAACGCGTGGCGTCCGCCATGTTGGGTGCAGCGTCGTGTTGCATACTTCCCCATGCATTTCCCCTCCGCTCCCGCTCCGGTCTCAATTTGTCTCTCACGTGTGGACCGCGATCACCCCCGACGGTCCGGGGGGGGGGGGGGGGGTTGTAACGGGGTTCCTGCTTGCGCTGTGTCAGCATCTCGTGGCACCGGACCGGGGGATCGGCCGCCTCTCCCGCTCTACGGTCGCCAAGCCTCATTGCGCAAGTCGGTCTGCCAGCCGGCCTCAGAGTGCTCGCAGGCTGCAAGGTCGGTTTAGTGCCCTTTCGTGGGTCAGATGAGACTATTTGGGTTGCCATTTGTCAAGCTTTTAGGGCTGAAAAGTCGTTCATTTTCTGAGGAGCTCTGCAGTGGCACGTCTGTCTTCCATGCTGGTCAGGCCCCGCCACACTTTTTTTTTTTTGTGTTTGTGTTTATTATACATTATCCTCCATAGCCAGTAACCTGTGTTTATTATACATTATCCCCCATAGCCAGTAACCTGTGTTTATTATACATTATCCCCCCATAGCCAGTAACCTGTGTTTATTATACATTATCCCCCCATAGACAGTAACCTGTGTTTATTATACATTATCCCCCATAGCTGTAACCTGTGTTTATTATACATTATCCTCCCATAGCCAGTAACCTGTGTTTATTATACATTATCCTCTCCATAGCCAGTAACCTGTGTTTATTATACATTATCCTCCCATAGCCAGTAACCTGTGTTTATTATACATTATCCTCCCATAGCCAGTAACATGTGCTTATTATACATTATCTCCCCCATAGCCAGTAACCTGTGTTTATTATACAGTATCCCCCACAACCAGTAACCTGTGTTTATTATACAGTATCCCCCCCACAGCCAGTAACCTGTGTTTATTATACATTATCCTCCCCATAGCCAGTAACCTGTGCTTATTATACATTATCCCCCCCATAGCCAGTAACCTTTGCTTATTATACATTATCGCCCCCATAGCCAGTAACCTGTGTTTATTATACATTATCCCCCATAGTCATTAATCGTTGGATCTAGGCAGCATGATGTCTTAGGCCGGCCCAGAGAGTGAGTGAGTGAATAATATAATATATATGTTCAGAAACATATTAGTAATATATGTAAATCGGGTTCATGCAAAGAGGGTGAAAAGGTATTAAAGAAAAACACACGTATTGCATCAAATTTACAAAGCCAAACTTTTAAAAGGTTTCCTCATTTCTTTCTCGGGATGAGGAATATATCGGTTGTAGACTGAGGATTTCCATCTGCCCAATCTTTTAATAATATGCACTGGAGTGTCAGTGTTGAAGGAGACCGAAGCTGCCCATATTCTAAATGAAAGACCCGAGACATGGATACAACCCAATCTTAGGTAGTAGTGTTCTGATGTAGAAGATGAATTTAGCCGTAGTCAGAGAGATTCAGTGAGAGTAGTGGTGAAATGTGTGTGGCATGACTGAGTGTGGTTAAGTAAGAGTCAAGTATTTTAACTGGGCACTAGTTCTAGGTGGGATAAAGTGGTATAGCGGATGGATGAGTAGTTTGGTTCATTTTGGAGGTTTGTAGAGAAAGTATATAGTGATCATGATTTTTAGCGATATCCAATATTTTTAAGGTGGTCTCAAACAAACATAAAATGCTATATAAAATTTGTGAAATAATAGCAGTCAGTTTCCTTCACACGTGTGCGTTTCAGGGCCTGCCAGGGCACAGTGTCACACCAGTGCAACTCATATCTGGTGTAACAGTAGTGTACATTTAAAAAAAAATACAGAGGGCTTGTTGTCACCTTTCGGGGACCCTTGTTGTTGTACGTGGCTGGGTGGAGGAAGAGACCTTCAATGACATCAGTGAGGACAAGGAACGGGACATGGCTAGCTTGGTATCCAACCTTGTGCAAATGGGGAGTTTGCGGTTGTGCAAATGGACTGTTTGCGGTTGTTTGCGGTGCATTAAACGGGGAGTTTGGTCTGTTACTGTGAAGGGGGCGTAACCCTTACACTACCTGATCGATACAACATCATACCTGATTTTTTAAAGCACGTTATTCAAAACAATTTAGGAATGTTAGGTGATTTATGCCCTTTATGGATTAAAACCAGACTCTGCATCAACTATGTAATTTTCCATGGGAGTTTTGCCATGGATCCCCCTCCGGTATGCCACAATCCAGGTGTGAGTCCCCTTGAAACAACTTTTCCATCACTATTGTGGCCAGAAAGAGTCCCTGTGGGTATTAAAATTCGCCTGCCTATTGAAGTCTATGGCGGTTCGCCCGTTCGCGAACTTTTGTGGAAGTTTGCGTTCGCCTTTTGCGAATGAAAAATTTTATGTTCGCGACATCACTAAAAGGGAACACAGTGTGCACATTGTTCAGCTTTGTATATAAATTATGATTTAATTATATTTTTATGACAGTGTTTTGTTCTCTGACTAACTGAACCTGGGGTAGTAATTATCTTTAAAGGGGCACTATAGGCACCCAGACCACTTCAGCTCATTGAAGTGGTCTGTTTGCAATATCCCTGTCCCCTTATCATTGCAATGTTAATTATTGCAGTTTCTAAGAAACTGCAATAATTACATTACAGGGTTAAGACTGCCTCTAGTGGCCACTAGAGACACTCTGCATGCTAGGCTGCTTTTGTTCATCTGACTGACACTGGACGTCAGCTATGAGCCAGCAATGCATCAATTCTTTTTTACGAAAGGGCCTAACGCACTTGCACCGTTTGAATCGGGTGAGTACAGTAAAGGTGTCCCACCCCCCTTACAATGCAGGTGGGGATGGACGGACGGACAGAGAAAGCTATCGAGCTAGGTATACAACTTTGTATTCCTAGCAATATAGTATCCCTTTAAAATATGGCATCAATAAGGTGTCAGATCACCTTTGGGTAAAAATGTTGTGTTATATTTCTAATTTCTAACTGCAAAGGACTTTACGAACGAACATCTACCACTTCAGCTGGAAGGCTATTCCATGCATCCACTACCCTCTCAGTAAAGTAATACTTCCTGATATTATTTTTAAACGTTTGCCCTTCTAATTTAAGACTATGTCCTCTTGTTGTAGTAGTTCTCCTTATTTTAAATATAGTCTCCTTCTTTACTGTGTTGATTCCCTTTATGTATTTGAATGTTTCTATCATATCCCCCAGTCTTGTTTTTCCTCCAAGCTATATATGTTAAGATCCTTTAACCTTTCATTGTAAGTTATATCCTGTAATCCATGAACCAGTTTTGTAGCCCGTCTCTGAACTCTCTCTAAAGTATCAATATCCTTCTGGAGATACGGTCTCCAGTACTGTGTACAATACTCCAAGTGAGTTCTCACCAGTGTTCTGTACAATGGCATGAGCACTTCCCTCTTTCTACTGCTAATACCTCTCCCTATAAAACCAAGCATTCTGATAGCATTTCCTGCTGCTCTATTACATTGTCTGCCTACCTTTAAGTCATCTGAAATAATTACCCCTAAATCCCTTTCCTCAGATGTTGAGGTTTTATACTCTGCCCTTGGGTTTTTGCGTCCAAGATCAATTATCTTGCACTTATCCACATTAAATTGCTCCATTATAGCAAATCCAGAAGGAAAATTAGTCCAGTTGCTGTCCTTTCACAAGGGACATTTTTCAAAGGGATTTCCCAATTTTGGTGAGTACTTCATATGGTTTCAAGTATTATCGGCATCGTCAGGTATTTGTCGTGAATAGTACATTAAGCTATTGAAATATGACTCTTAAAATATCGCAAAATGCATTGCCAGCCCTGTAAATGATATGCATAAATATGGCTTGAAGAAAAATACCAGCCATCTTTTTCATTCATATAAAACTGCCATTTGAGAAACAGTGTTCTCCTTAATCAGCTGTCTTAAATTTATATTTGACTGTTACTTTTGCTGATTTGTAATCCTGTCACTACCAATATCAGAGCTCAAACATCATGAAAGCAAATGGCTGAATCTCACTGCATGCTAACAATAATGATTAATGTTTACAGGCATCTATTGAATTCATCATCCAAGATGTTTGGAAATGGACAGTTTTTATTTGTATACATGTATTCACGGCATTGACGTTTTATTTAAACCAAAAGAAAGAAAAGTGGAAGGATAAATTCAGTTTTGTGCGTACAGTTTCAGGAGAACCCACTATGTTAGTATGCTATTTGTGTATTTTTGCTTAGATATGTACATAAACTAAAAGTAAATACAGAAATATTTTTAGCATTTTAGTAATACGGAACAATGTAAGTACAAACTAGAAACTTAGAATCTTGCTGCTAATTGTTCATAGAAATGTATTAAGTATTAAGGTGATTTCTCCTAATTTACCAGATTGTAAAACAATTGCTAAAGCTTAGCTTTCATAAATAATGGCAAACATACATATTCTTCTAAATGTGATACCTTAAAATATATAATTATTGCAGTATTGGAAATGATATGATGAAACTAGGAAAAGTACAGAGACAGGAGACAACATTAATAAGGGAAATGGAAGATTTTAAGAGAATTGAAGATTTTAGTCAGGAATATAGGCTAGAAAGCTTCTTAAACTTGAATAAAGTGCCTCAGAGGGAAGATGATAATTGTTATAGAAATATAAGCAGACTAAAACAAACAACTCTCTAGTAACCAAGTTATTAATAGGAAAAGGATTTAGACTTTACAAAAGAGATTTTGCTAATGCAGGAGAAAGGGTTATAACATTGTTGCCTTAAATTATTGATTCTTTATCAGTTTCTGTAAAGATTTTTAAACAATGTCTGGATGATTATTTTTTTTTTTTAAGAAAATAAAAGATAAAATATTAAATGTATGCAACAACAACAGCTTGCTGATCCAAGTAGAAATCAACAGCAGAAAAAAAGATGTGTGAAAGGCCAAACTTGATGGACTTGAGTATTTATTTCAGTTTATATTGCTAAACAACCATGAGCTGGATTCTCTTAAATATTAAGAGTTTACCCTGCTTCTTAAACAGAAATTTTCACATAGCCTGCAATGGAGGAATTGTTATTCAGTAAGTAAAATGAATCCTTACTCTGTTAAGTGTATCTGGCCCTATGTAATTGTGTAAGTAATACATTCTAAAATGTAATTTCCGACTTAGGGAAAGATTTTATAGGGTTAGGGTATTGTAGTTCCTAGTTTTCTTAATCTTACATTTATGTATATGTAAGCAAAATGAGAACAAACATTGAGTACCGTATATACTCGAATATAAGCCGAGGCCCCTAATTTTACCCCAAAAAACTGGGAAAACGTATTGACTCGAGTATAAGACTAGGGTGGGAAATGCAGCAGCTACTGGTAAATTTCTAAATAAAATTAGATCCTAAAAAAATTATATTAATTGAATATTTATTTACAGTGTGTATATAATGAATGCAGTGTGTGCGTATGAATGCAGTGTGTGCGTATGAATGCAGTGTGTGCGTATGAATGCAGTGTGCGTATGAATGCAGTGCGTGTATGAGTGCAGTGCGTGTATGAGTGCAGTGCGCGTATGAGTGCAGTGCGCGTATGAGTGCAGTGCGCGTATGAGTGCAGTGCGCGTATGAGTGCAGTGCGCGTATGAGTGCAGTGTGTATGAGTGCAGTGCGTGAGTGCAGTGTGTGTGTATGAGTGCAGTGTGTGTGTGCGTGTATGAGTGCAGTGTGTGTGTGCGTGTATGAGTGCAGTGTGTGTGTATGAGTGCAGTGTGTGTGCGTATATATTAATTTAATATTTATTTCCAGTGTGTGTATATAAGTGCAGTGTGTATGAGTGCAGTGTGTGTGTGTGAGTGCAGTGTGTGTGTGAGTGCAGTGTGTGTATATGAATGAAGTGTGAGCATTTGATATATTATTAATGTTTTTTATTTTTTTTATATTATTATTTTTTATTATTATTATTTATTATTTAATTATTATTAAATTATTATTTTTTAAATTATCTTTTTTTTTTCCGTCCCCCCTCCCTGCTTGCTAGCTGGCCAGGGAGGGGGGCTCCTTCCCTGGTGGTCCAGTGTCATTGGTAGTTCAGTGGGGGGAGAGGGGTGCTGGCAGAGCTGTAATTACCTTTGCTGCAGCTCCTGTCAGCTCTCTCCTCCTCCGCGCGGTCTGTGCAGCTCCCTCTGTCAGCTCCCAGTGTAAGTCTCGCGAGAGCTGCGGCTCTCGCGAGACTTACACTGGGAGCTGACCGAGGTGCTGAACGGACGGCGCGGAGGAGGAGAGAGCTGACAGGAGCTGCAGGAGAGGTAAGTACAGCTCTGCCAGCACCCCTCTCCCCCCAGTCTGTATTATGGCAATGTAAATTGCCATAATACGGACTCTGACTCGAGTATAAGCCGAGTTGGGGTTTTTCAGCACAAAAAATGTGCTGAAAAACTTGGCTTATACTCGAGTATATACGGTAATTTGTCTAATAATATGTATTTGTTTTTCTAGTGCAGTACGGGTTGTCAGTAGAACAGATGATAAGCAGCAAGTTCACACAAAGAAACACCTGTGTGGCGATCTGTGTACTATCTCCTGTAAATAAATAAAACATGTAATAATAAAAAAATAAAAAATAAATTGAGATCCTATTTTGGCCTTGTTTACATCATAACTGACAAATTTCAGCAGCACAGGCATCGGTAATTTGCCAAATTCAATGTATTTCACCAAGGAGGCTTTCTCTAGATAGAATGTAACATATGCAACTTAAAACTGTAGATGTGACTAAAAGGACCAATATCATCCTAAATTACTAGTTTGATCAGATATAAAAACAGACCTACCTGCAGACAAAAATGATAGATAGATAGATAGATAGATAGATAGATAGATAGATAGAGTTTCTAATATAAAAAATAGCATTGGCTTACCCTACAATTGAAAATATTCAACATCCATTTCCATTATATCTTTAATGTAAAAATATAGATTTTTGCCAGTGTTTGTGAACTGTTGGCTTTCAATTGACACTTATGATGCAATGTGGTTTCTATCCTGCTGAATACATCAATGCAGAGAAAAAAAACAGATAAACTGTTAACTACAATTAAACCCCAACCGAACCATAAGCATACTGTTATTATTTCTAATCATAAAACAGTGTCTGCAACAAATGGAACTAATTAACATTTTTAAAGCAGCCCCATATGTTTGGCAACAAATAAAAATTCTTATGAACGTCATGTATATGGTCTGTTAAATGCTTGCAAGAAATAATAATAATAGAAAATGTTAAAAATAGACTAAATGCATGCCTGGATATTCATAAAAGTTGTTCATCTGATTAAATTTGATTTGTAAATCTACAGAAAATTTACTTAAAGGGTTACTCTAACGCTTATTTTTAACTACTATTTTCTCTGTTTTTAACTCTAAATTAAGCTTATATTAAATCCAGAGCCAGGCTGAAGTTCTCCACAATCCTTTCCACACCCTGTTCGTCATCATGCTGCTTAACCCCTTAAGGACACATGACATGTGTGACATGTCATGATTCCCTTTTATTTCAGAAGTTTGGTCCTTAAGGGGTTAAAGGGACACTCCAGGCACACAGACCACTTCTGCCCATTGGAGTGGTCTGGGTGCCAACTCCCACTACCATTAACCCTGCAAGTGTAATTATTGCCGTTTTCATAAACTGCAATATTTACCTCGAAGGGTTAAGTCCTCCTCTAGTGGCCATCTAGACAGCCACGAGAGGACACTTCCGTGTTCATAGAACACGAAAAGTGTGCTATAAGGTCGCTGGACGTCCTCACGCTATGTGAGGAACTTCAGCGTCGCTTAAATCCCAATAGGAAAGCATTGAAAGCATTATTCAATACTTTCCTATGGTGAGGTCTAAAGCGCGTGCGCGGCATTGCCCCACCGCCGGCTGTGCATGCTCAATAGGTCTCCCCCTCCGGATGACGTTGGCTGGGGTAGGAATGTGGGCGGACCCTGATCCAGCGCAGAGGGACATCGGCGCTGGATACAGGTAAGTCACTGTAGGGGTTTTAACCCCTTCAGCAACTTGGGATGGGGGATGGGAAGGAGAGGGGACCTGCAGTGCCAGGAAAACGGTTTGTTTTCCTGGCACTGGAGAGTCCCTTTAACTGAAATTCTATCCTATAGGGAAGCATTGTTGGACCTTGGGTATATGCACAGAGAATGTGCTGGACAGTTCAGGGCTGCCTTAATCACAAACCAGACCCAGGCACAAATTTACAATATCTCTGAATAGGCAACGTTTCTAGCACAAATACTGCACATTCGTATTGCTTACTCCATGAGCACTTCTAAAAGCAGAAGTGATCATGGAGATTGGAGAAACTCTTTATACAATACATTGTAAATTTGGGTTAAAATCCCTGATACCATAGACCCAACATATTCTGCAGCACTTCACAATTTATTACTTGCTGTTATGTATCCCATTCTATAACTGTGAAATAATAATGAAATGTAGTGATGTCCTGTAGCACTGTTATACCTTTTGCCTGAGAACAGGTACCTATTTTGCACATACCTTATATTACTACTGCTTCACTCAATGCTAGCACTGCCTACTATATTTATTTTAAATCTCCATAGTCTAGTACATTTTAAGATCATAATAAGGAACCAATTATTTCTTTTTCTTCAATTGTGCTGTTAAAGAAACAATCCAAGCACCATAACCTTGACTGTAGTACTAATGTTGCCAGGAGTGCCGCCACTCCCCCTCTTAGTAAATAGTCAAACAGTTTTTGAATGGATTGACTAGTTACCTGGGGCCTGCGGCACCACTGCCCACCTCCTCTAATAACATTGGAGATCCAGAAGCTCCTAAGCAGGAACTTCCGTTAGCTCTACTAAATGAAGTCCTGATCATACTCGGCCAATGCTCTAAGCCCTGCATTTCAGAACGCTTCTGTCTTTCACAAGTAAGTTGTGGAGGAAGGGAATAGGTGTTGTCAGGACTAAACTATAGTGGTTTGGTGCTTGGAGTGTTCCTTTAGAGCAGGGGTCCTAAAACTCCGGACCCCCAGATGTTGCTGAACTTCAACTCCCAAGCTTCTCTGGCTATCTTATGTAATTCAAAGAATCATGGCAGTTGTAGTTCAGCTACATCTGGAGGGCCGCAGTTGGAGGACCCCTGCTTTAGAGTTAAATATTCACTTCACACTTTTCCTTTGCAATAGTGTTACAGTTGTGTATTTTCTAGCAGTATTTAGCAGAGACACAGTCTTCATGCACGGTATATAAATTAGGTTCCGCTGAAACGTTTTGGCCAAAACAAAATAGTAGTGTGGGTTGTCCAAAATCAGTCCACGTGGTGTTTTGGCTCAGATAAGTTTCGTCCCCACAATAGTTTTAAAAAAAATTGCATGAAAATGGGCCAATCAGTGTAATATAAATATTATGTACATAGTTTGCTGTACACTGACAGGCACATTTTCTTGCCAGTTTGTTTACAGATCAAGTGAGGAGTAACCAACAAATGAAGGAACAGTAAAACATTTTTTTTTTTTTAAATTCTTTATTTTTGGTCGTGACATAGAGCAACATGCAATTTAATAAGACAGTTGGATGGCTTGCGCAGAAGCCCATGGCGGTATAGTAAGACAATTCAACCGTTAACATAACAGTGCGGCTTACGCAGAAGCCCATATATGCTCAATGAAGTGGACTCGGGCAATCGACATTACATGCTGTGACCTGTCTCGGCACCTTTCTGGTTTGTAATGTATCAACTAGGCATCTATAGGTGCCTTGGTGAAGGAAAAACGCCCTTTTAGAGTAGCTTGTAGGGGCCTACGCAAAGGCCAGCATTTGCAGTGTGCCATACGCATTTCACGGTTTACAGTGAGGTCGTTGTGAGCCGCTTGTTACTGAGGCAACTCATATGGTCTCTGCACTGTGAGGAGCTGTCACTTTAAACAGTTATACCTACTTAACATTTTTAACAAACTGAAATTCAAGAAAAGAAGGAAAGAGAAGGGAAGACCGGTAGCATGATAAGAGGGAGTTTAGAGTATATGACAGCGTTGTTTTCCCCCGGTCTGTTTGTGAGGTTGCGAGAGAGAGAAGAAAAAGAGAGAGGGGGGGGGGAGGGCTGAGTAGAGGTGAGTTGGACCCGATGTCGGGAGAAGGCAGGCGTCCGCCCGAAAGGTAGTCTCCATGTCCCTGCGAGTATGCGGGGCACTTGTTCAGGGATCTATGTATTCCTCCCAGGGTTCCCAGACCCTACGGAAGTGTGTGTATGTGTCTCGCACCTGGGCCGTGAGTTGATCCATAAGGCAGGCCTCTTTGATATTGCCTATGGTTCTGTCCATGTGTGGAGTGTCAACCTGGAGCCACGTCTGCGCCAGGGCGCGCCGGGCCGCTAAGTTGATTTTGTTCACCAGTTTTTGTTCTCTGTTCAAGAGGTTATCTATCGGTTTGGCCAATAGGCATGTCCAGGGGTCGGGCTGGAATGGTCGTTTGAGAACGTCTGTCGTGAGTTGAGCTACCTGTTCCCAGTATAGGGAGACTTTCGGGCAGGTCCACCACATGTGGAGGTAGGTACCTTTTTCCCCACAGCCTCGCCAACATACATCGGAGGATGTTTTGCCCATTCTGTGTAGTTTGACTGGGGTGGTATACCACCTCATCAGTGTTTTATAACATTGCTCTTGGTGAATAACACAGATTGAGGACTTGGCCGCTGCCTCCCATATGTCTTGCCAATCCCCGCTATCCAGGGTTTGACGGAGGTCAGCTTCCCACTGAAGTATGTACGAGGGCGTTTGGGAGTCTTTTGTGGGTGCGCTTAGCTGCTCATACAAGCGAGTGATAAGGCCGGTACGCGGCCCGCCAGACATGCATAATGCTTCAAAGAACGTGGGCTTTGCCCTGGCCGCTGCTGCTATGTTGGGTTTCTTGGCAAAGTCCCTAAGTTGAAGATATCGAAAATAGTCTTTATTGGTTAGGGGGGCCCTAGTTTTCAGATTGTCAAAAGTGTGGAATGTACCATCCTGAAACAGGTGACAGTAACGTTGCGCTCCCGTGTCCTCAAGACCTCGGAAGTCCCTTGGGGTCATGCCAGGAGGGAAGGCTTTATTGCGAAGGTAGGGCGTCAGAGGCGAGACAGGGTACGTGAGGGCATATTTATGAGCTGTAGTATTCCATATCCGAATTGAGTTTAGGATGGCCGGGCAGGAAGTGCGGATCTCTGGGCGGTCAGGTTTCGGGACCCAGATCCAGTACTGGGGGAGGTCGGTGGACATAAGGTGTGTTTCTAGGTCAACCCACCTGTGTGTGTCAGGCGGTGAGTGCCACTCTATAATTTGTGCTAGGTGGGCTGCCAAGTAGTAGAGGTGGAGGTTCGGGAGCCCCAGTCCCCCTCTGCTCTTAGGGGTATACAGTGTGTGTCTTGCTACTCTGTGCCTCTTCCCTGCCCATATGAAATTGTCTATTGCGGTCTGTAGGGGTTTAAGGTCGTTTTTAGTTACTGCCACGGGTAGCGCCTGGAAGATGAAGAGGAGGCGCGGAAGGAGGTTCATTTTAATGGCGTGTAGCCGTCCCATCCATGAGATGGGTTTGTCATGCCAGCGGTCTAGGTCTCTGCGTAGGGTATCGATTAGCCTTTGGTGGTTTACCTTGTATAGTTCCTTGTGGTCTCGTGTGAGCTTAATCCCTAGATATTTTATGGGCTGTGTGCTTATTTTAAGGGCCGTAGTGCATTGCAGCCAGAGGATGTCTGCGTCTGAGAGCCCTATCGGCATGCCGACCGATTTTGCTATATTGATTTTGTATCCAGATACCTGGTGGTACATGTCAAGAAGCTTAAGGACATGAGGGATTGTTTCTTTAGGGTCTGTTATGGTAAGTAAGAGATCATCGGCATAAGCCGAGATTTTAAATTCATCGGACGCAACCTGTACGCCTTTGATCGCATTGTCTGTTCGGATGAGGTGCAATAGGGGTTCCAGCGCTAAAACAAAAAGGAGGGGAGAAAGGGGGCAGCCCTGGCGGGTGCCGTTTTTCAGGTCAAAGGGAACTGGCTGCGCTCCTGGGATGAGCATTTGTGCTCTTGGGGCGGTGTACAGAGCCTTAGTCGCCCTGATAAATGTTTCGGGAAGGTGCATTTCCTCTAGGAGGGCAAACAGATATGGCCATTGTATTCTGTCGAAGGCCTTCTCTGCGTCCAGGGAGAGGACCAGAGAAGGCGTTCGCTTCGTGCTTGCCCACCACACTATGTCCACGGCTCGTCTCGTGTTGCCGTATAGTTGTCTGTCGGGGACAAAACCCACTTGGTCAGGGTGTACTAGTTCTGGGAGAATGAGGTTGAGTCTAGTGGCCAAGATCTTTGCATATACTTTAAGATCAAAGTTGATGAGGGAAATAGGGCGATAATTGGCCACCTCAGTGAGGTCTCGGTCAGGTTTGGGAATCAGGACTATGTCTGCTGTGGAGAGGTCCACGTTGGGTGAGTCGTTGTCTGTCCAAGTCATGTACATTGCGGCTAGGTGGGGGATCAGCTGTTCCCTGAAAGTTTTGTAGTAAGCACCGTCGAACCCATCTGGGCCCGGGGCCTTCCCCCCCTTGAGGGCTGTGATTGCCCTGTCTATTTCATCGTGTCCTATGGGTGCTCCCAAGGGCGCAGTTTTGTGCGCCGGGAGTAGCGGCAGATGGGCCTGCCGCAAGAAGTCCGTAACAAGGTCTAGGTGCATGTTATTCGTAGTCGTAAGTGTCGGGGAGTGGTTATAGACTTGGGCATAAAATTTAGTAAATTCTTCATTGATATCCCTTGGGTTGTTGAGTACGCGCCCCTGAGTGTCTTTGATGGCTATGATGTTAGACGTTGTGCGTTTGGGTCTCAGGGCTCGCGCTAGTAACGTATCCATTTTGTTGGATTTTTCATAGTAAAAACGTTTGGAGCGGACCATGTCTCTACTGACCTCGTCCAGCATGAGCTCTCTGAGTTGTCGCCTAATGTCTGCTAGGTCTCTAGTGGTATGTGGGGTGGCTCCCTGTTGGTTTCGTGTCTCCGCCCTGCGCAAGAGCTTCTGTAGCTCCGCTAACTTCTCAAGTTTTTTCTTCTTTAGGTGTGTGGCTGTCTTAATAAGCAGTCCTCTAATCACCGGCTTATGAGCCGCCCACAGTGTAGTGGGTGATACGTCCGGGGTGTCATTTTCCTGAAAGTAGCGTATGATGTCTGCTAAAATTGCTTCCTTTGTCTGGGGGTGTCTGAGTATGGAGGCGTTGAGCCTCCACCTCCAGGAGGTATGGGGGCCCGGCACCTTTAGGGTTATGGCAATGTCAGCGTGGTCGGACCAGCTGATGAGGTTTATGTCCGAGGTTTTCAACCACGACATGGCAAGCGAGTTAACTAGGAACATGTCTATTCGGGAATAAGTGGTATGGACAGCTGAGTAAAAAGTGTAGTCACGTACACTCGGGTGCTGTATCCTCCAAGGGTCTAGAAGGCCCGTGTGGTCTAGGAATGCGTTGAAGAGTTTGTCTTGTCCTCCCTTATTCTGGGACCTAGGTAGTCCCGGGCCTCCACCCCTGTCTGCTGCTGGGCAAGGTGTGGCGTTGAGATCACCACCTAATAGCAGGATTCCCCTGGGAAGTCCTAGGATCAGTGTTTCCAGGTCTGTCCAGAATGCTCTGTCAGGGACATTGGGCGCATAGACATTGATCAGATGGTATGTGTTAGAATGAAGCATGCCTGACAGGACCACGTACCGCCCCTCTCTATCCTCATATGTGTGAGTTACAGCGAGTGGGCAATCTTTATGGATCAGTATCTCAACCCCATTCCTCTTACAAAGTGCCCTAGAGGCGTATGCTCTGGTGTACACATGGTTCGTGAGCTGTGGCCCTGAGATGCGTGAGAGGTGGGTTTCTTGAATATATGCTATGTCGGCCTTCTGCCGTCTGAGTTCACGGAAGAGAAGCCGTCGTTTATTTGGGCTGTTGAGCCCGTTAACGTTTAGTGACGTTAGTTTTAGTTCCATTTCGTGTAGTTACTTGGAAATGTACTATGCCTGGTTATGTGTGTGCGGTTGTCCGCACGCCCTGCTAGTCCAAGACAGGCGACCTAGTCGTCTCCCCCAGCAGGTCCGGGTGTGGTGGGTTGGGTCGGGGGGGGAGGGGTCGGGGGAGAGGTAAAGGGAGAGAGGGTATGGGAGAAAAAAAAGGGGGCTATAGAGGAAAAAAAGAGAGAGAAAAGAAGGAGAGAAAAAGAGAGAGAGCGAGATTTACGTTGGTATTTCCAACGTTAGAACAAAACACTTATATACACTGTACTGTACAATTCCGGGACTTATACTATGCCAGGAGCTCTGGGGGTGGGTCACCTCCGCGTCAGGGGAATCACCTCAAAACGGGGGGGAAACTCAGCCGAAGAGCACCCCGGCATTGCTCAATCAGAGCGAAACGTCTAAGGACGTTGTATACCAGCTCCCGATCCCTGAGCCCTGTTAGCAATGAGGGGGGAGGGGGGGAAGACCCAGGGAGCCGCGCCAGGATATCCCCGCAGCGCCACGAGGCACGAGCGGCACCGTGAGTCATCCCACCCCCCTGCGCGCATCCACAGGAGCACCCGCCAGAGAGGCTGCATGTGCGCCAGCTATGTAGAGGAAGCCGCCCAACAGGCGCGTCTAAGTCAGGGTCCCACCCCCTCCCTGTGACTCTGCCTTGAGGCGGGCTCACACCCACCGGCCAATCAGCCAGTGTGGCCTGCGTCCCGCTCTATTGTTTGTATAAGGGTACTTGCCCCCTGCTTCCCGCCATCTACAGCATACCCCTCTGCCATCTTGCTCATTATGTGGAAAGCGGTCATTTGTCTGTCATTTTCTGTGCCGTTACTTTTTTTTTTTTTTTTTTCTTTTTTTTTTTTGGGTTCTCTTTTTTTTTTCTTTTTTTTTTGTCTTTATGATTTTTCCCCCATTATTTTTCTTGCGTGTTTTTTTTTTTTTTGGGTAATTTCTTATTATATATATATATTGTTTTTTCAATAATTTTTCCCCCTGCTGGTCGTTAGCGAAAATAAACTATTAATAATAACCTGCCTCCTCAAGGCGTCCCCTCCACAATCAAGTCCTCCCCCCCCCCCCCCCAACAGAAGTCACCTCTCAATCACCTCCCTCTCAGAGGCCCGTGCTGGAGTGCCAAAGCACGCCGTATCATGGTATCCTCCCAGCCCATTAAACAGTGTCAACCTGTACCCTGCCTTCACACCGCTAGCATCAGGTTGAAACGGGACCAGAATTATGGGATGAAAACTCCCGGTGTCAGGGCATTTCAGGGCGCACTATCTTTGCCCACAGACTACCAGCATATAAAATATACATTATAACATTGCATAAGGAGCAGCGGCTGCTATCTCAGTCCCCTGAAGTATCATGCAGCATCAGCTAACTATGGGAGCATCAAAGCCAATCCCCTCGGTACTAAAGCCCAGTGTGCCCCCCAGGGTAGCAGAGGGTTTCAGGGGTAGTAGCATACATCTGATGACATGTCCCCACACTGTTATATTCCCCCATTATCAGAGTTTATGGAAAGAGAGGAACCTAAGTCTAACACAAACCAAAAACAGAGTAAAACCAGGGCATTTCTGTATACTTAAGTGATATCAAAGCGTCCAAAGGCTGTAGCAGGTCCCCCTGCCTTCTGCAATGGAGCCCCTCTGGGCGCTCCCTCCCGGCGTCATTCCCGCTGGATATCTTGGGTTTCGGCGGCAAAGTCTAGCCTGGCGAGAGTCCCTGTGTGCGACTGTGGGGGCTGGAAGTCCTCCGGCAAGTCCAAGCCCAGATCAGCCAGAAACGTGGGTATGTCCGTTGTAGGGAGCAGCACCGATGGCCTGGGGCCCTTGAAGACCAATATCTTGAACGGGTAGCCCCAGGCAAAGCGCAGGCCGTTGTTTCTCAGCAAATCAGTGACCGGTTTCCACTCCTTCCGTCGGAGCAGAGTGGCCGGCGCCACGTCTTGGTAAATTTGGAAGCTGGTCTCCTCGTGGGCAAAGGCAGTCGTCCTGCTGTGTCTCAAGATGGCCTCCTTGGTCGTGTAGTAGTGCCATTTGATGATAACATCACGGGGCGGGCTATTCTTTGGTCCTCGGGCCCGCAGGGCTCTATGTACCCTGTCCACCATCCACAGATGTGCCGGGATGTCGGGGAGGCTCTGTTTGAAGCAGGCGACCAGTGTCTCCTCAAGGGTCGCATCCGCCACCGATTCCGGTAATCCACGTATGCGCAGATTGTTTCTCCTGGAGCGATTGGAGACGTCCTCAAGCTCCAGTTCCAGGTTCGTCACTCTGGTAAGGAGGGTGTTTGTGACGGAAACCGCCTGATTGTGGGCTTGTACCGCCTTGCCGAGTTGCAGCTCGATGCGGGTTGTGCGGCCTCCAATGGCGGCTATCTCTGCTTTTACCTCTGTGGCCGTGCGCTGGATTTCCTCGGCCAGGTATCCTTTAACGTCCGCTAGGGACTGTAGGATGGCACTAGAAGCTGCCTCCGATGGGGTGTCGTGGGCCCGGAGGGGGTCCTCGAGGAGAGTGGCACCGGGGCTTGCAGTCGAGGGCACGCCACGTGCAGCAGGCCTCTGGGCGGCAAACATGTTCGCCACGGATAATGCTTCGGTGGTGCCTTTTTTCTTAGTAATTCTGCGGCTGGACATTCGGCCGTGGTAAAGGGGGTGCTCAGGGCACGGTTCACTGCTCCGAGATCGGGGCTGTAGCAGATTACAGGGCTTTATTGAGCGCCGGGGTGCGGAGCACTCGTTCTATGCGGCCATTTTCATCAGCGTCCAGGCCACGCCCCCCAGTAAAACATTTTTAAATAGATTTCTATATTGATTAACTATGTAATAAATAAATGTAGATATTTTTCTTTTTTTTACTGCTCCTCCTTTTGGTCACTTCTCATTTGATCTGTAAATAAAATAAACATTTAGTGGCTGTTCCGTAACCATCAATCATCTTTTTTCCCCATTATTCATCTATTTTTTTGGTGCCACAGACAAAACTCCAAATCACAAATTACACAAAACTGTTCATCCTTTGTCTGTTTACCTCACTTGTGATTTGGTCATTTGGAATTTGAACAAATCACAATTAGTTTCAAACCGAATACACAACTCAATTAACTTCTATGTGTACTTTACTAAAGTTAAAGTCTAGATGTTTATTTCCTTTTTTTTTTTTTTTTTTAAAGGGTGAGAAATAATTTATCAAAGCAAAGTACTCTTTATCCCAATTTTTGTTCCATGCAATCTGTTTCATACCAGTTAAAGAAAACCATGTTTTCTGTATGACTTAAACCCTTTTTTACTCTGTTTTACATAAATTATGCTGTTTATTTTGTTCAGAGCGTTAAGTCACTTTGAAAAGATTGATGGCATGCATAAAAAGCCATGATTGTTACTTCTGAAATACATTAATGGGCTTAGAGTTTTATTTTGTGCCGGCGCTTGTGGATTTAAATAAGGGAATTTGGAAGAATTATGGCAGAGGAAAATGTATGTGACACGTGCAAAGAAGGAACAGAAAACATTTTCGTATGGAACAATTTTGTCTTTTTACCCTGCAGAAAAACCCAATTTGGAAATAAAAAATATCACTGCCTAAAATGCAGGTATTTGATTTTTAGGAAGTGAGGAATAATGCAATTTCTATTTAAATGTATTGGTCAGCCATGCCACAATAATGCATGATAGATAGACAGATAGATAGACATATAGATAGATGGATAGATAGATAGATAGATAGATATTCTCACCCTTCTGGGGTAATCCTCTTCCTTATTCTCATGTCCTAATAGCGGCTTGGGAGTCTGAGGGTTCTACACAGTATTTTATCTGTTTCTAGAACCTCACTCTTCTGGACAAAGATGTCAGATGTCCCACCTGCAATCTACTGAAGATACTCTCCCAACTTGAGGTTAAAGCCCCAGGTGCTCCTATCACAACTGGGACTACTCCTGCCTTGAATTTTCACATCCTTTCTATCTCCTCTTTCAGACCTTGGCATTTGTTCACCTTCTCATGTTTCTTCTTATTATTGTTTCTTATTGTCACTGGGTATTGCCACATGAACCACCTGCAATCTTCCATTCCCTGTCTACCACCACAATGTTTGCATGATTGGCTATTACTTGCTTGTCTATTTGGATCTGAGAGTCCCACAAGATCTTAGTCCTGTCATTCTCAATTACTCTTTGTGGTAGCTCTAATCTAGACAGGTCCAGCCCATGATTTGTGCAGGAGTTTCAGTACACAATCTCAGCAACTTGCTTGTGGCTCTCAGTGTATTATTTCCCTGATATCTGTCTCTGTATGTTTACTAGTATGACCTTTATTTGGTGCCCTAGCTTACTGACCATGATATTGCCCATTGTCCAGTGGAGATGGGCATTACATGCAAAATACGTTTCCTACAATGTGCTTGGTTGTCTCAGGGGCCTCTTTGAACAGTCTGCACCTTGTGTCCTGTCTGGTGTGGTAGATCCTTCCTTTATTGAGCTTGTGCTGAGTGCCTATTCCTGTGTTGCTAGGATTAGTGCTTTAGTACTGTTGTGATGGAGATACCACACTCCGACTGAGTACCTCTGCCAGGTCTGCTTCCTAGCTGCTATCAGGCACACTGGAGCATTTCAAACCCAGTTGCCAAAGCTTAATGGGGGTCGCTGAGGATCTCTTCCACCCTGGCCCAGGCTACAGTGAATATAGTTCTGGAGACCCTCTTTAATGTAGAGTTCTGTATATAGGTTTTTATATAGCCTTTCCACAATACATTAGACAAGTCTGAATGCGGGGGATATAATGAATCTTTATTGCAATCAGCACAGCTATTGATAAGGTACAATGATGACTCTCCATGCAGAGTCCACATAGAATACAGTGTACTGCACAAATGTCCTTCCCCAGCTATCTCAATCTGCTCCATGTTGTACCCCCACAGTCCTAAAGGAACAGCCTAATATGTCAGTCAAAACCCCTTTTCTCTGGATCATACCCCCACACAATATGTAAATCCCTGGAAAGCTTGTCACTGAGCTCCCTTGCTATCTAAATAGATCCCTGATAGGAAAAAACATGTTTGAAATACAGCACGTCAAAATTCCACCAGGTTGCGGCTATTTTCTGATCAGGCGCTGAGTTCCAGGTGTGTGGCGGCCTAGTGCTGGTCTCAAAAAAGGGTTCCCAGACATTTGGGGAGAGGGGTGTTCTGAAGCCCCCGGTATCCTCTGATGCCTCCTTGCCTCCCTGACTTCCCCTCTAAATAGCACTCTATTTGGAGGTCAGGGGACCAAGCGATACCCGCTTAAAGTTTTACTGGGCCTCAGCACAGTCCTGATTATTATTATTATGTTATTTATATAGCGCCATAAAATTCTGCAGCGCTTTGCAATGGGTGGACGAACAGACATGTAGTTGTAACCAGACAAGTTGGACACGCAGGAACAGAGGGGTTGAGGGCCCTGCTCAATGAGCTTACATGCTAGAAGAGTGGGGTAAAATGACACAAAAAGTTAAGGATAGTATTAGACTAGTGACAGTTGCAGAAGAGGGATCAGTCAGGAGCTATTAACAGTTTAATTGATACGCTTTTATGAAAAAGTGGGTTTTTAATGATTTTTTGAAGGAGTGGAGACTGGGTGAGCATCTAACGGAGGAACGGTGCAGCCCTCGAGAAATCTTGAAGGCGAGCATCAGAGGTGGGAGTACGGAAAGAAGATAGACGTAAGTCTTCAGCAGATCGTAAGGGCCTAGACTGGACATACTTGTGTATAAGGGAGGATAGATAGGTCGGAGCAGCATTATGTAGCGATTTGAAAGCAAGAACCAGAATTTTAAATTGAGCTCTATATTTTATAGGAAGCCAATGTAGGGACTGAGAAAAGGGTGAGGCATGGGAGGTGTGGGTGGACAGGAAGATGAGCCTCACTGCCACATTCATTATGGACTGTAAAAGCGCAAGTTGGGAGCACGTAAGACCACTGAGAAGCGGATTACAGTAGTCAAGGCGAGAAAGGACAGTGGAATGGACCAACACCTTAGTTGCATCTGAGATGGAAATGACAGGATTTGGCAATAGATTGAACATGAGGCTTGAAGGGGAGATCGGAGTCAAAGAGAACACGTAAGCAGCGAGCCTGTATGGTGGAGCTGATGGTAGCACCGTTAACTTGGAGGGAGGGAGACACAGGAGTAACAACACTTGAGGGAGGAAAGACCAGAATTTCAGTTTTGGTCAAGTTTAGTTTAAGGAAGTGGGCAGCCATCAAGTTAGAAACAGCAGAGAGGCAGTCAGAGACACTAGTTAAGAGGGACGGGGAGAGATCAGGAGAGGAGAGATTTGCGTGTCATCTGCATAGAAATGATATTGGAAGCCAAACAAACTAATGAGTTTACCAAGGGAGGCAGTATAGATGGAGAATAGTAGCGGACTAAGCACTGAACCTTGGGGGACACCAACAGAGAGGAGTTGGGGAGAAGAAGCAGAGCCAGAGAAAGAAACAATGAAAGTGCGCTGGGAGAGGTAAGAGGAGCACCAGGAGAGAGCAATATCTTGTAGACCGATATTGCGCAGGATGAGAAGAAGCTGTTGATGATCAACAGTGTCAAAAGCCACAGACAGGTCAAGGAGAATTAGGATAGAGTAGTGACCATGAGATTTTGCAGCGAGTAGATCATTGGATACTATGGTCAGTGACTTTTCCACAGAGTGCTTAGCGCGGAAACCAGACTGAAGCGGGTCTAGCAGAGAGTTGGACTCGAGGAAGTCTGTCAATCTCGCATACAAAATTCTTTCAAGGATCTTGGATGCAAAAGGCAGTAGCGAGATAGGACGATAGTTGGATGGGGAGTTAGGGTCAAGATTGGGTTTTACAGTTGCATGTTTCAAGGGCGATGGAAATATACCAGAGGAAAGAGAGAGATTGAGAATTTTAGTGAGAGGTGGATAAAGAGAAGAAGACAGAGTAGGGATGAGATGCGAGGGAATTGGATCTAGGGAGCAGGTGGTGGGGCGGGAGGACTGGAGCCGAGCAGAAACCTCTTCCAATGTGGCAGGTGCGATTGAACATAGAACAACAGAGGGAGTGAAGTTAGGGGAAGTGTTGTAAGGGGAAGAAGAAAGATGAGAGATCTCTTCTCTGATTCTAGAGATCTTGTCAGTGAAGTGAGTTGCAAAGTCTGAGGCGGTCAAGTTAGTAGGTGGAGGAGGAACAGCAGTGCGAAGAAGAGAGTTAAACGTGTGAAATAGTAGTTTGGGTTCGCGGGAGAGTGTGGTTATGAGGAACAGTTCCGTGGTGTTTCAGGCTATCTCCCAGTCAGGCGTTTAAATTATAAAATGAGTGCAGGCAATCCCCAGAGGTCCTCAAGTCCAGCTGGGAAGCACAATAAGTGCCCAGGCGCCCTCACAGTGAAAACAGCCCCCTTTTAGGGGTTCTTTACTCCTTAACTCCTCACTATAAAGCTTTGGCACAGGAGTTTGCATCACAACTGTCTTTCAGTTCTGCTGTTTTAAACCACTGATAGGATGTAAACCACATCCACTATCTGCTGATGGAACATCCCAAGGAGAGGTTTGTCTTGCAATGGATTCTTCTCCTTATATGCATCCTTGGTCTGTTGCATTCCCTTAACAGTTCATCTTTGGGAAACATTATCATGATGTACTTCTGGATGCTCTATGTTTTATCCAGTACTGTGGTTAAATGTTTGTGTTGAGCTGAACCAATATATAATAGCAAGTGAACATGGAAGTAAGCTTACACAGCATCCACTGTCACATAATGGTAAGTGATGGCAGATGAGATGGCTTTGTGAACAAAGCAGCTGGTTAATGGCAAAGCTACTGTACCATAATATCAAATGAGTCACTGCTGTTTGAAATAAAGCAGCTAGGGAACAAAGACAATTATGTTAAAAGTTATGCCTCCACTAAAGTTATTTAGCAAGTAAAGTATGGAAATAGTGATAACAAAGTTATAGAAGGGTATGCAAAAGAAGAAAAAATGGAAGAGAAATAAATGAGTAAGGATTTCAACTCACTATAAAAAAGGTTAGTAGTCCTAATCATAATTACATAGGCTAAAAAGAGATGTGTCCATCAAGCTCAGCCTGTAGCCAGTGTCTTGGGTTAAGGATCTGGGCATTTCCAAGCTTGGTTGGCTATTCTAATACGTTAAAACCAACTCAGTGCTAGATCTTCTGGACTTACCACTTACCTATTGATTTGGCATGTAGAAGACCAGGCTCTCAAAGGTAATTTCAGGAATTTTTTTCTTACACTGCAAAGTATGATAAAAACTTTGCTTACACAAAATGTTACCTCTTCTAGTATGGGAATAAAATTTCTGAAAAACCTTGAGTGCCACCACTTTTGCAACCATCTTCTATGTGTACACACACTGTATAAAATAATGTAAGCAACCTCATTAATGTCAATCAGTTATGTCTACTGGTTAATTATGCTGCCCTTTCACAGCATGTCTTTACTTTGTGTGCAACTATAAGACTTCACCAATATGATTTCTCATTTTACTGCTGTTAGAACTGTGGTATATTTGAAGTATGACATTTATTCGGTTCACTAGCTAGCTTACCATGACATTGGCAGTTGTCTCGTGGAGATGGGTATTGCATGACATTTCGGCCGTTATGCCTTAATCATGTGTGAGTGTACAATATGAAAATATTTACATATATAACCCATCAGATATTAGCCAATATGGAGCGCATGACAAGATTTGGTGATGATAGATGATAGATGATATTTTTGGCCTTTGTGTGACTCACCAGATGTATCTTTCATCTAGAGTTGAATACTTTGAACTAGAACATCAGGTTCACTATCCAATGGAGTAGGACCAATATTAATTTTCTGAATCTGATGATCCACTAAGGAAAGTGTAAATTAAACATGAAAGCCAACATATATGAATAATATATTACATTTCACAAGTTTCCCATACTCTGGAAACATTGTGTTCTCTCCAATTGAGTCAAATGCTCAGATGTCTCAGAAATGTCTTGAATGAGTCATTACTGGATAACTGACTGGATGAAATGATACATACGTTTGTTACAAAAGGTACCACAGAGGACTGTTAATACAGGAAAGCGAACATGTCAGGACATTCAATAGTCAGAAGAACAGAGATGAAGTAGGCACCTAAGAGGAATGAGATATATTCTATTTGTGAGCAAACACAATATGTTAAGTTGAGAATCTCACATATAGTGAGAAACCATTAGAGATCCAGGGAGAGAGTTGTCCGGACATCCCAGAGTTCCAGATTACACCCTTTTGTTCTTTAAGGCAGAATAAGAATATAAGAGTCTATGTCTAAATTGTGGATCATGTAGTTCTGTGATCAATGAAGACACTTTCAGTCATCCCCACACTGGCAAATTATTTTACATGTTACTCAGCTTTGTGGTAAATAAATAAAAAGGAGGCATTGATCATAGTTCTGTCTGCAATGCTACCATTTTAAAGGGGAACAATATGTAATAATTCACGCCTCTACCTTTAAAGGGACACTACAGCCACCAAAACAAGTTTAGCTGAATGAAGCAGCTTTAGTGTATAGATCATGCCCCTTCAGTTTTACTGCTCAATTATCTGCCATTTAGGAATTGTTTAGATAATTTTTTTATGCACCCTAGTCCCACCTCCTTGCATGTGACTTGCACAGCCTTTCTAAACACTTCATGTAAAGAGTCATCTAATGTTTATCCTTCCTTTATTGCAAATTCTATTTAATTTAGACTTTCTTATCTCCTGTGTTGTTAAAAGCTTGCTAGACCATGCAGGGATGTAATTAAAGTTCAATTTACAGAGCAGGAGTAAAAACTTTTATGGAAGGTATGGCTAGGGCTAAATAAACAGGAAAAAAAGTGTTTTAACTCCTAAATGGCAGAGAGTTGAGCAGTGAAACTTCAGAGACATGATCTATACACTAAAACTGCTTCATTAAGCTAAAGTTGTTTCAGTGACTATAGTGTTCTTTTAAGAAAACTTGTCACTAAACATAATTTGAAAAGAAGCTTTAAATACTTAACACAGTGTGTAATATTGTATTGGATACTCAGATTCATATTTTGCATAGGATAACATTCCCTTGTTTGTTTTTGGACATTTATAGCCAAAAGGTTATGATTTTTTCATTTTTTAGGCAAACCAACAGTCATGGAAAAAGAAAGTACACCCTCTCTGAATTCTAAAAATCATCTGTTCCTTAGCAGTTCTTAAAATTAGGTAAATACATCCTCAGATTAACAACACATTACATATTGCACTGTGTCATTATATATTTAACAAAAATAAAGCCAAAATGGAGATGCCATGTGTGAAAAACTAAGTACACCTTATGAACCACCTTTAACAGCAATAACGTGAAGTCATTATTTTCTGTATGACTTTATCAGTCTCTTACATTGTTGTGGAGTAATTTTGGCCCACTCCCCCTTTGGCCCACTCCCACTTGCTACAGCGTTGCTTCAGTTCATTGATGTTTCCTGGCATTTCTTTATGCACAGCTCTCTTAAGGTCCTGCCACAGCATTTCATTCGGGTTGAGGTCTGGAGTTTGACTGAGCCATTTCTACATCTTAAATATTTTCTTTTTCAGCCAACTACGGTAGATTTTGCTGGTGTGTTTGGGATCATTATCCTTTTGCATAACCACATTTCGGCCAATCTTTAGCTGTCAGACAGATGACCTCACATTTAACTCTATATAGTACTTTGGTATACAGAGGAGTTAATCATTGACTCAATGACTGCAAGGTTCCCAGGTCCTGTGGCTGCAAAACAAGCCATCAGATATTAGCCAATATGGAGCGCATGCCAAGATTTGGTGATGCTTAACAGTTGGTGTGAGGTGCTTGTGCTGATTTGCTGTGTTTGGTTTTTGCCAAATGTGGCGCTGTGCATCATGGCCAAACATCTTCACTTTGGTCTAATCTGTCCGAAGGATATCGTTCTAGAAGTCATGTGGTTTGTTCAGACGTAACTTTGCAAACCTAAGCCCTGCTGCCATGTTCTTTTTACAGAGAAGAGGCTTTCTCTTGGCAACCCTTCCAAACAAACCATACTTATTCAGTCTTTTTCTAATTGCACTGTTATGAATGTTAAAAATTAACATGCTAGCTAAGGCCTGTAGAGTCTGATATGTGATTTTTTTTTTTTTTGTTTTTTTGATAGGCAGCAACAACTGCTACGTTAAGATTATTGCGAATGTATTTCCTCCTTTGCATTGTGTTAACACAAGCCTGAATGCAGATCAGCAAACTAATAAAACTTTGTCTTCTATAAAGGTCATGTCATGCCAATCATCAATTAATCATGGACATTTGATTAGCAGAACCTGTCTGCTACTTAGCCTTTTAATTCCTATGGAAGTAGTAAGGGTGTGCTTAGTTTGTCACACATGACTTATCCATTTTGGCTTATTTAAAAAAATAAAAATAACCTTGACATTGTATATTATGGTGATATGTCATGTGTTGTTGTTCATCTGAGGTTGTATTTACCTAAATGTAAGACCTGCCGAGGAAGAGATGATTGTTATTATTCCCTGATATGTAAAACCATGTAAGTCAAGGAGGGTGGCCATTCTTTTTCCCATGACAGTACATATTCATATTTACAAGTTTTTTTCTATACTTTTTGTCTAGAGCTTACCTACACTTGCCCACTTTCAAAATGGGCTGTGGAACTTATTATGTGATAGTTGATGGTCATGTGACAGAGGAAATCATGTGACTGGATGATTGACCTATTGTTAATATCCTATGGGGTATATATGTAAGTATTTTTAGATTGTGTACTCATACATGTTTAAGGCTAACAGACGAAATATCATATTGATTTTAGCTTGTTCCAGTCCATGTGTGGCGTTAATAAAGGAAACTTCTTATTTTGCTTTGACACAGACTTCTTTGAATGTTGAAATGTTGCTCTTTATGTTCTGATTCTCAGATTAATTGGCTACCTTTTGTACATTGAGTGCCTGGATCACATGGTTCTTTCTAACACATTAAACCAGAACTGAGCAATCTGAAGAGGTAAACTACACTAAGCCAAGTCATAATAAATACATACAATAATAAATAAAACATTGCAAGTAAAACTTGCTTTCACTCTACAACATTTAAAGAGGACATTTAATGAACAGACAGACAGAGGACACAACATTTTTGGTTCTTGCTATTTCACATGTGTGGTATTTCACTTTTGTGCTAAAAGGGAACTCAGTGACCATAGCCATCTATGGTCTTTGCTCTTGCACTTTGAACACTAAGTATTTGATCTCTTTGAACATTTTCAGTTGCCTCATGTTGCCTTTAAAACTCACATGTTGATGTTCTAATTGTTAGATCTCATGTATAGCTGACACATTGTGCTGTCAATCATCATAATCAAACAAATGCAACAGCTGCATGTGCAACTGTGAGTTTTTTCTGTTTTTTTTTTTCTTAACTGTGGCAAGATTTACATCCAAACTAATACATTCAAGTAATATTACACAGCAAAAACATAAAAATAACAACTTTATAGTTTTGGTAGTTATTGAAGATAAAGAGCATGCAGAAGAGCGCTGGCAAAGGAGCATTTATCCACTGGACCACTCGTATAGAGTGATTTGTGGACTGCTGTCTTACAATACAACATTAACTATATATCACTATATATTTTTTTTATTATTATTGTATTCCTGTTAGCGCAATATTTGTATAAAACATTTAAAATTTATAACATTTAGAAAGGGAGTGGACTGTGATGTTACTGTGTGCCAACTTGGCAACTTGTAACGGATTGCCAGACCAAATGTAGTCAGCCCTTAGTCTTAAATTAGAGCGCCAAAGAGTTAAAAATAATAACAGATAGTATTACTTTACTACGAGGGCAGTGGATGCATGGAATACCCTTCCTGTTGACGTTGTAGAGTTTACCACAGTGAGGGAGTTTAGGCATACGTGGGATAGGCACAAGGCTATTCTAGATATAAGAGACTAATGAACGTATTAAGAAAACTGGGCAGACTTGGTGGGCCAAGTGGCTCTTATCTGCCATCACATTCTATGTTTCTATGACAGGGCATTGGCCGGACTTGATTTATATAATGACTTAGTCTGTAATAGACAAATTGACAAACATGGTAAACGATCCAATGTAGAAAGGTATTCAACAACATACAGGTTGTTACCTGTCCATCTCTGAACTATCTTTAAATCAGTGAAACTTTAAGGGAATATATCACACCTGCTGGGACATGATGGTCAGAAGAAGATGGACATGCGACTCAAAGCTGCAATATCATAACATAATGAAATAAGTGTGGTCCAAACAGGGCCGGATTAACATAGGGGCCCATTTAAAAAAACAAAACAAAAAAAAAACAAAACTTTTTTTTTATTTTTATTTTTTTACATGCTACTCTTAGGTTTTCCTCCTGACTGGTATTTTAAGGCACAGCCTGTATTTGAGGCTGCCTGGCTGTGCTGGTATTGCAGTATTACCGGCAATGCTAATATTTTTCTCAGTATAAACTGAGATTACTCTGCAATACCAGCACCGGCCATGAGGGGTCACTGTGTATGGAGAGATACAGGGATAGGAAGTTACAGCATATCCCTCCATGCCTCTCTCTACTTACTGATACACAGGGGAGCAGCTACACAGTACAGAGAGTTCGGACAGCAGCTCCCAGCCTGCAGAGACAGACTACAGCTCAGGGAAGTGAGGGATGAGGGGAAAGACATCAGGGAGACATGGGGACACTGAGACACTAGGGGACACTGAGACACTAGGGGACACTGGGAGACGTGGGGACACTGAGACACATGGGGACACTGAGACACATGGAGACACTGATGCTGTGAGACATAGGTAAACACATTGGGACACATGTCTCCCAGTGTCCTCATGGTCCCAGCCAGTGTCCCCATGGCTCCCATTGTCCCCATATGTCTGTGTCCCCATGTCTCCCAGCCATTGTCTGTGTCCCCATGTCTCCTAGTGTCCCTATGTCTCCCAGTCTCTGTGTCCCCATATCTCTGTGTCCACGTCTCCCAGTGTCTGCGTCCCCATGTGTCTGTGACCCCATTTCTCCCAGTGTCCCCATGTCTCTCAGTGTCCCCATGTCTGTATCCACAAGTGCCCCCATGTCTCCCAATGTCCCCAAGTGTCTCAGTGCCCCCTTGTCTCCAAGTGTCTCAGTGTCCCCATGTATCCTAGTGACACTGGACACACTGAGACTTGGGGACACTGGGAGAAATGGGGACACAGACACTAGGGGACTGGGCGACATGGGGACACTGACACTGTGATGCATAGGGACACTGATGCCAGGCTGGCCTTCCAAATCTTTGGACAGACATACCCCCTTTTTGGGCATGTTCGCCCCTTCTTGCAGTTCTGGTCATGTGATTCGCATCAGTGGCCTACTCTTTTACCCCGCCCATTGGCTTCCTACTTCACTGGACACTGCTGTTGGTATGGATTTACTTAAAAGATGAAAGCATAAATTAGATAAAGAGATTAGCATAGAGTATGTGTTTTCTTATAGCTGCATCCGTTGAGTTTTCCTCCAACACCAACTCCATCCGATACATGATGCTTGGGAGGTATGACTGTTTTAGTGTTTTTTGTAGATAAGATTCTGTAATTAGACCCCATCATAATTGTCAGCACCAGGCCCACTGGGCTCTTAATCCGGCCCTGGGTCCATATCCAAGAACTGCTATTACTAGTGTATATGAACTTAAGGTCAACTCAAGAGAAAATACAGAAAAAGTGTGAAATAATGTTTAACATTTACTAAATAGAATATACCAAAATGATGCTACACTCAATTTTATAGCAAAATAGAAAAATATTAGTTTATTGACACAACATAGTAGTATAGGAAAGAGTGCTAATCTCCCTAGCGCTATTGACCTACAGTATTTGGTCGCCAAGGAATGGAACCTGGAGGGGGATTACCTGCGACTCATCAATGAGGCCCGGGAAGAGACAACCGGTCCTCCTTTCCAACAGCAACCAGCGGTACCCGAGGTAGCATATCTCCTAGACTGGTCCTGTGAGGATCCCCAGTGGCAGTGTGTATCCCAGGGAGCTGAAGGTACAGTCCTTCCTCCTCAGCAGCAGATTGTATCCCAGGGAGCTGAAGGTGCAGTCCTTCCTCCCCAGCGGCAGTGTGTCTCCCAGGGAGCTGAAGGTGCAGTCCTTCATCCCCAGCGGCAGATTGTATCCCAGGGAGCTGAAGGTTCCCTCTTTCCTCCCCAGCGGCAGATTGTATCCCAGGGAGCTGAAGGTGCCGTCCTTCCTCCCCAGCGGCAGATTGTATCCCAGGGAGCCGAAGGTGCAATCCTTCCTCCCCAGCGGCAGTGTGTACCCCAGGGAGCTGATGGTGTCGTCCGTCCTCCCCAGCGGCACAGTGTGTTTCCCAGGGAGCAGAAGGTGCCGTCCTTCCTCCCCAGCGGCAGTGTGTATCCCATTGAGATGAAGGTGCCGTCCTTCCTCCCCAGCGGCAGTGTGTATCCCAGGGAGCTGAAGGTGCCGTCCTACCTCCCCAGCGGCAGATTGCACCCCAGGGAGCTGATGGTGTCGTCCGTCCTCCCCAGCGGCAATGTGTGTCCCAGAGAGCAGAAGGTGCCGTCCTTCCTCCCCAGCGGCAGTGTGTATCCCAGGGAGCGGAAGGTACCGTCCTTCCTCCCCAGCGGCAGAGTAAGTCCCAGGGAGCTGATGGTGTCGTCCGTCCTCCCCAGCGGCAGTGTGTAACCCAGGGAGCCGAAGGTGTCGTCCTTCCTCCCAAGCGGCAGTGTGTCCTGCAGGGAGCAGAGACCGTCAGTCTCACACCCCAGCAGCAGGACAAAATAATGAAAGGGGAGACAGCTGGTCCCCCTCTCCACCAGCAGAGAGAGTGTAAGGGAGAGGAGCCTGCTACCCCCTCTCCCCAGCGGCAGTTGACAGTCCAGAGAGAGGATCTTGTTACACCCTCTCTCCAGCGGCAGCCTAACCCACCAAGAGGAAATGTTAAGCCCCGCAACTGTGCAGATGGGACCGTAGTCTCTACACTTACAGCCCAAGGGGTAGGGACGGTCAGTCCTGTCCCCGAGCCACAGAGCGGTGTAGCCAGAGGGGAGACAGTCGGTCTCTCCCTCCCACAACCAGGCTCCAATCAGGCTACTTCAGTGGTAGCGCTGGCACTAGGGCAGAGTACCGCTGGTCTCTGCCCACTCAGCAACCCACCAAGGCAGTCTACCAGCTCCCCGCACAGCCGTGGTGAGGAACCTGTACCTGGACAAGCTGCTACTTTATCCAGGTGGAGTAAACATTTATTGTGCGTGGGAGGTACTGCTGTTTATGCTTCGTGGGTGGGTTGCTGGACTAACCAGGGCACTGACCGGCAGGAGGTCAGATACCCTGTTAGTCTGGGGTGTAAAGGGGAGAAGTGTGGCGAAACCGACCTCGCCACGTGTCCTTGGAGGGGGCTGCTTGCCCGCCTCTTGCCTTTGGACTATGGACCCGACTTTATGTGAATGTGTTAACCCAGATAGCTATGCCATGGAGCCCATTCGTGTAGTTAAAGACTTCGGCTCCATGGCAATTGAACTGTGTGAATAGGATCTGCGCGCTATTCTGTAGTTTTCTGCGCTCAGATCCCAGCTATCTGGGGATATGTGAAATGTCTGTGTGTTATGTTTAAAAGGTGACTTTATGTATTTTAAAGTGTTTTACTGTCTTTGTGTCCCCATGTGCTCAATGGAGTCTGTCTCTGTCCTGGGAGGTAATTGCATTACTTATCCATTGTCTCCAGGAGAGAGGGCTCTGTAAAACCGGTCTGAGCCAGAAAGCCAAGCTGGCAGGGGTTTTAAAAGATACTTTACTAACTTTTGAACCCCTGGTCTGATTCATGCCATTTTTTTTAATATGTTGTTACCCTGAATGGATTGATTGTGAATATGTATTTGTATGTGAATGTGATGTATGGTTTTAGAGTTATGAAAGTTGGGTAGAAAGTATGTATTTTAACAGTATGTATAATTGAGTTTCCTCTCAGGATAAGGGGAGGGAATATGTGGGAGGTAACTGATGTGTGAGTGGTTGTTTTATACCTCCCTGTGGGCGGACCTGTATTTGTAACAACTGCAATAAAAACCAGGCTGGGTGTGCCAGCACCTCCGATTCTGCTTGACCCTCAAACCGATGTGTCGTCTCGTTTTTGGGGGAATTGGATTGTATGATGACTGCCAGGAGTGTATGCGGATTGTATGCTTTTCCTGTTCGGCTGATTCCAGGGTTCGTGTGTTTCCAGTTCGGGAGTTGGAAGATTTGTACAGTTTGCAGCTCGGGAGATTGGTGCTTGCAGTAGCTGCTGGTCTATGGAAAAAAACAGTTTTTATCCTCTTGTGAGTGAAACGGTCTGTTACAGCACCTTCGTCAGGGTCCAACAGAATAATAATAAGGTTTCTCTTAAATAGTTTAAACGCCAGAAACTATGAGTACCTGTGTCCAATGGAAGCTAGGAGGAGTATCCCACATGTGTACATAATATCGGTAAATAGATCCGATCAGCGTGTGAGGTCCCAGACCACGTGGTGTATATGGGGAGTGGCCAAAAGATGCAGAGCTGAGCCCAACGTGTGTCCTCTATTAGGAGGTGGGTGGGTATCTCTAAATGCTCCGTGCGAGTAGACTCAGAGTGGGTGGAGCCAATTATAGTTAGAGTGACAGCTAGAGACAATGGGCAAGATAGACGTGTTGTCCGACCAATGTATGTATTGTGGGCGGGTCCAAAAAATAACTATAATTACTATCTTACATAATTTACAGTCTGGTTTCCGCGCTAAGCACTCTGTGGAAATGGCACTGACCAAAGTATCCAATGATCTACTCGCTGCAAAATCTCGTGGTCACTACTCTATCCTAATTCTCCTTGACCTGTCTGTGGCTTTTGACACTGTTGATCATCAACAGCTTCTTCTCATCCTTAGCAATATCGGTCTTCAAGATATTGCTCTCTCCTGGTGCTCCTCCTACCTCTCCCAGCGCTCTTTCAGTGTTTCTTTCTGTGGCTCTGCTTCTTCTCCCCAACTCCTCTCTGTTGGTGTCCCTCAAGGTTCAGTCCTTGGTCCCCTACTGTTCTCCATCTATACTGCCTCCCTTGGTAAACTCATTAGCTCCTTTGGCTTCCAATACATTTCTATGCAGATGACACGCAAATCTCTCCCCGTCCCTCTTGACTAGTGTCTCTGACTGCCTCTCTGCTGTTTCTAACTGGATGGCTGCCCACTTCCTTAAACTAAACTTGACCAAACCTGAAATTCTGGTCTTTCCTCCCTCAAGTGTTGTTACTCCTGTGTCTGTCTCCCTCCAAGTCAATGGTTCTACCATCAGCTCCACCACGCAGGCTCGCTGCCTAGGTGTTCTCTTTGACTCCAACCTCTCCTTCAAGCCTCATGTTCACTCTATCGCCAAATCCTGTCATTTCCATCTCAAAAACATTGCGCGCATCCGCCCCTACTTAACGCCAGATGCGACTAAGGTGTTGGTCCATTCCACTGTACTTTCTCGCCTTGACTACTGTAATCCGCTTCTCAGTGGTCTTACGTGCTCCCAACTTGCGCCGTTACAGTCCATATTGAATGCGGCGGTGAGGCTCATCTTCCTGTCCGCCCGCACCTCCCATGCCTCACCCTTCTGTCAGTCCCTACATTGGCTTCCTATAAAATATAGAGCTCAATTTAAAATTCTGGTTCTTGCTTTCAAATGTCTACATAATGCTGCTCCCACCTATCTATCCTCCCTTATACACAAGTATGTCCCGTTTAGGCCCTTACGATCTGCAGAAGACTTCTATCTTCTGTCCGTACTCCCACCTCCGATGCTCGCCTTCAAGACTTCTCGAGGGCTGCACCGTTCCTGTGGAACTCGCTTCCCTCCTCCGTTAGATGCTCACCCAGTCTCCACTCCTTCAAAAAATCCTTAAAAACCCACTTCTTCATAAAAGCGTATCAATTAAACTCTTAATAGCTCCCAACTGATTCCTCTTCTGCAACTGTCACTAGTCTAATACTATCCTTACCTTTTGTGTCATTTTACCCCACTCCCTCTAGCATGTAAGCTCATTGAGCAGGGCCCTCAACCCCTCTGTTCCTGTGTGTCCAACGTGTCTGGTTAGAACTACATGTCTGTTCGTCCACCCATTGTAAAGCGCTGCAGCATTTGACGGCGCTCTATAAATAATATAATAATAATAATAATAATAATAATAATCCGGCATATATACAAATTTACATATATAGAGTGTAATCATATATATATATATATATATATATATATAAATATAAATACACATGGTGTATATAGTAGACTTTCATTACGATCCAGTAATGTAAAACTATTATACATTAGTCGAAATAAAGGACGTATATGAGAAACCCTCGTTGAGACCAAGTGGTGAGAGAGTTTTAAGCTTATATATCCAAAAACTCTCTCTTTGTAAGAGTTTATTATCTAAATCACCTCCCCTTATTCCCAGCGTAACCTTCTCAATGCCACAAAATCTAATCCCGTCTGATGAACCACTATGATGTAATTTTAAATGTTTAGAGACTGGGGTGTCTATCAGTCTTTTGGGGTTCACTGAGTTGACATGTTCCCTTATTCTCAACTTAAAGTTTTGGGATGTTTTGCCCACGTATAGTTTGCTGCAAGAACATGTAAGTAGATATACGAGGCCTTTGGATTGGCAATTGAAAAAGTTTTTAATGTTGAATTCCTGGGTATATGTTGAATCTGGAAAAGTTTGAGATGGTCGACATATAAATTTACATGTAGATATAAATTTCAGCGCTAAGTAGATAGTCCCCTTAAAATTAAAAAAAGGTGCATTTATATGCAGAAATAGGAAAGTCATACGAAAAAGTGTCCAAAATGTATAATTCTGCTACAAAGTTCTACAGAAAAAGAGTCCAAATAATGTAGTGATATGCAGGAGCTCAGAAACATGTAGAGATACCTTTGAAAAAGAGAAACAAAAAAAGATACATAGCGTAATTCTGTATCAAAATTTATTGCCCAAGATGCAAAAACAAATAAAGAATCCCCCCCAACTTTAAAACTCTTACACTAAATAAAGTCTTGTACTCATCGTAATGGATGATGCAGAAAAAAATCTCTCACAGCCGCTCGTGTATCCTCTAGAGATAGCTCCTCTCCGGTGCACTCGGGAGGGCTGTCCGTGATGTTATGTGAGGGAAAACGCTGGCTGAAAGTCCGGCTTCTCTCGAGCACTTGTGTGGTCTGCTGCAGATGAATGTTGCAGATGAATGGTAGTAGCACCCTATCAACGCCTTTCGCCCTTCTACCGAGGGCTTTTTCAAGATAGGTGCTCAAAGTTTTGTTCGGCAGTTTTATACCTTGCCGGGCAAAATAGATTCAAATCTCTTAAAGGTATATACCATTCTTGAAACACATGGATTAAAAATACGGCAATGCATGCGAACAGGAGCAAATTAAGTCATGCATCTAAAACATTGTGTTAAATAGATGTTGTTTAAGCTTAACTTAAACCACTAACACCATACATAAATATAAAACATAAAACAATCATAGTGATAACTTAAACTGCTGAGTTTACTTAAGAGTAAAGTATAGAACAATCATGATGATAGTGATTGCTATAGACATATTTGTACATCACATTCTTGGATATTAATATTCAAACTGGTATAATACCATTGGTTTTACTGTGCAGGTGGTATAAAATAAAAAAACTGGCATACATACTCCTAGTGAATAATTAAATTCTTAACAGGTGACTGTGGAGTGTTTGAATTTGTCTAAAGTTTTCCCATCAGGACAGAAACTTGATAACAAATTGTATCTCAAAGCATAATAGTATCTGTATAAAAAGGAGGATATGCGACAATCGACGAGAAATCCACACTAATCGCCAATCCCAAAGTGCCATCGATGGGCACAATCACTCCAACAAGCACACATTAAGGTAGAGCCACATACCGATGCCTTTCCTGTTCCCACACACGGGCAGGAAAACCCGGAGGAGGTCCGGGGCCTACCTCGAGGCGCAAGCCGCGAAGGCCGCACAAGGTCTAATTGCAAGAGTGGCAGGAATCTCCTACGACACCAATCTGCAGTACGGTCCCACTACACCAGACACCCACAACATGGGGAGGAGGTCCCAGAAACCTACCTCGGCCACCGGCAGAGATACCCAAGACATCGGGGCCTTGCTACAACGCCCGACGCTGCACAAGATGGCGACCACACCGGACCGCGAGCGGAACCCCCCAGACACGGAGGAACTCCCCGCAGAACAACCGGAGCCGTCTGGGACGCAACTGGCCGCGGTAACACCAGCGGGCAGAGACATACAGGGCCCGGCCACCAGACAAGACATTGCCGACCTGCTGCAGGAAATGAGGCAACTACATGCCGCGGACTTTAACCTCCTCCAGACCGAAATACAGGCAGTGACGGCGCGCACGCAGGCCTCGGAGGAAAACATACAAGACCTGCGACAAGAGGTACAGGGGCTTGCAGAACAAATCCAACAACTCCAAACCTCCCAGACCGCCCTCAATACAAGAGTGGACGTGTCAGAGGATCACAGCAGACGTGTTAACATCAAACTCAGGGGGATCCCCGACGCCATAGACTCCACTGAGCTACCCCACTACCTTAGGCGCCTCATAGCCATGATCCTACCGCACTCCCAAGCGAAGAACATGGTACTGGATGGCTTCTTTCGTATCCGAAAGCCTAGAACAGCACCCTCTGAAACCTCACAAGATGTCATCATACGATGCCGCTCTACAACGGATAAAATCAGGCTTCTTACTGCAGTCCGGGGTAAAACCCCACTCTCCTTCGAATCCTCCAACCTCACCTTTTATCAAGATGTGACAAAGAACACCTTATTATGGCGCAAGTCCTTAAGCCACGTCACTAGCCAACTGCGCGCAGCCAACATCGCCTATAGATGGACATTACCAAGATCCCTAATGGTAACTAAAGATGGCACCACAACCAGCCTCACCTCGTTACAAAATGCCGAACTATTCCTGCAGAACCTAGGGATTCCCACACAATCTAGGCAACAGGCAACTTTTACCGCGACTCATACCTGGGACCCGAGTAGAACAGTACCTTTCGCCCCCAGGGGCGCGGAGAGGATGGGAGCCCCGACATGAACTGTCTATCGAGCTGGGCCTTTACCTTCTCATGTTCCACGTGCTCTACCGTTATGACCACTGTGTTTTCTATAATTTCTATAATTTTGTTGAAATGTTTTATAATTTGAATGCTCTAGTTTAATTGTTATTGAGAATACCCCAAGGGCTCTAAATCCACACACACTAGACATAGGGCTGCTAGGCACAGGGACCCCGCATAGGGGCACCCCTGGGCCCTAGCGCAGGCTCTCACCGGGATAGGGGACATCAACATAAGAGACCGAACCTAGGCGGGACACCCGCACTAAAAAGTAAACCACTACTGGCTAGATCATTACTGTACACCCAGAGGGAAAGGGTCCTACTGACCTCACACCGACCTCCTACTCCACTCCCTTGTGGCTTAAGACAACCCAACTAGGAAAGGGCAAGTCCCTCACCAAACATAAAGGACGATAGCCAAGAATCGTACGACAGACAGGTCCACACCAAACGACCGGCAGCTACGTGACTACCTTCAGCCTACACTCAGAAAAGCGGGTTCACTACATTCTAACCAACGATGTACTATCACACTTACATACTAGCCACGTAACTCAACCTGCCTAAAGACGCAATTGATTTTTTCGAATAATACAGTACACCATACATGTCCTGTACGCAAAATTACGCCTAACTGTCAATCATACTGTCACTCACTAATTGCCTGCTATCAAAGTTAATGTATATATCGTTTCTAGAAGTGTATGTCTAAAGCCTGTAATTCAACGTATGCATCATTGTAGGCTAGCAGTCAACCCTGTTGTCTTACTTTGTGACACTTACCTTCAACTGAAACGCTGTGTTTCTTCATGTTATTAAAAATATAAAATGAGGCGGATAACTCTAGGAGATTTTGTAATTTGTTGTGATGATATAAGCATGTGTAACCCCTGCAAGTCTCCCTCTCTTTATTCTGTACCACCATAACCATATGCCTCAATAAAAGAAAGATTGACAAAAAAAAAAAAAGGAGGATATGCTAGTTTATAAAAACTCAAAATTAAACTTGAACTTAAAATTCATGTATAGTACAAAAAATACAATAACTCGTGATAGTTATATTGATACATCATAGAGACTCCTTACATATGGATCAAGACTTGAATAATTACGTGTAAAGTACATATATATTAGGAATAGATGGATTATATTTTCTGGGTATATACAGTGGTGGAGCAATATTGGTCAAGGGTTCCCAATTACTTGGGAATATACGTTTCCGTTTTTACCCCAATACCGGAAAGATTAAACAATTTAGCCAAAAATTATGTACGGTGCTGTATATTATGAACTAGTGGTAGTTCTAATCCTGTGTTATAGTATATTAGCTAATTCTAGCTCTGCATTAAGACCCGAAGGAATCAGGGTCTTAAGGGTGTAAATCCAGAACATTTCCCGGTATGTTAAGGTTTTTCTTAATTCACCTCCTCTCCATGGTACTTCCACTTTTTCTATCCCACAATATGAGAGAAGTGTTGGGTCTCCATTATGGTGTGTTTCTGCAGAACTTTGTAGCAGAATTATACATTTTGGACACTTTTTCGTATGACTTTCCTATTTCTGCATATAAATGCACCTTTTTTAATTTTAAGGGGACTATCTACTTAGCGCTGAAATTTATATCTACATTTGTTCTTTGGAATTGGGAAAATTATTTTTGTTTTAGCAGCTATTACTGTCTGAGTACCTTAGGTACCATTTTCACTGTTTTATTCATACTATATATCGACTATTACGTAGGTCTTTTATTTATTTTTAATACATGCGCTCTTTTTTTATTATTTCTTATTGTATAAATTTACATGCTTTACACCTGCCACACTGATATGTACCTATGACTGGAGATTTCAGGCATGTTGGTTTCTGAGGGGTATTCTTGAGATGACTGGGGACCAGGATATCCTTAATGTTGCGCCCCCTTCTTGCTGTCACGGATGCATGAGGTGTAATCACCTATGTAAATGTAATCAACGTAATAGTAATGTCCAGAAAGTTGATTGTCTTTCTCCCAATTTCGCAAGTCAGTCTCAAATTAATGTCATTAATATTGAGAATCTTGACAAATTCGAGAAAGAGATCAGAGGTGTCTGTTCATATAATCAAGACATCATCAATATATCTTTTCCATAACTTGATGTGTCTTGTATACTTCTCCATATTGGCATGAAACACCATAGTTCTTTCCCAACAATCCAGGTGGAGGTTAGCATATGAGGGGGCACAAGCTGTCCCCATAGCTGTCCCTCTCACCTCGTGGTAGTATTTGCCCTGGAAGATAAAATGGTTGTGTGTCAAAATAAACTTCATTAGATCCTGGAAATTGATTGTGTCCTATCGAGACTACAGGGTGCATGTCCAAAGAGGCTCTAAGATGTTGCAAACCCACTTTATGTGGTATGGAGCTATATAGATTCTCAACGTCGAGACTGCATAAGATGGCATCACCAGTGATTTTAATTTCTTCTATAATGTTCAAAGTATGCTTAGTGTCCTTTAGATATGAAGGAAGTTCAAACACCAGCTTCCTCAAGATCTGGTCTACGTCTGAGTTAAATTGCCTCTGCCAGAGACAATAGGCCTGCCACTTAGCACTGGTTGTTGTTTGTGTACTTTTGGAAGAGCATAGAATGTGGCAGTTACAGGGTTTTTAACAAATATAAAATTATATTCCTCCTTAGAGATCAGGAAGAGGGACAAAGCTGTGTCAAGGATATTTTTTAGTTCCGCTAGATATTTCTTGGTGGGGTCCCCACTGAGTACTTCATATGTGTCACTATCCTCGATTAATTTATGTACCATCGAAACGTAATCTGATTTATTGAGGATGACTGTGTTACCACCTTTATCAGATGGTTTAAATATTACCTCATCTAGCTCTTTAAGATGTTTAAGGGAGTTTTTTTTCCTGTGGGGAGATATTGCTGCTAGGCTGAACCATGAGATCTTTATGGTTAATTTTGTCGATTTCACTACATGTCAATTCCACAAATAAATCTATATATTTAAATTCAACCAGATGTGGGGTGAATAAACTATTTTCTTCTAATGTGTAAAGGGTGGTTGCAGATTTGTAGAAATATCACTGCAGGCAAGTAGTTACATAGTTACATAGTTACATAGCTGAAAAGAGACTTGAGTCCATCAAGTTCAGCCTTCCTCACATATGTTTTTTTGCTGTTGATCCAAAAGAAGGCAAAAAAAAACAGTTTGAAGCACTTCCAATTTTGCAACAAGCTAGGAAAAAAATTCCTTCTTGACCCCAGAATGGCAGTCAGATTTATCCTTGGATCAAGCAGTTATTACCCTACATTGAAAGATTATATCCTTGAATATTCTGTTTTTGCAAGTATGCATCTAGTAGCTGTTTGAACATCTGTATGGACTCTGATAAAACCACTTCTTCAGGCAGAGAATTCCACATCCTGATTGTTCTTGCAGTAAAAAAAACATTCCTTTGCCTTAGACGAAATCTTCTTTCTTCTAGTCTAAACGTAGGACCTCGTGTCCTATGTAAAGTCCGGTTTGTGAATAGATTTCCACACAATGGTTTGTAATAACCCCAAATATATTTGTATAATGTTATCATATCCCCTCTCAGGCGACGTTTTTCTAAACTAAATAGGTTTAAATTTGTTAACCTTTCTTCATAGCTGATATGTTCCATTCCTTTTATTAATTTTGTAGCCCGCCTCTGCACTTTTTCTAGTGCCATAATATCCTTCTTTAGAACAGGTGCCCAAAATTGCACAGCATATTCAATGTGTGGTCTTACCAGTGATTTATAAAGAGGCAAAATGATATTCTCGTCCCGAGAATGAATGCCCTTTTTCATGCATGACAATACCCTACTGGCCTTGGCCACTGCTGATTGACATTGCACATTGTTGCATAGTTTGTTGTCTATAACAATTCCCAAGTCCTTTTCGTGTGTTGTTATCCCTAATTTGCTTCCATTAAGGGTATACGTTGCTTGTGTATTCTTTACGCCGAAGTGAATAACTTTGCATTTTTCAACATTAAATTTAATCTGCCATTTGAGTGCCTAGTCCTCCAGTCTATCTAAATCCCTCTGCAGCAAAGTAATATCTTGCTCACATTGTATCATTTTACAAAGTTTTGTGTCATCTGCAAACACTGAAACATGACTTTCAATGCTGTCTTCAAGATTATTTATAAACATGTTAAATAGAAGGGGTCCCAGAACAGACCCCTGAGGGACACCACTTGCCACCTCTGTCCAGCTTGAAAATTTACCATGAATGACAACTCTTTGTACTCTGTTTTTAAGCCAATGTTCTACCCAAGAACAAGCATTTTCATCTAGACCGATTTCCTTGAGTTTGAACACTAATCTTCTGTGTGGCACTGTATCAAATGCCTTGGCAAAGTCCAAATAGCTCACATCCACTGCAACACCCTGATCTATACTTCTACTTACTTCTTTGTAGAATGCAATGAAGTTAGTTTGACACGACCTGTGCTTCATAAAACCGTGCTGATTTTTGCTGATAACCATGTTCTTCTCAAGGAATTCTTGAATATTATCCCTTAATAACCTTTCAAATATTTTACCAGCCACAGAAGTTAAGCTCACAGGTCTATAATTTCCAGGCAAGGATTTTTAACCCTTTTTGAATATAGGAACCACATCTGCCTTCCTCCAATCCTCCGGAACACTTCCTGAAAGAAAAGAATCTTGAAAGATTAAAAACAGAGGTTCACTTAGTAGATCCACTAATGTTTCTAATATACCGATATCTGAGGCTTGTAGGCCCAAACTCTTTGCTCTTTTTTCATTACTAATGCGGTGACATTTGTGCAGTGCCAATTTTCTTGCAAATAGGTGTATGTCTTTTGTCCAGCTAAACTTATCAAAGTTAGAAACTGGAACAAAGGACATACCCCGTTGCAAGAGCTGTAATTCTGTTAGATCTCACCCAAAGGTATACAAGGAGGCCTCCTGGTGTATAGTCATTATGTACAGATTCTCCAGAAAGTAGGAAAAGGATAGGTTCATTCACTGTAGTTCTCTTTCACTGTATCTGTGAGAGTTCCTTATGTAGCAGCAGGATGGAAGTAGGCAGATCTGGGGCTGCGCGCTTGGGACATTGTAGCCCGTCAAATGGCCCTGGTGTAGGAAGTAAAATTGGTCTGTTATATCGACCGACGTTCCCGCCATTCATCTAAGCGGAACGTCATGACGTCATTATTGCGTCTTTGCGTGATGACGTCAGAGGGTGTACGGTGGCTATGGGAGTTCAAAATTAATGTAGAAAACGGTCACGATCCACAGCGCCACCCACTAGTAGTGGACAAGCTGGTTACTACAGTTCATATAGGAGCAAACAGAATGACAATGAAGGGGGAAGTTATCATCATGGGTGACTTTAATCTTCCTGATGTGAACTGGAAAACAAAAATAGCTGCTTGTGCCACGAGTACACATATTCTAAAGTCCCTACTTGGATTGTCTCTAAAACCAGTCGTTGAGGAGCCAACTCGTAAAGAGGCCATACTAGATTTAGTGTTAACAAATGGAGATTTGGTATCAGATATTACTGTAGGTGAAAGTTTAGCAGCCAGTGATCATCAGTCAGTGTGGTTTAAAGGGACTCTCCAGTGTCAGGAAAACAATCCGTTTTCCTGGCGCTGCAGGTCCCCTCTCCCTCCCACCCCCCATCCCAGGTTGCTTACCTGTATCCACCGCTGATGTCCCGCGGCACTGGTTCAGGGTCCGCCTATGCTTCTCCAGATGACGTTGTCGGGGGAGACCTATTGCGCATGCGCGGCCGGTGACAGGGGATACCTAATGCGCATGCGCGGCAATGCCGCACACACGCATTAGACCTCCCCATAGGAAAGCATTGAAAATGCTTTCAATGCTTTCCTATGGGGATTTCAGTGACGCTGGAGGTCCTCACATAGCGTGAGGACGTCCAGCGACACTATAGCACAGAATATCTGTGCTATAAACCAGGAAGTGCCCTCTAGTGGCTGTTTAGTAGACAGCCACTAGAGGAGGAGTTAACCCTGCAATGTAAATATTGCAGTTTATGAAAAGGGTAGTGGGAGTTGGCACCCAGACCACTCCAATGGGCAGAATTGGTCTGGGTGAATGGAGTGTCCCTTTGTTCTTATATTTAAGAACAATGACTGAGTCACACCACACAAAAACAAAAGTTTTAGATTTTAGAAAAACAGACTTTTCTAAAATTAGAATATGTATAAATAAATCATTATCAGACTGGAGCAATTTAAATGGAGTCCAAGAGAAATGGGATTATTTAAAAGAAATTGTGAGAAGAAAGAGTGGAGCAGTAATTGTCAGTAAAGTGGCTGAAAGATGGAAGTGCTCATGCCATTGTACAGAACACTGGTGAGACATCACTTGGAGTATTGTATGCAGTACTGGAGACCGTATCTTCAGAAGGATATTGATACTTTAGATATGATAGAAACATTTAAATACATAAAAGAAATCAACACAGTAAAGGAGGAGACTATATTTAAACGAAGAAAAACTATCACAACAAGAGGACATAGAGTTAAATTAGAGGGGCAAACGTTTAAAAATAATATCAGGAAGTATTACTTTACTGAGAGGGTAGTGGATGCATGGAATAGCCTTCCAGCTGAAGTGGTAGAGGTTAACACAGAAAAGGAGTTTAAGCATGCGTGGGATAGGCATAAGGCTATCCTACCTATAAGATAAGGCCAGGGACTAATGAAAGTATTTAGAAAATTGGGCAGACTACATGGGCCGAATGGTTCTTATCTGCCGTCACATTCTATGTTTCTATGAAACAGCAATGTCCTACTTGTACTTATAGCCCTAAAACTTGAAAAAAAAGCTAGGAAGTGTTAACATTGGGAATTTTAGGCTCATGACAAAATTTAGAAACTGTTTAGCACGGGTGTTTTTTGGCGGTTGTAGATGCATAACAGATTTTGGGGGTCAAAGTTAGAAAAAGTGTTTTTTTTTTAATTTGTTATAATTTTTTTATAGTAAATTATATGATATGATGAAAATAATGGTATATTTAGAAAGACCATTTAATGGAGAGGGACTGCAATGTGTTAATGTTTTTGTTAACGTGAGTCTAGTATCTGCGGCCAGGAATATTCTCAACTAACATCAAATTAGCCTGCACTGAGTTATAACAATAAGTTTTCTGATATGCTGTTGCATCCTCTGTGCCCCCAGTAACTCTTACTCTTGATACTGCCACTTGTGCTTGATACACCAGCTAGAGAGAGTTCAGAGAAGGGCTACTAAACTGGTTCATGGATTGCAGGATAAAACTTACAAGGCCAGGTTAAAAGGAACTTAAAGGGACACTATAGTCACCAGAACAACTACAACTTATTGAATTTGTTCTGGTGAGTAGAATCATTACCTTCAGGCTTTTTGCTGTAAACACTGTCTTTTTAGAGAAAATGCATTGTTTAAATTACAGCCTAGTGATGACTTCACTGGCCACTCCAATATGCAGTTGCAGACTTGAATACAAGTAAGTTTTACTATTTTAGGGAGACATGCAGTGGTTTTAACCATATAGAGTCAGGAATACATGTTTGTGTTCCTGACCCTATAGTGCTCCTTTAACATGTATAGCCTGGAGGAAAGACAAGATAGGAGGGATATGATATAAACATTGAAATACATAAAGGGAATCAACACAATAAAGGAGGAGACTATATTTAAAAGAAGAAAAACTACCACGACAAGAGGACATAGTCTTAAATTAGAGGGACAAAGGTTTAAAAATAATATCAGGAAGTATTACATTACTGAGAGGGTAGTGGGTGCATGGAATAGCCTTCCAGCTGAAGTGGTAGATGTTAGCACAGTAAAGGACTTTAAGCATGCATAGGATAGGCATAAGGCTATCCTAGCTATAAGATAAGGCCAGGGACTAATGAAAGTATTTAGAAAATTGGGCAGACTAGATGGGCCGAATGGTTCTCATCTGCCATCAAATTCTATGTTTCTATGTTTCCACTTGACTAACCTTCTACTGCCAATTCTAACTCAGGTCCACTAATCTTCCGATGCCCATTTCTCCCCAGGTCCCATGAACCTTCCATTGCCCAATCCCACCTAGCTTTCATTAGCCTTCCACTGCCTATGCCACATGAACTCCAACTCATGGATGTATTTACCACAAGGCAAACAAGGCATTTGCCTAGGGCGGCACTTTCGGGCGGGGGGGAGGGGGGAGAGGGTGCCAAAAAATGCCACCCAAGCTCCCAGACAAATGCTTTGTTTGCCTCGTGTTCTGGGGCTGTCCACCTTACTGTGAGTGAGTAAATGAGTGTAGTTGTCAGTGTGTGTCTGTGAGTTAAAATGGGTGTGCATGTGAGTGTGTGTCAGTGTGTGTATGTAATTTTATGTGTATCTGAGAGTGTGTGCCTGTCAGTGAGTGGGTGTGTCAGTGTGTGTCTGTCAGTGAAAGTGTGTGTTGGTTAAACAGTGTGTGCCAATGACTGTGTATCTGTCAGTGAGTGTATATCAGTGTATGTATCAATGAGGGCATGTGTCTGTCAGTCAAAAAATGGCCCTGACACAAATTGTGGGGGCAAATTTAGATTTTGGGGGTGCCCGAATTTAGTCGTGCCTAGGGCAGCACAAATCCAAAATACACCACTGCTCCAACTAACCTTTCATTACCCACTGGCATTATCTTCTCAACTCGTATTATCCACTCACTCTTACCAATGCCACAGCTGACACTATCCACTCTCTCCTTCCACAGTCCCAGTTCCCACAATCCACTCTCTGGTTTAGGGTTATATGCACTGTGAAATATGTTGGAGCTTTATAAATACCACTAATAATATTTATATGTTATCCGTACTAGGGACTCATCTAGATATGTAAACTGTGGTAAGGGATGTGTTATTTTAAACTAAAAAAAATGTATACATGATGCTCCCTCTCCCCTTATACAGCTATTATTGTAAAAGGGTCCTTAATGCAGAGCTAATATAGAGGTAGATCATGTTAGCCTGGCAACGAAAAAAGTAGATCTCAAGTCTAGCCACTATTGTTTTAGACTCTTGATGAATGTGATTCCACCATGGGAACCCAATTAATAATATAGGGTTCATTCAGTAAACAAAGGAATCTGGAAAATGGAAAAAAGAATTGTAAATTTTAGGCAAGAATAGCAAAGCTAGAAAAACAACTCAGGTGGAGAACATACTTGGCTGTTTTGGCCTAAAAGGTACAACATTTTTTGTGCAAATCCCCCACAATTCCTGATTTAGTGAATAAACCCTTTAGTGCATAATTCTCTTTCACTTATATACTTTTTTTTTCTTTTACTAATTTTCATATTCCACATAAATTTGTGATTGAACTGTATAGGAAATTACATAGAACAATATTTTTTTACGTTTTATTTCCAGAGTTGTCCACACTGGTAGTGAAGCAGTTAAAAGGATGGGTATACTGTAGGTGAAAAATCTGCTATCAGATTCACAAGCAAAAATTTCCTTTTTCATGTACAAAGTGTATTAAACGAGGCATTTAATTTTACAAATCCAGGGGCGCAGTCAGCCAGGAATGGAGGCTGGTGTGTTCAATTTGTAACAAACAATCTCAGTATGATCAAAGCCTTCAAAGCTGATTTCAACATACTGCTTAAATTAGCCTAACACCGAACGGTTTGGCTCCGGGACAATATTTTGGAATGTCTAACCAGAAGAAAAATTCCTCCGGACACATGGTTCCAATATCCAGCTGTGCCAGCCTTGCGTTTTAATGGGCTGTGCTGGAGACGCTTTGCTAACTTTTGACTCCAGAACATTTTTCTGTTCTGTCACCCGCAAAACAGCCCTGGTTAAATTTCCCTCTGCTTCCTTATTAAAGTCTGAATGAAGGGGATTGTGTGATGTTCTTAACATGACGAAAGCTACAAGCTGTAAATTTTACCCATGGATGATGAAAGGTTCACTTATATTTCTCCAGGACTGTACAGCAAGTTGAAGGCTGCACAGTTAAAAATATGTATCATACACTGACTTATTGAGTGTCCGTCGTGATATACAATAATATGACATCAACTGTGAAAAGAAAGGGCTTGCGGTCCAAACATTGTGACACAGAGCTGATACTTGTCATGGAAGAGAGGTGTGAATGAGGAAAACGTGTAAGTGGTACTCATTCCATTGTTACTAATTCAGTTCTCCTCATTACTTTGCATATTCTAAGTCATTTGTTTTATGTTACTGCATTTTTGAAACAGAACTTACCTTTTACGTTCTTTGCAGTCATACTAATGCATTTAATTATGATTTTTGTAGTCACCAAATATAACATATTAGAGACTATATTTAGTTAAATTGTCCTTCTAGAATGAAAGTAATTATTCCATTTGTATTTGTGGTGCAACATCAGTGCAGCACATAATAAACAATCATTGTTTAATGCAGCACATAATAAATAATTAACCTCTATATATAAATATAAACATAACCACTAAATATTTTGAATGTTGACTAAATTTATGTACTATTCCCCACAACGCAGGTAACATGATAATACCCTAGAGGCCTGAAAATCTATGATCATTCACAGGACCACTAGTGAAAACTCAAAGGATTCCGACAGTATGTTTTGTGTCAAAATAAAACCTTTCGAATCCCATCAATTTAACACAGTCTTGCACCCCAGCCTAAGTCAGTCATTCAGTCATCTCTGATAAATAGGAACTCCGAGGAAATAAATGGTTACATAATTTGAAGATCAGGATGTGTCTGTATTTGTCTTTTCTGATAAATGGATCTTGAAGTACTGGCCTCTTAAAGTTCCCAGGGGAGTCAGCAATCACTAGTCATTTCATCTGCCACCCAATGCAGAGAGCCAAACCAGGAGACAAAGCTTGATCACTGTTCTAACCCAGATTTATGCTCACAAGGTGGGCATGCTTGTTGGATTCAATAGGGCAATCTTTTTATGTAGCTCAGGGTCATTAGGAGGACCAGAGAAAGAGAGTCCTTGGTATCATGTACACCCCAAAAATGTTCTTAACCCAAAAAATACAATCATAATTCTGTTCACACATTTGCTTTTATCTTATTAAAATTAAACAACCACTCTGAGAACATAGGGTAATGAAAATAAACAGTATTTTAAATGAACAGGATTATTTGTTAAAGTGTGAATTGTTGAAAATTCACAGTGAATTCAAAGTGAATTTCAAATTTAGATGCATAAGTTAGCTGAGTTGGAAAAATAAAGTCAGCTATGCTTCTAGTTTGGCTATTTTGGCCTGTATCCTCACTGAAAATGTATACGGTAAAATGGCTGTTTTGCTTATTTAGTCTGATAGCTCATGTTAATAAGAAGGTGTAGTTCAGGAAAAATGATTTTATCTTACTATATTTTCAAAGCTTGTTTTTCCAGAAGCAGTTACTGGAAAGGTTCCATGAGAGCATTCCTAGTTGCAAATAAAGTATTACAATGCCCTCAATGCTAGGCTTAAACATATACTGTAATTATTAGATAATGGTCAAAATTAAGAAATATGTGGGAAAGGGCCAAAGGCTTTCTAAAATGAGCAGGACTCTCATACATTCATTGCGCTCTAGTAGTGTGATCTGGCTTCTGTCGTGTTTCTGAGGCTCAGGTAGGGCCAGTGGTTTCAATTGCCTCTGACACTGGTCAGCAGGTGAAAAGGTATTTTATTCTGTTGCCAGGCACGTCTAACACTAAATTTGGCTCTGGTTCATGGCTTCATCCCTACAGTCAGTGTATTCCAGGGGACGTTGCAATTAATAAGCGTAGCCCATGCTGGATTATCCTCACTACTAATTATTATCTGTGGTAGGTTTTATGAATGTTACATTCTTGTTACAAATGTATTATTTGTTTATACATAATTTAGGTTTATCCATTACAGGTACTGATATTATTATCTTTAATGATATCTCTCAACATACGGGATGGGTAGAAGGCAGAGAAAATTAGTTTTTTCCTCTTTTTCATAGGCCTTTGTTTGAACAAAATTAATTAGATCATGACCTACCTCTATTCCCAGGTGTGTTTCGGGTCATCATTATGTACATCCAAAAATTATACTCATATCATCTTCTTCGAGTCTTTGTCTACGAAGTTTAGGGCAACCACGTTTTGCTGGTCCTATACACGCGGTCATTATTGTCCTTCTTTTGAATCAATTCTACTTCCTCGAGTCATGGGATTAGTAATCTTATGAGTATGGTATGTCTAGGTTGTTTACTTGTGTTATCTGATTTGGGAAGGTAAGATGTCTCACATGTTGGAAAAAGACAAGAGTGTTTCCTTAACACCGTCCTCTGGCCAAGCTTCACATATCATGTCTCTCAGAGCATGGACAGTGCCTAAATTCATGACATACCGGTAATTATTTTCATAGAGTAATACTTTTTTTGTCCTTCTAGCTGAAGTATTAGTAGCCATGGGAGCATAATACCCCAGACTGGCACGGAAACTGTCTATGCCAGAATTTCCCCCAGCTCTCAATAGGGACATAATCTGTTCAGCGCATCCACGGGAAGATATTGTATTTGTTTAAGATTTATGATGTAAGATTTTATGTCAATCACAGATCTTCATTAGCTAAGGCAGCAACAGCATAGGCAACAGACACTGAGTTTTTTGTATGGCTATTTTGCTGGTCATAAAATCCCAACTTGCTCTGTGTGTCAGTCAATGGTTCATTCTGTGAACCTTTGTCTTACATGAGGTAATGCATACAAGCAAAACTGTAAAGACACATCTATGGGATAGAATTTTAAAAAGGCTTTTCTATTTGTCCATTAGTCCATTTGTAAAGCCACAATATTCTTCACGGAGGGTCAATCCTATCTGTTTTGCGTATGGTAAATTCTCATTGAAACCACATCTCATCTATGACTTGTCAGAGCCTCATAAGTCTTCTATCCCTAGCCTCAATTCATCCATCTCTTCTAAAGAATTTGCTCTCAAATATGTAACTATAGACAAAGTCATCCAGCAAATAGTCTTAGCTGGTAAAGGAGCTTTCCTTGTAAAGCAGATTTTACAGATGCTTTCAAATTAATTCCGATTCATACATCACTCTGGCATCTGCATGGTACCAAGTCGAAAGACACATACCATTATGTGACTCATCTAACATTTTCTCTAAGAGCAGTCCTCACCTATTTAACATAATCCCTTTTTCGGATCTTGCTGAATCACTTTAGGTGTTTTACGGTTATTCACTATGATTTCTTGACTATTGATCAACCCGATTTGTTACCAAAGGGTTTGTCACATATTCTCTCTCTTCTGAACTTAATATATATTTGCAAGAGAGAAGGGACTTGTCCATGACTATGCTTTCTGGGCATTAATCTGGACACTTCAGTCATGCAGACTAGTATTCCACAGTAGAAACTGGATAGAATTCAAAAGGTTTTTGTAAAATTCTCTAAAAGCATATTGACTCTACCTAAATTTAATGACACATTGACTTTATTTAAAATTTATACTGTGGTGGCAGCAGCAATTTGATGGGGTTGTTTTTGGTCTGGTCAATCTATTGTATTTATCTCTGATAATATGGCTCTCTCACAACTATAGAATTCATGGGCAAATAGACTTGATTATCTCTGGTACATAATTTTGTATTCTATTGTCACATTTGAGTAGAACTGAATAAGAAAGATGATGCTTTATCAAGAGCTAACAAAGTATTGTTCTTTCAGATTCACAGTTACATACTTACTTAGGCTGAAAAGAGACTTGCACCCATCAAGGTCAGACCTTTTTTTCTGTTCATCCAAAACAAGACAAAAACCCTGTTTTAAGCGCTTTCCAATTTTGCAACAAACTAGGAAAATAATTCCTTCACAACCCAAGAATGGCATTCAGTTCTCTCTTAGGATCAATAAGCTGTTACCCCAAATATTAAAAATGATATCACTGAATATAATATTTTTGCAAGTATTCATCCAGTTGCTGTTTAAAGATCTGAACAGACTCTAATAAAATTGTAGATTATGCTAGCTTTAGTGTACCTAAATTTTATTAATGACAGGAGGCGAGTATTTGCTTAAGTCTCTTTTTACTAGAACTTCACAGCAGCACAGAAAACAACCAATCAGAAAAAAAGTTAGGCACTATAAAACTCCCCTCCCCATGCATCATTTCCTCTTTCAAGCTGCGACAAAAACAGAATAAAAGGCAGAAAACATAATGGGGAAGAAATGAAGTCCTAGATACAATGAAGACCATCATCCAATGTCCACCATCAGAGAAGAACTGCCAAATCAGATAACGTTGATGGACTGTAAACTGAAGCGAGAGAAAAACAGAATCGAACAGGTTGATTATCCATGAAATGTACTCTGAATAAACATGTAGGTACCCAATGTAGTAACCAAAATTACCTTAATATGTAGATATCCCAACCTTACTTATGAAAACAGACATAAGAAACTAGTGACCGGTAGCAGGGACAACAAGCAGAGTTGCATACGTACCTGATTAATCCAAACTATTAAAATTAAACAAGGGAGGGATAAGAATGGGTGGGAAATACTTGCCTCCTGTCATTAATAAAAATTAAGATTATAGGTACACTAAAGCTAGCATAATCTACAATTTTATAACATGACAGGAGGCTTCGTATTTGCTGTTTTAACGCTCAGTCAACAAATCCAACGCTGTTTGTTTCACTGGTACATATTCCGGGAGCTATCCGAGCAATCCTAAATGGACTTTCCAATTACGATAAATGACAATAGACCGATCGATGAAGATGCCAGTTAAAGAAGTATCCCAAATACGGAAAAAACACCATCCGCTGATAGATCCATTGTACGTGGGGTTGCGACCTGTTTCCTACCATCCAGTCCATGAGCTGGCAAGTTGACCTATTAGCCATTCCCTGCAGTCATAAAATGTTGTAGGTCATTTGCGGACTTAGGGCCGCGATAAGACACTGCCACCATGTCTCAACTCTTGATGTGCAAGGTTGCTTCACCGATCGAGCCAGGGTCACCGAATTCCGCGTCAGCGTCCGGCTGATAACCTGAGCGGGCTGCACCCGTTAATAACCAAACAGTAGAGTCTGCATCCGTGACCGGTTCTATCTATGAGAATGTGTCACTCCAAACATGTCCTCTGTATCCAGCTCAGTATCGGGCTGAGGTTGAGGGAAGGCCGCGCCCTCTAATAACAAATCAGTGTCCGGTTCTGTATATGAGAGGTATTCGCTCTCTGTTCCCGAAAATAAAATATCATTCTCGGATCGAGGTGATGGAGGGCCTCACCCTCTTGTGAGCCAAACTAGAGTCCCTTAGAGACTCAGGGTGACCAACTGCAGGGGTACACCAATTACTAATATCAGCATAAGACTGAGGACCTTAGGTGGGTCTCTCCCCGACCAGGAGACCTCTCTCTGAATCGCTCACCTGAGAAGGAATCAACTGGTAGTAAACCAGACCGATGGCAGATGGGATAGTATACAACCTCGGGCCGTGTCCATCCTCAATAACAGGAAGGGATGGTGCGAAAATACAACCTTCGGAAACAATTATGGAAACTACCAACTGACCGCCCGGATCCCGTGCGTGCGCGCGGGGTCCAGGATGACCGTCGGTAGCCTGAGGAAAGCTGGAGATGTTCTCCACAATCCATGAGCACCCGGGAGGTCGGAGGAGGTCAAGTCAGGCCTCTCGACGACCTGAGCGATAGGAAAAAGAAGGCACAAAATCTTGGATAGAATGCAAATAGCAGGCCGGAAGGCAAATCAAGTAAGCCCCACTGAACAGGGCCAGGAGCTAACCTTACGCAGGAATAACTACCGATATCTATAAGGATACTGGGAGACAGAGGGTTAGTTGTTAAAGACAAGGAAACACCGTGTCCCCCTGTAGGCGTCTGAATACCGGTCCCTGCCTGTGCGAAGTTCTCCTTGGAGATGTGCCATCGCCGGGCTGGCGTAAACCGTGGATGCGTGCCCGGGGTCTTTATAAGAAACCTTGCCCTTCAGGCACGAGGTTTAGGGCCTTCACCCTTCCCACCATACTCAGGTGGCCGTATACTGGTGTCCTCTTGTATAGTATGGCAACGGTGCTTGCTTGGACACCTGACCATCTCCATGTCACTAGTGGGCACTGGGTTTTTCTTAGTGATATTCCCTCAGGCCTGCAGCCAAAAGGGGGTTCAGCACCGATAGAGCAGGCCTGTCAGAAGGGCACAGGCCCAGCAGGCCAAACAAATGGGCACAGAATAGTTGGCCAATCAAATAGGCACAAACCTAGCAGGTCATTTAAATAGGCACAGACATAGCAGGCCAATCAATGGGGCACAGACATAGCAGGACAATCAATGGGGCACAGACATAGAAGGCCAATCAATGGGGCACAGACATAGCAGGCCAATCATTGGGGCAAAGACATAGCAGGCCAATCAAAGGGGCACAGACATAGCAGGCCAATCCTGGGTTGCGTCTAAATGAGTAATAAGGGACCTATGCGTATGGCAGAGTCCACTAATATTTGCCAATCTTCCGGGTACCTTGACATAGGATCCCCCGGCGCCAACCCTATTAGACAGCGTAATATTGTGTTAATAACATATAGCTGGGACTAGCAGTCCCTAAAAGCCAAACAGGCAAATAGTGGTATTCCAGCTGTAATGGATATAGGCTGAAAATTTTCCAGTGATATAGTGCCCATTAAATAATGATGTACTGAGTGAGTCATTTTAACTGTGAGTAGGTTATGCACATGAACATGCAGATTTGTTTGAGATTCCTTCATCAAAATAATGCATCAACAGCATGCCACTTGAAGGTTATTATAGCCATGGTATATTCAGGAGTCAGGGCAAACAATTTCCAACTCAATACACCCTCTTTTTGAGCTTGGAAGGGCCACCTTCCAATTCTACAAGTCACAGACTCTGATGGGATTGAATCAGTGTCAGCATAGGCTGGTCTCCCATATCAGTTTGTGCCAAAACAAGGTCTGCTTAGCTTTTTATATTAGCCATGGACAGAGAATATCATCCTAAAGTAGTCTCATCTCTGACTCCAGAAAAAGGTCAGGAACATATATACTGATGCACCGAGATATGTACCTAAGAACATATGAGTAAATGTGCAAAATAAATGTTATCCCACACTTGGATTATTACAAGTCCAGGTGACCCCTGATCCCACTGTCAAACTGGTTCTGTATGAGCCATGTAATAGTCAAAAAAGAATAATTCTACAGGATATGGAGAAACATAAAATGTATATAGAAAAAGTACAATAAACCCCAGAAGCAAGATACTGCTACTGTATATGCTAATCCTGCATAGCCAGAAAGACAGCGTGGGAAGACAAACTGCGGTCCGATCACCGTGTCTGGAGGAGGGGCCACGAGCCGGTGCACCCTCCTATAGCCGGTCAGACGCACGTGGTTCTCTGAAGAAGCCGGCCGCGGCGAGGCGGCCACGTGGGTGAGCGGGCCCGGCCGCTGGGTACTGCGTACGACCGCAAGAAAATCCTGGGCACTGGCAGGCTCACACTGCAGCTCATGGAGTCAGAGGAGGCAGCCAAACGGCTAGTCTCCAGACTCCCTGAGTGCAGCCCGCGGGGGGGCGGGAGGGGGGTGCTAATAGAATGGCGCTAGGTAGAGGGATAAGGGGGGGGGTGTAAACCTCAATGAATCCCCATGGACCCCCATAAAACAACCACCTGGAAGGAAAAAACATCCCCAAAGCACAGGGGAAGCAAGTATATATACATAACGAAGAACAAAATGTAATATATAAATAATACACATATAATTTGATACGAAAATATTAAAGATATAATTAAAATCCATAAACATAAAACATATATAATAAATATAATATGATATCAAAAGAAATAAATATATGACTAAATACAAAATATATTTAAATAATAAATATATAACAAGATAGCTAAATATTATAAATGCAATATATACAATATATAAATAATAAATCTATACCATAATAAATATATATATTAAATATAAATCCTAAATAAGTCATACAAAATCCCAAAGCCACCCACTAGAAGCAGGAGGCAGTGGTACTCTGACCTGTACTGTCTGCAGAGCAGCAAAGAAAGAGGAAATGATGCATGGGGAGGGAAGTTTTATAGTACCTAACTTTTTTTCTGATTGGTTGTTTTCTGTGCTGCTGTGGAGTTCTAGTAAAGAGAAACTTAAGCAAATACGAAGCCTCCTGTCATGTTATAAAATTACCTCTTCAAGCAGAGATTTTTTTTTTATTATTACTATAAAAAAACACCTTTCCTTCGCCTTAGACTAAATCTTCATTCTTCAGTCTAAATTCACAGGACTGCATATTTGTATTCCTAATGCTATAGTGTTCCTTTAACAACATATCATGCAATGTGTCTTGGATTTGAGCAGGAACCTATATATTGGAGATAGGGACAACATGATATTTGAATTGGACAGATCATGTGTTGAAATATGAATGAATGCAAAATAATTCTTGGCAATACGCAGAAAATAAAGTCAGAGGTAATGATAAATAGCTTCGTATTATGCACAGCTACCGTAAGTTTTTAAACAGGGTAAAAATTACTATAATCAGTGATACATCAGTAAAATCTTGTTTAAGCCAGAATTCTTATAGTATTGTAGACCATAAACACAGGCCTGGAGGGCTGATAAAGGGGACAGCGCGACAAGTGTTCCTGGGCCACTAGCATACAGTAGTTATGGACTGCTGCCTCATGTAATTCTTCTGGGGATTTAAATAACAGGAGGTGTGCTGGAAAGTGTGTTTACATAATTCAGCAGGAGTAAGGAAGAATTGTGCATGGCCTTTGCTAGTACAACACTGTGTTGATTTGAGCATGGGCTTGTGGACCACAAACTCAATATTCCCCAGACCTGGACAGAAGTCACTTGGATAATTTGTAGAGACTGCAGTATCTAGGGTAGGCCAGGATGCTAGACTACAATGAGTATGTATGATATCCATGAAGGTGTTTAGTATTGACAGCAGTGTGAGATTAGACATGTCTCCTTAGATTTATAACAAACACAGATGTCATTGGTGGCAATGGAACCACCAAAAACAAAGTCTATGTCTGCACAGTATGACAGGGCCTTCACATTGATCTGTGCAATATGTGTGAAGTCCTTGTCATACTGTGCAAGTCATACTAATGGTTGAGGGACATCTTACAACTCAAACCTCCATCATATCCTACATGCATGCTCCATGTGACAGGGCCAATCCATCCACACAAAATCTGTGAGTTTCATTGAACAAAATCAAGGCTACTAAGTTGTATTTGTCCCCCAGGGCCAAAGGTTGCCAGCCCTTCAATGAACACATGTAAATATAAAACACAACATTAAATCTGAGTCTGTGGGAACTAATGGATCTTTAGTAGACATTGGTATGTACAAAGGCAGATTTAAGCGCAGTCTGGTGTTTATAGTAAACCCAGAAACCAGGCAATGGTTCTGTCAGGATCGGGACAGGGATCCAACACGCAGAGTACAAAGAGTGGAAAGGTACGTATACCGGGCCTTAGAATGGCCGGACTAACGTACCGAGAGTAATAGAGAATAGTCAGAGACAAGCCGAGGTCGAGGGAACGAGAAGACAGATAAGCGAGAGACAAGCCGGGTCAAGGGAGAACAGAGAAGCAGGGAAGTACAACAAGCCGAGTCAAAACCAAATAGAGCAAACTAGAATACCAGAGCACTGAGTGACTAGACAAGCTAGAACCACGACAGGGCAATGAGCTGAAGAGAGAAGTAAGCTTAAATACCCTGGCTCCGGATGGTAAGCACGCCTCTGACAAGTGCCGATTGGATATCGGACACTTGAGTGGCAGATCGCTCGTGATAGCGTCATGACGTCACGTATTGAGCGTCCTGCTAGAAAAGGACGTGGATTCCTCGCGGCCGGTGTTTAAGTGGCTGGATGAACCGCGAGGAACGGAGGAAACAGCTCGCCTGGACGGATAAACCACCAAGTCTCTACCTCCCTTAGAGGTAGAGGCCTCAGGTACCCTGACAGTACCCCCCCTCTCAGATACGCCCACCGGGCGGAAGGAACCGGGGCGAGATGGGAAGCGGAGGTGAAATGCTCTGCGAAGGCGAGAAGCATGAACGTCCTCCTGAGGTACCCAACTCCTCTCCTCAGGACCATATCCCCTCCAGTTGACCAGATATTGCAATTTTCCCCTTGAAATTCTGGAATCAACGATGGAGCTGACCTCGTACTCCTCCCGACCCTCCACCTGAACAGGACGAGGCGAGGAGACCTTAGAGGAGAATTTGTTGCAAATAAGAGGTTTCAACAAGGAGACATGAAAAGAGTTAGGAATGCGTAAGGCAGGTGGCAGAGCAAGGCGATACGCAACCGGATTGATACGAGTGAGAACCCTGTAAGGACCTATGTAGCGAGGAGCAAATTTCATAGATGGAACTTTTAGTCGAATGTTCTTAGTACTTAACCATACCCTATCCCCAGGAACAAAAACAGGAGCCGCTCTTCTATGCTTGTCAGCGTGTTTCTTGAACAACGAGGAACTATGTAACAGAATTTGCCGAGTCTGATCCCATAATTTCTTCAGGTTGGCGACATGATCATCAACCGACGGTATCCCCTGAGAAGAGGAAACCGAAGGAAAAATCGAAGGATGAAAGCCATAGTTCATGAAGAAAGGGCTGGAGCGAGTTGAATCGCAAACAAGGTTATTGTGTGCGAACTCCGCCCAAGGAATCAGACCGACCCAATCGTCCTGGTGTTCGGAAACAAAGCAACGTAGATACTGTTCGATCTTTTGATTGGTACGTTCAGCAGCTCCGTTAGACTGAGGGTGATAGGCCGAGGAGAAGTTCAATTTGATGCCCATTTGAGAACAAAAGGATCTCCAGAAACGTGAGACAAATTGAGAGCCTCTATCAGAGACAATCTCCGAAGGAATCCCATGTAGGCGAAAAACCTCTCTTGCAAAAATCTCCGCCAATTCAGGAGAAGTCGGAAGTTTAGGTAATGGCACGAAATGGGCCATCTTAGTAAATCTATCCACCACCGTGAGAATAACAGTCTGTCTCTTGGAAGCAGGCAAATCAACGATAAAGTCTATGGACAAACAGGACCAAGGTTTCTCAGGAATCTCCAAGGGGTGTAACAGGCCACATGGAGATGCATGAGGTAGTTTAGTCTTGGCACAAGTTTCACAAGCAGCGACGAACTCCTCAATATCTTTTCGCAGTGAAGACCACCAGAAATCCTTGGATATCAAAGAGTATGTCTTGCGAATACCAGGATGACCAGCTATTTTACTTTCGTGAAAACATTGTAAGAGCTCCAGTTGAAGTTCAGGAGGAACAAAGTTTCTTCCCTCAGGAGTGTTTCCGGGAGCTAGATGTTGTGACTTCAAGATCTGGTCAAGTAGCGGAGAATGAATTTTGAGACTGGTATTAGCAATAATATTGCATTTGGGTACAATGGAGGACATAAGTGGTTCAACTGAAGCAGAGGGCTCATATTGGCGAGATAGCGCATCGGCTTTAGAATTCTTTGACCCAGGTCTGTAAGTCAGAACGTAATTGAAATGGGTAAGAAACAACGACCAACGAGCCTGCCTGGAGGACAACCGCTTAGCCTCTCCGATATAAGACAAATTTTTGTGGTCAGTTAGAATGGTAACAGGATGTAATGTACCTTCCAATAAATGTCTCCACTCTTTCAAAGCCTTGATAACCGCTAGTAATTCTCTGTCACCAATGTCATATCTGCTTTCAGTACCGGTCAATTTTTTAGAGAAAAATCCACATGGATGTAATGGTTTATCAACCCCCAACCTTTGAGATAGAACAGCACCTAAACCAGTCTCTGATGCGTCTACCTCAAGTAGAAAAGGCAGAGAAGTGTCGGGGTGAACTAAAATTGGAGCGGAAGCGAAAAGCTCCTTGAGGGTTTTGAACGCAAGGAGAGCTTTAGTAGTCCAATTCTTAGTATCAGCCCCCTGTTTGGTCATATTAGTGATAGGTGCGATAATGGAAGAATAGCCCTTAATAAAGCGCCTATAATAATTAGAAAAACCAATAAATCTCTGTACGGCTTTAAGACCTTTGGGTAAAGGCCACTCTAGAATGGATTGGAGCTTATCCGGATCCATCTTAAATCCCTCCCCAGAGATCACATAGCCGAGAAAGGTTACCTGGGTTTGATCAAAGCTACATTTCTCCAACTTGCAGTACAAGCCATGCTGGAGAAGCTTGTGCAAAACCCTCCTGACTTGCTTGTGATGAGTCTCAATCTCACTAGAATGAATGAGTATATCATCTAGGTATACAATGACGCAATCTTGCTGAAATTCCCTAAGAACCTCATTTATCAGATCCTGGAATACAGCTGGCGCATTGCATAACCCAAAAGGCATAACAGTATATTCATAGTGGCCATATCGAGTATTGAATGCCGTCATCCACTCATGTCCCTGCTGGATTCTCACCAAGTTATATGCCCCTCTGAGGTCTAACTTGGTGAAAATTGTAGAGCCCTTCAAACGATCGAAGAGTTCGGTGATCAAGGGAATCGGGTAGGCATTTTTAATGGTTATCTTATTCAAGCCTCGATAATCAATACAAGGTCTCAAAGAACCATCTTTCTTTTTAACAAAAAAAAATCCAGCCCCGGCAGGGGAGGAGGACCTCCTGATGAATCCCTTGTCTAAATTCTCGTGAATATACTCCTCTAGAACTGAGTTCTCTTTAGTAGATAATGGGTATACATGACCTCTGGGAGGCATGGTACCAGGGAGTAGGTTAATTTTGCAATCAAAGGACCTGTGTGGGGGTAAGGTATCGGCTTTCTTTTTGTCAAATACTGCCTTTAAATCTAGATACTGAGACGGAATTTGTGTCTCTGTAGGATTGTCAGAGGTAGTCGATGTGTTAGTTAATCCGAGAGGTAAGACCTTCCGCAAGCATTTTTCTTGACAATTCTTTCCCCACGAAACTATCTCCCCAGACTCCCAATTAATAATAGGGTTGTGTCTCCTCAACCAGGAGTACCCCAGGACTATGGGAATAGACGGAGAAGAAATGAGCATTAAGGATATATCCTCTTTATGTAGGATGCCAACAGTTAAGTTAATCGGTATGGTCTCATGGAAAATAACAGGCTCAAGTAACGGTCTACCATCGATGGCCTCAACAGCCAGTGGTGTCTCTTTTAACTGGGATGGGATAGCATGCTTGGCAACAAAACCCTGATCTATAAAGCTCTCAGCAGCTCCAGAATCGATTAGTGCCATAGTCTTTACTACTCCCTTCTCCCACCTCAAAGAAACGGGTAACAGAAGCCTGAACTCTTTGTAGTTGTGAATAGAGGACAAAGTAGAAACACCCAAGGCCTGTCCTCTAGAGAAACTTAGGTGCGAGCGTTTCCCGAACGATTAGGACAATTTAGGCGTAAATGTCCTCTGACTCCACAATACATACATAAACCCTCCCTTCTTCTGTACTGTCTCTCTCTCTCTGTGAGATGAGTACTGCCTATCTGCATAGGTTCAGAAATACGTAAGTCCTCGAACTCAGAATTTTGAAAGGTAGGCGCTAGTTTAAAGGAGGGTCTACGGGTCCTATCTCGAGTGTTCTGCCTCTCTCTTATGCGTTCATCAATACGAGATATAAAAGAAATTAAATCCTCCAAATTCTCAGGGAGTTCTCTAGTAGCGACCTCGTCAAGAATTACATCTGATAACCCATTCAGAAACACATCTATATAAGCCTGTTCGTTCCACTTAACTTCTGCCGCCAAGGACCTGAACTCTAGTGCATAGTCCACAAGTGTTCGATTGTCCTGTCTAAGGCGCAACAGTAATCTAGCTGCATTGACCTTTCTACCAGGAGGGTCAAAAGTTCTTCTAAACGCAGCTACAAAGGCATTATAATTATAGACTAGTGGATTATCATTCTCCCATAAAGGATTGGCCCATCTCAGAGCTTTCTCAATGAGTAAAGTAATAACAAATCCAACCTTCGCTCTATCTGTAGGATAAGAGCGGGGTTGTAATTCGAAATGGATGCTAATCTGGTTCAGAAAACCACGGCACTTCTCCGGTGACCCGCCATAACGTACTGGTGGGGTAATACGGGAAGAAGCACCTACAGTGGCTACCTCTAGACCTGAGACTGCAGGAGAAATAGAAGGAGTACGTGTCTCCTCAGGTGGGTTACTAGCACGAGACAAAAGTGCCTGTAGTGCTAAAGCCATCTGATCCATCCTATGTTCCATGGCGTCAAACCTGGGATCAGAAGAACCAAGCTGACTGTTTGTACCTGCAGGATCCATTGGCCCTGTCGTAATGTCAGGATCGGGACAGGGATCCAACACGCAGAGTACAAAGAGTGGAAAGGTACGTATACCGGGCCTTAGAATGGCCGGACTAACGTACCGAGAGTAATAGAGAATAGTCAGAGACAAGCCGAGGTCGAGGGAACGAGAAGACAGATAAGCGAGAGACAAGCCGGGTCAAGGGAGAACAGAGAAGCAGGGAAGTACAACAAGCCGAGTCAAAACCAAATAGAGCAAACTAGAATACCAGAGCACTGAGTGACTAGACAAGCTAGAACCACGACAGGGCAATGAGCTGAAGAGAGAAGTAAGCTTAAATACCCTGGCTCCGGATGGTAAGCACGCCTCTGACAAGTGCCGATTGGATATCGGACACTTGAGTGGCAGATCGCTCGTGATAGCGTCATGACGTCACGTATTGAGCGTCCTGCTAGAAAAGGACGTGGATTCCTCGCGGCCGGTGTTTAAGTGGCTGGATGAACCGCGAGGAACGGAGGAAACAGCTCGCCTGGACGGATAAACCACCAAGTCTCTACCTCCCTTAGAGGTAGAGGCCTCAGGTACCCTGACAGGTTCTAGGAGTCTTCACTGTAATAGTGAAGCTAGACTGAAAACTAAATTCAATACATGGAAGCCTTGCAAAAAGTGAAGGCTAACATAGCTCTGGGAAACAGGAACTCATAGAATATAGCTATGTGCTTAGAGAATAACCCACAATACCAATGCCCTTTGCAGAAGCACATGATATATATCTATAGAGGGAAGCATAACAATATTTAATGAATTCTAACAATGATTGCCCTTATCTGTGTGGGATACACATCACTGGACTAAAGATGATCTGGGAATCTTGGTCCCTTTATGGTTGAGAATAATTACATGTCCCTGGTGGCATATGATAATTGAAGATTCTGCTATCTTTGGTGTACTAATAATCTTAATTTTAACAATGATAGGTGGCTTTGTATTTTGCATAATCTCTCTTTAATAGCTCCACACAGCAGCAAAGAAACACAAGAATAGGATGTACATAAGGCATAGTGACCTCATCACTTCCTCTTACTTTGCTGCTTCATCAAGCAGACAGCCCGAGTAATATTCCTCTCCATTACTTTGTTTATATTGCCTCTTTTGAAGGTTGTTTCTGTATTATTTTTTATATACTTTGTTGTTTGTTCTTGCAGTGCTTCTGTACTATGTGCATCTGAGTTTTTCTATGTTATTTACTGTGTTTCTACCTTGTTCTTGGTTTCTGCCCTCTCCCTTCCCTCACTTCTCTGGGGCTTTTGGGTCTTACCTGGGTTGCATGTTTATGTTGAATTAGGCCATTTATATAATCTGTTTAAAGAGATTTCACCCATAACCTTGGATTAACTATGTATAATTAAGTATAGGGATATCACACTTGATAATATTCATGGAACAGTTACTAGGTTGGCTAATTGGGTTTCCAACACCTTGATGTACATAATTCAGATGTCCTTAGTATATAACTCAATGGTAGAACCATGTATGCATGTATGATCACTTGATGTTTCGACTGAAGGTCATGAATGGTCTTTTTAACTTACTACTCCAATCACACCAGAGTCTGCCACCTGAATCTTAGTTTGGTATGTAGCATGTATATGCAGTGCAGAAGGAGAGTCCCAATGGTATAATTGGGTATTCTTGACTTCACAGTTAAAGGTATTGACCTACTATGCAGCCTGTGTTACTGCGCTAAACAAATCATCACCAGCATATGATCTATAGCAAGGAAATGTTCCAGTGAAGTTGAATATCTTAACATTTATAGCATAGTTTTTTGTTTATTTTATGAACACATTTTATAATTAAGCATATGATAATTCTTCAGTAAATAGAAAATATTAAATCCTTGTAGAAGAGTTGATTTACGCCACCCCTAAATTTAACCCATGCTGTGTCTTTTGCTATTTACTGGGTTGCATTGTGGAGCTACGATGCCTGTCTAACCTTAATTTCACAGTGGTGAGTAATACATCTTATTTGGGCACTGAAACTACCAAAATTTAATTCAACAAGCAAATATCCATAAAAAAGTATATGCAAATATTCAACTACTCTGTGCTCAACATCAAATACTGATCATTATTGATCATCAATGAACATAACAATCACCAAAATGCAGTAAATAAGCAAAAAACATACATATACAGCATATAAAATTGTGCAACAAATACAATACAATTTTCATTTCTTAATAGATTATGGTGTCTAAGTATAAAAAAAAATGGTTTTCTGGAGTGGAAAGAGACCAAGAAAAAACAATAAGAGTGACTTATTTAAAAATATGTTTATGCAAACTAAGGAGGTATTGCAGATTATTTTAATATGTTTTTCATTGGACTATGGAGTGATAAGCTTTCAGAAGTCAATACTGACCAAAATGAAATAAGCACACTATTGGGAAAGAAAAACAAGAGTTAAATGAAGAGATAGCAAGTTAAGAAGGGGAGAGCGGTAACTAGCAGAAGGTAATGCACAAGTCCTTGTGCTAAATATATACCCATACAATAACATTATGGCTCTAGTGTAAAAAGTATATACTTGTTCAATGAGAAGGAGCATAGTACTGATATAAGACTTCTGCAGTGAAATGAAGGTCCACTACACATTTAGTCCATTATCTGAAAATGTTGAAGAAAAGTATCATTCTGGACTCCAATGGTTTCCTTTACTTTGTATTTGTGATGTTCTCTTTCAGATGTTTAATACTAGGGTTCTGAATGGAACAGTCTTGCTGTGTGATGAGGTGTCCAAGTGGGTTGCAGTAATGGTCTCCCTCGTGGTGTGTTATGAAGTATCTGAGTGTGTTAATTCTTTAATTTAATTGTTGGATGGTTTCACCAATAGAGCATCCCTAGTCACATTGCATGTATTCAATCATGTATGTAACATTTCTTAATGTATAGGAGAATAAGTCTTTAATGTTACATGTTTTACTGTCGTGAGTGGCTATGTTATTTGTGCAGATATGTTGACTAGGTTTACAACAGTTTCTTGCACATTGAGGACCCATTCTTTGCATTTCAAAGGAGGCTGGAAGCTGTAAGAAGTGGTGGTGGTGGTGGGGGGTGAGTATGCCTCTGTGTGCTGGTGAATGTTGTTTGTTGCTGCATTTTGTGTGTTGCTTTGTGTTGCATGTGTCTAAGTGTTGCATGTGTCTAAGTGTGTTCTGTAGGTTTTTTACTTGCCTCCCTCCTGCTTACCTTTTGGCAGAAGGGGGACAATGGTCCAGTGCATAGTGAGCTAAGGAGCTGGATTCCTGGTGGTCTAGTGGGGCATGAGTTGAGTAGCTGCGTCTGTAGTGGTTGGGTGGGGTGCATCATGGTCTGCACCTCTATTGGGTGCTCTTCACATTAAGAGCATACAGAGTGATCTGAACACGATAGAGATGCAGAGCACAAATCTCCCTCAAGATAGTGAGGGGTACAAGGTCGAGAAGAGAGATCGACTGATTTACCTACAAGCTCATGGAGAGCCGCCGAAAAGTCAGAGCCAGGCTCCAGACTCAAACAGGGGCCCTAGATGGCTGCTCATGCCACTTTAAGGGTAATCTGTGCTTTAAGTCTATATTTTGTATAAGCTTTTACATACAGCAGAAAGAAAGGATTTGGTGGCAGATAAGGTTTACATACGATCGAGGAACATCGTTGCCAAACCTTTAATACAATTTATAGACACGTTGTGCTACTTTATACATTACATAATTTCTCTATATAGCTACAGTGCTAAACAACTGGAGCTAGATAACATAAACCAAAAGTCTTTGCTTGTATATTAAGTAGTAATACACATTCATGCAAATCATGATTATTTGGTGGATTAAACACAGTTATGTAAGCACAGTCACAAGCACATCATTAAGTAGCTTAGGAGATTGTTTCAAAATAATAAAGTAAAATCTCAATGTTTGACTTACAGCAAATCAAAGAACTACTGAAAGTTAGAGAAAAATTCAGACATGAAAGATGTGACTACAAATACTGCGAAAAGAATTGGACTGCAAATTTGGGACTAAAATATCCAACGTCTTTAGTAAATCAGAGTTTTATTACTAAAGTGAAAATTGTCAGGAATTGAAAGTGAATTCAAAGGGAATTTAAAATTTAAGACCAAATTGGAAGCATAGTCGGCTCCAATATTTTTTTCCGATTCAGCTATTTTGGCCTTAAATTTTAAATTAATTGTGAATTCAATTCAATTTCTGATAATTCTCATTTTAGTAAATAACCCTGTTCACTAGCAAAACTATAGAATGGTTGCTATTGTGCTTTTTTTGCCAAAAGTTCAAACCAAATTATATATGGCTCCCACGGCCTTAGAAAAAAAAAAAGTACACACCTGGAACACAAATTTCAGTTTACGTTGGACAGTATGAAACAGATCAATTATTTACCATTTCATCAACCCTTGAAACTAAAGTTTCAATGTTTACAAAAGTTCAAACCTTTTTTTTTTTGGTTAATCAATATTTTCTATTATTTTTGGAAGTTAAATAACAACTAAAGGATCATGAATAAAACAAAACTATTAGTCTGATATTCTCATTAGTCTGGCAATCTCTGAATGATAATGTGAAGTGTGTCCACAATGTAGTTACATAAAAGTCTCACTGTTATGTAGAACCTTCTGCAAATGATTATCTGGTACATTTCAACTCATGTACTATTTTCTAACAGTCATTCTATCTTCTTCACTATTCTCTACTTTGTACAGATTGGAATGCTGCATGCATCAGTTTGATTTGATAATTGATTTATAAATCAATGTATGTATAATCTGCAAGCTCCTCTCAAAATTTGTATTTTTATGTGTTGAATGTACGCAGCACTGAAGACCGTATCTCCAGAAGGATGTTGATACTCTGGAGAGAGTTCAGAGAAGGGCTACTAAACTGGTTCATGGATTGCAGGATAAAACTTACCAGGAAAGGTTAAAGGATCTTAACATGTATAGCTTGGAGGAAAGACGAGAAAGGGGGGATATAATTGAAACATTTAAATACATAAAGGGAATCAACACAGTAAAGGAGGAGACTATATTTAAAAGAAGAAAAACTACCACAACAAGAGGACATGGTCTTAAATTAGAGGGACAAAGGTTTAAAAATAATATCCGGAAGTATTACTTTACTGAGAGGGTAGTGGATGCATGGAATAGCCTTCCAGCGGAAGTGGCAGAGGTTAACACAGTGAAGGAGTTTAAGCATGCGTGGGATAGGCATAAGGCTAACCTAACTATAAGATAAGGCCAGGGACTTATGAAAGGATTTAGAAAATTGGGCAGACTAGATGGGCCGAATAGTTCTTATCTGCTGTCACATTCTATGTTTCTATGTTTATAATATACATCCATGCATCAGGATTATTCACTAAAGGGAGAATTCAATACGAATTCAAAGTGAATTTCAGATTTAAGATCAAAATAGCTGAATTGGACAAATTCTCGAAGGCAACCATGCTTTCAACTCGGCTACTCTGGCCTTAAATTTGAAATTCACTTTGAATTCTCACTTTGTGAATAATCCTGTCCATTTTTTCCGAAACATGATGCAAGATCCCCAATTTTTTTTTTTTTTTTTTTAACAGAAGTAAAGTAATACTAAACACAACAATTTTCATTCTTACAAACTGCAATAAGAGAGCCACACCATTCATCCAAAATATATTGTTTGACATTGTTTCCTAACACTCATTTAGGCAACATTTTTTTTTCTAGCATTGATCTACATCTTGTAGATGTAAATGTTTCGTGTAGAACTAAAATTTTAAATATGAGCACTACATCATCTTGACACCAATTTTACTAAAAGGGTACTGTTTTGAAGATTCAGTTGGAACGCTTTAATCCTTTGCAATTCGTATTCTTCTACTAAAAGGAAAGATATTGATAATGGGGGACTGGGGAGCAAGGAGGATTAACCATGATAGATGGAAGCGATCCCCCAGTGTAAATTCTCTTATGTTTAAAGTGATTTATATATAAACTAGATCAGCAACACTACTGTTAACATAAATGTACACAATACATCAAACATTAAGGAATATATCAGTTTCTTTGGTGTGATTTCTTGGCCTTACATGTTGGTTCTGCTATTGTTGTCATATTTATATCTTGGGGATAACTTGTATAAATATATTTAACAAAATGTGAGGATATACAATGCATTTTCAGTTCCCACACTAAGACTCATTTGACATGTATACTACATTATTTAAAAATTATAAAAAAAAAGTGAAGGATGTAGGCATGGATTAATAAGCTATACTATTAGTCAAAGATTTCCATTTAACCCATTAAGGACGCATGGCGGATATATTCCGTCAAGATTCCCTTTTATTCCAGAAGTTGTGTCCTTAAGGGGTTTTAAGCAATGGTGCGATCACCAACACCACAACTGTGATATGACTTGCTTTGTTATATCACTCTTTATGAACAGTAGAAATGTTCTGAACATTCTCCTAGTAGACATTCTGTTGGCATTGGTTCTTAAGAAGGAAAGCCACTGGCTCGGTACACTCTTTCCCAATTTTCTTCCCAGTCATCCCTCTGTAGAATAGTAACATACTGTATTGTTTTAATAGTACTGTAGTATTTGCTAGTCACAACAACTACATTCCAAACTCTTGTCTGCTTTTGTGTTGACTGTCAATTACTGTTGCATTTAACCTGGCTACAGGTAAATATAGACACTAGTTCTCAGTCACATTCCTAAATGGATTTACAGCACAAAATGGTATAATTAGCTCACCATTGTTGCTCCTAGTATTTTAAAACACTATTCTGTTAAAAAAAAAAGTATGGCAGCAACCCCCAGTTTGGTTCTTATTGCGTTATGATTCTTTTTCTATTGCAGCAAAATTATAGAGAAAAATTGTCGTGTCTATATTTAACAGTGCAGTGTGCATTCATCTACATAAGCAATTTTGCATTGTTAATTTCTCACTGGGTTAAAAAAATGCATCTGATTCCTATCCCAATGAGACTATTTAGCACTTTTTGAAAATACCAGTTGACAAGAGCCACAGCAAAAGGTGACCTAACTAAAAATAATAATTAAGGTTTGAATATATGCAAGAAACAAATTTCAGTTTTCTTTCACCCTAATTATCTATCCAAAAATACCTAATAGCTTGGCATTAAGATGCCCTCTGAGAGCACATGCGTGTTCCATGTTAATATGCAATGCAAGTATTCAAAACTTAATGTTGTGCTTCATCTACATTTCTAAACTAGGACCTTGGTAAAAAAACAAACAAAAAAAATCAGCCTTTAGCACAGTAATTCAGAGAAAACATGTTTCTACAATTCTCATAGAATTCACAGCCTTAGCAATGGAGCACTATTTTAAACTAAGCATTTTAGCCATATCCACATTAGCAGGCATCTAGATGAATTTTGTTATGTTGGTTCTAGAGTTGTGCAAGGCAAATCCTTTCAGTTCTTCTGATACACTTTGGCAGAAAAAAGAAGAAAACAAACCCAACAAATTCAGCTCAGCAGAATTTAGTCCAAGCCATTGTTTGGCTCGGATGGATTTTGGGTCTGAAAAAAATGAGTGAAGGCCATTCGGGCAGCCAAAACAGCAGCAACGTTGTGCCTAAAGAGAAAAGAGAAAAACAAAAAGAGAAAAAGTGGCGCTAAAATCCACTATAAAAACGAGAATAAAACCCAGTGCAGATATAAAATCACCCAAGTGCTTTGTCACTAAAACACTTAAAGGGAAACTCCAGTGCCAGGAAAACAATCTGTTTTCCTGGCACTGCAGGTCCCCTCTCCCTCCCACCCAGGCCCGTCGCTAGCCGACAGGCAAAACAAGCAACTGCTTGGGGCCCCGAGCTGGCCCGGGGCCCCAAGCAGAGCCGGCAGGGGCATGCGGTCCTGGGGGGCCCGGACTGCTCAGGTCGTCCGGGCCCCACATTCAGTGGGTACATACCGGGTCGCAGGGGGCCCGGTATGTACCCACTGGGCCAGCCTCTTCTCCTGGGGGGCCCAGCAGCCGGTCACCTCAGGGCCCCCCAGAGGCTGGCCCTGCTGACACCCGGCGGGCGCGCGAGGGAGCACTCTCCTCTGAGTGCTTCCTCCTCAGCTCCCTCACGCACCGTACTGATGCCGGAGCCGGAAGATGACGTCATCTTCCGGCTCCGGCATCAGTACGCGGCGCGCGAGGGAGCTGAAGAGGAAGCACTCAGCCAGGGAGAGTGCTCCCTCGCGCGCCCGCCGGGTGTCAGGGACTCAGGGAGGACATTTCAGTGAGTGGGGGTGGGGGAGAGGGAGGGAGGACATTTGAGGGGGGGGAGGGAGAAAATTTTGAGTGGGGGGGAGGGAGAAAATTTTGAGTGGGGGGGAGGGAGAACATTTTGAGTCGGGGGGAGAAAATTTGAGTGGGGGGAGGGAGAAAATTTGATTTGGGGGGAGGGAGAAAATTTGAGTGGGGAGGGGAGGGAGGAAGAAAATTTGAGTGGGGGGAGGGAGAAAATTTGAGTGGGGGGAGGGAGAAAATTTGAGTGGGTGGGGGGGAGAGGGAGGGAGGAAATTTGAGGGAGAGGGAGGGAGGAAATTTGAGGGAGTGGGGGGGAGAGGGAGGGAATTTGAGTGGGGGGAGGGAGAAAATTTGAGTGGGGGGAGGGAGAAAATTTGAGTGGGGGAGGGAGAAAATTTGAGTGGGTGGGGGGGAGAGGGAGGGAGGAAATTTGAGGGAGTGGGGGGGAGAGGAAGGAAATTTGAGGGAGGGGGAGAGGGAGAAAATTTGAGTGGGGGAGGGAGAAAATTTGAGTGGGGGGAGGGAGAAAATTTGAGTGGGGGGAGGGAGAAAATTTGAGTGGGGGGGAGAGGGAGGGAGGAAATTTGAGGGAGTGGGGGGGAGAGGGAGGGAGGAAATTTGAGGGAGTGGGGGGGGAGAGGAAGGAAATTTGAGGGAGAGGGAGAAAATTTGAGTGGGGGAGGGAGAAAATTTGAGTGGGGGAGGGAGAAAATTTGAGTGGGGGGAGGGAGAAAATTTGAGTGGGGGGAGGGAGAAAATTTGAGTGGGGGGGAGAGGGAGAAAATTTGAGTAGGTGGGGGGGAGAGGGGGGAGGAAATTTGAGGGAGTGGGGGGGAGAGGGAGGGAGGAAATTTGAGGGAGTGGGGGGGAGAGGGAGGGAGGAAATTTGAGGGAGTGGGGGGGAGAGGGAGGAAATTTGGGGGGGAGAGGAAGGAAATTTGAGGGAGGGGGAGAGGAAGGAAATTTGAGGGGGGAGGGAGGAAGGAAACTTGAGGGGGGATGGAGGAAGGAAATTGGAGGGGGGAGAGGAAAGAAATTGGAGGGGGAGGAAGGAAATGAGAGGGAGTGGGGGGAGAGGGAGGGAGGAAATTTGAGGGAGTGGGGGGGAGAGGGAGGGAGGAAATTTGAGGGAGTGGGGGGGAGAGGAAGGGAGGAAATTTGAGGGAGTGGGGGGGAGAGGGAGGGAGGAAATTTGGGGGGGAGAGGAAGGAAATTTGAGGGAGGGGGAGAGGAAGGAAATTTGAGGGGGAGGGAGGAAGGAAACTTGAGGGGGGAGGGAGGAAGGAAATTGGAGGGGGAGAGGAAAGAAATTGGAGGGGAGAGGAAAGGGGGGCCCAGACCTTGAGCGTGCATGTGGGGGGTGGGGGGGTTGGAGTTTGGGGGGCCTCCATGTCCGTTTTGCTTGGGGCCCCCAATTTCCTTCAAACAGCCCTGCTCCCACCACCACCCCCCAATCCCCAGTTGCTGAAGGGGTGAGTAGCATCAGTGACCAATGGGCAGAAGTGGCCTGGGTGCCTGGAGTGCACACAATGGTATATAGTGTTCTGGGTATTAGTGATAGGTAATTCCTATGCACTGTGGACATAAGAAACCATCATCGATGAATATGTATATTTTAAAATGATAATTAAAATAATTTGGAACACTCACAATATTTAGAGCCCAAATAAGTCGGCTCTAAACTATGCTGGCATTTTCATTAATATGATGATGTTGAAGTGAAGATATTTTCATCACACAATCCTTCCAAAAATGGAAATGTTCTTCTGTTTAGGAAGTCAGGAACCAGATGAGTATAATGACTTTTATGAACAAAACAAATAAAAGAAAGCACAACGCGTTTTAACCATAAACATAGGTCTTCCTCAGGTGCATGCAGCTGTACATATGAACAAATGTCCATATATACCTTCACATATTGCTAAAATCACTACAGGTGTGTTAATTTAGCTACCCATCCCTGTCCATATATGGGCTGTATCCTGCAGTTTCCCTCCCCACTCACCATGGAGAGTAGACTATGCTTTCCTTCATAGATGCGTATGACCTTCCCAAGATGGCTGCAATAGTCACGTATCACTATAGATGGTGTCAAATTCTGGTGATGCGATTTCCATGCGTCCATGGCTTCTCTCCGCGGCAGTGCCTGATGATGTGCTTCCTGGATGCGCGCCGTCTCTCTTCTGCCCGCAGCGTCCTCAGAAGTCTTCCACAATATTGCCTAGCCTACTGGATATGCAATATCTGCCATTTGTGCAATGACAGTTCAGAGTTGCCAAAATTAGATAATTCAGTTTAAGTATGATTTATTTTAATCTCTTGCTATTTGCTATTTCGTATTAATGAAAAATGGGTATCAGGAGTCAACTAAGAAATAGGATATTTTTTAAAAAGGAAATAAAAAGGTGAGTGGGCAATTGACCACCCACTCACCCCTTCCGCCCTGACAAGAACAAACTTTCTCACTTAGCCAGTCTATAGCGTCAGTGACCATTCTTCTTTAATTGGTAAAAAAAAAAATCAGAAAATGAAAGGGAGGACGGGTGAGTGGACCACTCACTGTTTCTTTTAATTTATTTATTTATTTATTTTTAAATCCCTGTTTTCAATTTAAATTAGTCCTGATGCTGTTCCACTCCCCCCCTCTCCCCCCCAAATTCAGGGCATACATATAAAGAACTCTACAGGCAAAATGGCTGCATGGGTAGAAGAGAGAAGAAGACAAAACACACAAATACCCTCTGGCACCACAGAGACTATAGAGCACATGAGAGAGAAGTAGTTAGAAAAAGACAAAACATACAAGTTCCCTCTGGCACCACAGAGACTGTAGAGCACACAGTGAGTCCTCCAACACATTCGGATTAGGCACTAATGATTATTACTAACAGTAAATTCATAATGTTATCAACGTTACATCCTTATTTGCCTTTGGTCATCGGCTTTCATTCTGCGAGATGCATTGATCATGTGTCCATCAGAAAGACAGTGCATGTGAGAAGAGTCTGTTGGGTTTAAAATGTATGAGTAACATGATTAAACAATTTGCCAGCAGGATTTACCCTGACAAGGGGTAATCCTAAATAATACCAAACAACCTAGCATGCTACAAACTGCAATAAGTACAGTATCTCCAAGTATACAATCCAGAATAAATAATAAAAAGATATAGTACAGATTATCTGATAACACCGAAATAGAGATACAGTAGTCTGTCTGGGAGAGAACTCACATGTACCAGAGCCCTATCACCTCTAGTTCCACTTGAGAGGGATATTTCCCACAGCTTTATTTCAGGAAATATATCTCCATTCATTCAGATGTATATCTGGTGCTCCTGTGCAGCATAAGAGGGATAGAGAGGCAAGGACCCCAAATTGAATAGTATCTTAAAACAATTTATTAACATAAAAGGTTAAAAACTTTTACTAAAGTGGGGGGTTTGCCAGCAATAAACCCACAACTAGGCAAGCAGAAATCAATTTACAAAAGCAGCAGCAGCAGCCTGTAGTCACTTCCGGGTTTTGGCATTTCTCCGATCACGTGACAATCTGGAACTGCCTCTCGATGTCGTACTATGTGATGCATTTCGCCCGCCTCCCCGGGCTCCTATTGGTCGGGGAGTGTGGTGTTCTTCCCTAAAGCCTCCCATATTCATTCCCGTTTTTTGGGGGGCGTGTTCACAATCTACACTTAGTTCTTCCCGGGGGTTTCTTCTTCTTATTATTATTATTATTCAAATTGATATACATCCTCTTATACTGAACACAATATATAACTATAGCTAGCAACACTGCAAATTAGTCCCAAAGAAAGTGACCATGCTTTCTTTAGTACTTCCAAAAAGCCATTCTTTAAAGTGCATTATTATTAGTTAGGGGAATATTCACTAAACAACATAATTGCATGAATATGCTAAATTCCTATTAGCTATTGTATAAAGCATATGTATAGCTTTATTTTGAGCAAAGATTATCTACCAAATATATTTGTTTAGGTACATCTATTTTTTTATATATATATTTCCCATATGAAGTGCATTATCTACTAAATCAAAACTACTACTAATAAATCCAATTATTTCCACAAATCTTACCTTTGGGTTAGTGGCCAACCTGCAGTATACGACTATCCATATTCTCATAATCAAGAGAGAGACACACAAAAGATATCATAAAATGCAACAAACAGTAAAAAATACATAATAAAATAAAAATATAATAAAAAACAATAAACAGTAAAAAATATAAAATATAAAATATAAAAAAATGCAAGGATAATAATAAAAAGGGGAAAACATTATATCAATCAACTATATCTCATTAATAGGAAATGGCAGATCTCAAAGTCCCAGTTGAGGCTCCTAGGGGATAGTGATTTCAATTTGAAGATCCACCTCATATCCTGTCTTTTTCTAGCCCTATGAATTTCAGTTGGGTGGGATCACCCCTGTGTTTTGTGTGAAATGTAAAGATAATGGATGTTCTTTAAAGCCCCTACTGATATTTCGAACGTGCTCTTCAACACGTGTATGGATTTGCCCTGTGGTTTCCCCCACATATTGTAAATTGCAGCCGATATCTACATTGGAAAAATTCCACCTCCTCATTAAGGAAAGTTTTGATGTTCTCTTTTTCATTTCTAAAACTGCTTTGCATGCAGTGGCGTACATACCAGGGTCGCAGGGGTCGCGGCTGCCCCTGCGACCCGGTTTGTACCCACAGGGCCAGCCTCTTCTGCTGGGGGGCCCAGGAGCCGGCCACCTCCGGGCCCCCCGAGGCTGGCCCTGCTGTCACCGGGCTGGCAGGCGCGCGAGGGAGCACTGTCCCCTGGGTGCTCCCTCTTCAGCTCCCTCGCGCACCGCACTGAAACCGGAGCCGGAAGATGACGTCATCTTCCAGCTCCGGTATCAGTACGCGGCGCGCGAGGGAGCTGAAGAGGGAGCACCCAGGGGACAGTGCTCCCTCACGCGCCCGCCAGCCGGGTAACAGCAGGACCAGCAACACCACTGGACCCCAGGGAATCCCCCCAGCTCTCACACAGGTAAGGAGGCTGGGGGGATTAAATTAAAAAAAAAAAACAGAAAAAACGTGTGTGTGTGTTTAGTGAGTGTGTGAGTGTGTGTTAGTGAGTGTGTTAGTGTTAGTGAGTGTGTTAGTGTTAGTGAGTGTGTTAGTGAGAGTGGTAGTGAGTGAGTGTGTTAGTGAGAGTGTTAGTGAGAGTGTTAGTGAGTGTGTTAGTGAGAGTGGTAGTGAGTGAGTGTGTTAGTGAGAGTGGTAGTGAGTGTGTTAATGTGAGTGTGTTAGTGTTAGTGAGTGTGTTAGTGTTAGTGAGTGTGTTAGTGTTAGTGAGAGTGTGAGTGAGTGTGTTAATGTGAGTGTGTGAGTGTTAGTGAGTGTTAGTGAGTGAGTGAGTGTGTGTGTTAGTGGGTGTGTTAATGTGAGTGTGTTAGTGTTAGTTTGTGTTAGTGTGTGTGTGTGTGTTAGTGAGAGAGTGTGTTAGTGAGTGTGTTAGTGAGTGTGTTAGTGTTAGTTTGTGTTAGTGTGTGTGTGTGTGTTAGTGAGAGAGTGTGTTAGTGAGTGTGTTAGTGTGAGTGTGTTAGTGTTAGTGTTAGTGTGAGTGTGTTAGTGAGTGATTGTGTTAGTGAGTGTGTTAGTGTGAGTGAGTGTGTTAGTGAGTGTGTTAGTGAGTGTTAGTGTTAGTTTGTGTGTGTGTTAGTGAGTGAGTGTGTTAGTGAGTGAGTGTTAGTGAGTGAGTGTGAGTGAGTGTGAGTGAGTGAGTGTGTGTTAGTGAGTGTGTTAGTGAGTGTGTTAGTGAGTGTGTTAGTGAGTGTGTTAGTGTGAGTGATTGTGTTAGTGAGTGTGTTAGTTTTAGAGTGTGTTAGTGTTAGTGTGTGTGTCTGTTACTAAGTATGTTTGTGTGCGTCTGTCACTGAGTGTGTGTCTGTCAGTAAATGTGTGCGTCTGTTCATGAGAGTGTGTGTGTGTGTGTGTCTAAAGCACTTACCTTTCTCCAGCGCCGGGCTCCCTTGGCGCTGGGGATCTCTCCGTCCCGATCCGCCTCTCAGCTCCGAATGCACATGCGTGGCAAGAGCCACGCGCGCATTCAAACCGCCCATATAGGAAAGCATTACTCAATGCTTTCCTATGGACGTTCAGCGTCTTCTCACTGTGATTTTCACAGTGAGAATCGCAGAAAATCCTCTAGTGGCTGTCAATGAGACAGCCACTAGAGATGGATTAACCCTCAGTGAAACATAGCAGTTTCTCTGAAACTGCTATGTTTTCAGCTGCAGGGTTAAAACTAGAGAGACCTGGCACCCAGACCACTTCATTGAGCTGATTTGATCTGGGTGTCTGTAGTGGTCCTTTAAGTGTATGTGTTTATGCATGCACTGGCGTACATACCGCGGTCGCACGGGTCGCAGCCCTGTGACCAGGTGCCCGCCCGCCATGTGTTGCGGCCCCAGCCCGCGCAGAGTAAGCGCGGGGGGGGGGGGGGGGGGGGGCCACAGATCAGTTTTCGCACCGGGGCCCCATGGGTTGTGTGTACGCCACTGTTTGCATGTGATGGCTTTTAATACTTGGTACCCCTCTATAGATGATTCTTGCTTTTTTTGGGAACTGTCTCCTTCAAGAGAGGATCTACAGATAAAATGAACCAATACTTATTGATAATTCTCCTCAAGCTCCCATTATTCCCAGAAAAGTTAAAGATTAGTGATACTTCTTGTGTTTCTTTATCAGTTTGATGTTTCCATTTACTGTCATGCAAGTCTTTCTCTTTCAAAAGGTCTTCTCTATCCAACCTCAGTGCCTCCTTAAATGCCTTCTTCAATGTCTCTTCCGGATAATCTTTCACTCTGAAATCAGAAAAGCAGTTTGTTGGCCTGCGTTTCATACATGTCCCTGTTGGAACATTTTTTTCTGACCCTCATCAATTGTCCCTTGAGGATACTGTCCAACCAGGGACCATAGTGACAGGTATCAAAAAAAATGAAACTATTTCATTACAAGGTTCCAGAAACACCTTGTATTGAGTCCAAAGAAAACATTATGTCCCCCTATTCTAATAGAAAGGTGGAGATGTGTCATGACATCTCCTGCCTGTCTATGTTATGCAGGGCCAGGGCAAAGATTTTTGCTACCGTAGGCAAAAAAAACATTTGCAGCCCCATTCGCTCCACCCACTCATGCAGACTGACACACTTACTCAAGCAGACACACACTGATCCAAGCAGACATGTATAATTTGGCTGTTTAAGCGTTCATCTTAATTGTGCCTGGTTGCCTGGTAGTACGTCACTGCCTGACTCAGCAGCACTTCCTGCTATACTCCCGCCCACTTGTCCTTACTCACAGTGCAGGAGCAAGCAAATTATGTGCCCTTGCAGACACACACACACACTGACTCATGCAGACAGACACACACACACTGATCAATGCAGACTGACTCACACACATGTATTGACACATACAAACTGCTGCACAAACTGACCCATGCAGATACACACACTGATCCATGCTGACTGACGCCCACACTGACCCATGCTGACTCATGCCCTCACTGACGCATGCAGACAAACAGACACTGACTTATGCAAGCTGACACACACACACTGACTCATGTTGACTGACACACACACACTGACCCATGCAGACTGACACACACACACACACACACTGACCCACGCAGAGTTACTCACACACATACATTGACCCATGCAAACTGTCGCACACACTGATCCATGCAGACTGAAGTCCACACTGACACATGCTGATTCATGTCCACACTGATGTATGCAAACACACACACAATGATCCATGCACACACATTAACTTATGCAGGCTGACACACAGACACACACACACACACACACACACACACAGACACTGACCCATGTTGGCTGACACACACACACACACACACACACACTGACCCATGATGACACACACACTGATAGATGCAGAGACACACACCAAGCGAGCAATAAAGCAGGCGTCCCCCTTATGAAGAGCCCTAGGAGGCGACCTACAGGGCAGGAGCAATCAAATGATGCGCACTTGCACTGCCGCAGTGTTTCGCAGTGCCATCTGGGATGGGGGCCTGGCTTTATGGGCTCAGGTGGATGCAGAGCGATAGTCAGCATGTAAGCGCCCAATAACGTGGTCGGCAGCACACTCTACAATAACGTGGTCGGCAGCACGCTCTAAATAAATACACTTGATAGAGAGGGGGGCCCAAGCGAGCAATAAAGCAGCTGCCTGCTGGCGTCCCCCTTAAGAAGAGCCCTAGGGGGCCACCTAATTGCCCGTGCCGGCCCTGATGTTATGACCCCTCATGTCTACCCTTGAATAGCATGCTACTGATGCTGCATTCTACACAGCCAGTTAATTAATGTGAAAGTTATTTTCCCCTGCCCTCCCTTCCTCCCAACTGTCATCAGGGGTCCCCGGCCACTCCCCTATGTAGCGTGATGGAGCATTATATTTCTCTGTCTCTTTGTAATAGGCAACTGCTTGATATAAAATAAAAAATAAATAAAAAATAAACACTAATATAGTCCTGCCTCATCCACAAGCTGTAATGATCCAGGGCTAAAGAACCCCACTTCTGGACTTCAGTCCCTAATGCTGCCCGCAGCAATGCCTATGACCCTGACAATCTTGGGCACCATGATATAATCAGTTAACAAAAGGAACATTTGTAGAATAGATATGTAACTGCTATTTTGTTTTCAGCTAGAGAGCTCAACTTCTTAGAATATGTCATTTCCCTTCCTTGGAAGAGTACAGCTAGTACAAAGTATTCCATTGCAATACATACTTATGTTACAAACTGGGACTGCATCTTCAGTACTGTCATTTGTTTCCAATCTGGACATTAATTGCCTCTCATTTGCATTCGGTTATTAGGACATAACAAAGTAAACCGAAAACATGTGTGCATATAGGACCACGTCAATGAGAATTTGCCGTGAAAGAGCAGAGTAAAAAAAGAAAAAAACTGAAGGCCAAAGTTGTCTTTTCTGCTAATTAATATGTTTTGAGTTGTTTTATTTCTTTTTAACACAATTTACATCTGATGTGTTATGTAAAACATGAGGATATGGTCTCTGGCCCTTGTTTGTGTCTTTTTAACAGCTACCCGCAGCTGTCTTCATTTTAAAAGTAATAGGATAAAATTCCATCGCAAACTTTAGTCAGCATGGAAAAATAAAGTTGCATTAAAATATGTGTCTGTGATATATCAAAGTCAATGGCAAATATTCTCAAGAGACTTGCAGTGAAAATTTCTCGTAGGCCTCAGGCCTAACAAAGATACTTAGAAAATGGGAGCTTAGGCTTAAGTAAATTAAAAACATAGAAAACCAAAGCAAAGGAAACAGATGACTTATCAAAAGGCAGCAAGGCGGAGGCTAATGTTACTATTTACAATTCTTGTGTTTCAAAAACACAGTACTGTATGTTACAGGATTACTAGGAAAACAATTCTGTAAGGTTTTGAGAAACTGCAGGCCTCACAAATTTTTGAAATGAAGACTACATGTGGGTGTGTTACTGCACCAATAAATGATGCTTCAACATTGTTAGACAGGTCTCTTTATATATACACTCTCTCCTTTTTACAATAATTCCTTACGCTAACATTTTTTCCCCACATCACATTTCTGTTTCATTTCTGCCTTATTTTGGTCCTTAGTTGCTACTAGGTGTCTATCTATTTGTCTGACTTTGTATACAACCTTGGAAACATTGTTTATATGTTTCCTAGCAACACCTAAAATTTGCCTAAGTTGATCAAGTCAAAACGTGATCATGTGTTTTTTGTGAACACACTTCCATCTTGGTCACTCAGGATTCTTTGGGACATAATCACTACTGGTGAGTAATTTGTGAGTACTTCTAACATTTAGACATGCAGTAAGTAATTAAAGCACCATTATTAAGTTACTTGAGTGCATCCTTTATTGTTTTGTTTTTATATATATATAAAAAAAATATATTCTATATTATAAATATATAATATAAACAAGAAGGCTGCAAAAACCTGAACATGCATGCAGGATGCCTTTCTTGGCCAATTTATACAATGTACATGTAGCAGTATTAAGTTGGGGGTGGAGTTATGATGGGAGTATTTATACTGGCCATTTTATGAAGTGGCCATCTTAACTAAACCTAAACTTACCTGTTAGTTGTCTGGGTAGGTTTTTTCTTTCTCTTTCAGATGGATCCTGTTGAAGAATTCTTTGCAGGTGTTTGTGTTGCGGTGAAGGAGCATGGAATCACCTGGCTGCAGGAGCAGATGGCATCCCCTGGGCCTTCTGGTGTGCCTATGGTGGTTACGGAGGATTGGACATCGCGAAGGACTAGGCCTCCCCAACGTCTGAGCCCAGGATCGTTGCCAGCGCAGAGGAGAAGGAAGAGCCCATTGCCGGAAGCAGTGGCGTACTAAGGGGGGGGGGGCGGAGAGGGCGGTCCGCCCCGGGTGCCACTAGGGTGGGGGGTGCCATGGCTGAGGCTAGGTCAACGGCAGTGGATGGTAGCATGTTGAGGAGGTCCATGTCACCCTCTATTCCTGTGGGGGCTAGGTCAGCACGGGAGGCGGCTGATTCAGGTAGTCGGGCAGGGATAGGACATAGCAGTTCTGTGACCAGGGAGGTGCCAGGCAGGCCTAACAGACAGGACAGCAGGGATGTGGCAGGGATGTGGCCCAACCAGGGTCTGGGAAGCGCAACACGGCCCAGGCGGGATGGGCAGAGAGAGTGGGCATGGCTACAAGGAGCCAGGCAGCTAAATAGGCCAGATGTGAGGAGTCATGCTGTTCAGGAGCACAGGGAGCGCTTCATAGCCTGTCCTAGGCCAGGATACTGATTACAATCGTTCCAGGGACAGGATCAGGTGCAGCGAGGGCAGGTCATCACAGCAGAGACAGGAGCCCTTCTTCCTCAGAAGGGAGGACAAGGAGCCAGCGCAGTGCTTCTAGGTCGCCTAGCAGGAGCTATCGGAGGGGTAGGCTTAACCCTTATGGCCAATCCGGTCATGCAGCCAGACACAGTGAGGATAGGGAATGTGGTCGGGAACATGGGAAGAATGGACAGGTTGGGGCTCATATGAGCAGATTACCCAGGTTGTCTTCTTCCCGCAGGTTGGCAACCCTTCTCCTACGGTCCTGAGGCAGGACCAGGCGGCTGGATGCAGAAGCTATGAGGCTACTCCTAACCCTCTCAAGGCGGTTGGAAGGACAGCAGCCCCGCATCTTCTGGACTACACTCTAGGAATCTTTTGGATAGCATGAGGTCTTTTCTGAACACTTAGGCTGAGGGGGATACATAGGAGGTGCATTATAGTTGGGTGTAGGTCCCCCGGCAGGCGGGAATGAGGTGGCAACACCGGTTCTGGCGGCTGTGGAGGGCAGTGTTCAGGGTGGGACAACGGTAACTTTCCAAAAAAATAAAAAACCTGTATATGGGGAGGTATTGTTATGATGTAGAATTATTAAAAACCTGTATTGAACCTGTGTTGAATTTTTGCACTAACTCCATTTTAACCCACATTACCTGACAGATCCTCCATTTTAAACTACATTACATGACAGAATTTCCCAGCAACATTTAGTGTAATGAATAGAGACTGTATTTTCTATAAAGACATAGCTGACTCCGGAATTATTGAATCTCCTGTAACATGCAACAAAGTATAACCAAGGCCAAGGCCAAGGCCATGAGAACGCCGGCCTAATGAAATGTTCTATTCATAAAAGAACCCTGCACCTGACCACGAGTCTGACATCACTAACTGCCCAAAATGACGCTCAAGCCCCCCTTCCCACCGAGTAAGCCTCATGCTGGGAGAGATGGCGCTTGAGCCATCTGTCCACACCTGTGTCCAGAACAATACCACCTCCCGGTGGGAGGACACCTAGTTAACCACTTAGTTCTTGATCCAATTAATAATATTGATGGGTGGACACTGACATAGTCACTTAACATTTAATCCAATTAATAATGTTTATTTGTTATTATCTGATATTCAATGATGATGTCATTTTGCCTTTAAAAGGGTCTGCATACCCGTTTTTTAACCAGATGCCATTAAATTTTCTGAAGTTATTTTTAACCTGAACTGCATGTGTCAGTGTGAACTTACTTCTGCGTATACGCAATTTAATCATCTCAGATTTGGACAGGAACAGATAGACATTTAAACATATTTGTTTATTTCTAAATTAATCTACATCAGTTATACTTGGGAGACTTCGCTGAACACAAATATAAGTGTTTGAAACAGTAAAACACAACGATGAAATCACCAGTAAAAATAAAGTTTCTGTGTAAAAAAAAAAAAATGCAAGAAACAAATAAAAACGCTAACTTTGACCAGCATTTGTGACGAAGTGGCTACTACAAAAGACTGGACATACCCCATTTTGAATACCGTCGGTTGTCTAATTTTACAAATGGTATTCCATGATGGTATTAGTTTTCATTCCTGGGCTGCTATACGGTCTCGAAGGCAACATAGGCCCAGCAAACCAATCTGGCAAATTTCAATGTGCAAACATGGAAAAGGGGAAAGCCCTACATTTGACCCCTGTAAGTTTGCAAAAACACATACAACCTGTACATTGGCACTGTTGTACTCAGAAGATGTTGCTGAGCACATATTGGGGTGTTCTTTGTCAGTAACACATAACAGGAACTGAGAATCCATGCATAAAGTACAATGTGAGAGAAAAATAAAAAAAAGAATTACTACCCAAAAGTTTGACAAAGACTGGTGGTAGAATTAGTGCATGGAAAGTGTTAAATATCACCATTTGACACCCCAGGGTGTCTACTTTTAAAAAATATATGCTTTGATGGGTGTAAATTACATTGGCCGGCTTCAAAAATGTCCCAAATAGGACATGGGTGCATGATGACCAGCTGTGAAATTTCAAAGTTGGAAAACTGGGATGTGCACCCTCCAAATAAGGTATTTTAGTCCCCAGCAAACTTGACACACCTATACATGGGTGGTATCACTATACTCAGGAGATATTGCTAAACACATATTGGGGTGTTCTTTGTCAGTAACACATAACAGGAACTGAGAATCCATGCCTAAAATAGAATGTGAGAGAAAAATAACACAAAAGAAATGACTACCCAAAAGTTTGACAAAGACTGGTGGTAGAATTAGTGCATGGAAAGTGTTAAAATACCACCATTTGAAATACCCTAGGGTGTCTGAGTTTCATAAAAAATATAGTTTGATGGGGGTAAATTATATTGTCCGGTTTCAAAAATATCCCAAAATTTCAAGTTGGAAAACTGGAATGGGCACCCTCCAAATAAGGTATTTTAGCTCCCAGAGAACCCGGCACACCTATACATACTCAGGAGATATTGCTGAACACATATTGGGGTGTTCTTTAATGGTCTGGTCACTAAGGGGTTAATAACAAAGCTCTGGCCAATATACTGCTTTTGTTACTTATCTTAAACATAGTGTAACAAGCTTTATATGACATGAGCTCTACAAATCAAAATTCACTTAATTGTGCAGTTTAGCTATAATTGGCAAACCCAAGTTTTGTTAATTAAATAGACATTTTTCTCATTGTTCTGTAAATGTAAAGCATTTTTTTCTTAATCCAACAACAGCTCTTAGAGACAAAAATAGTAAAACAACAGTCTGAATGATACAAAATTGGATTTACAGACCTTCCTCCAGAGCCAATAAAAACGCACATGGATTTGAATTTTTTTTTCTGTTTACATAAAATGGCATTAACAGATTTTGACCATAAACCTCTGCCAACTTACATATATTTCAAGGTCCAAATCCATGCAGCAGCCTTCTGATGTCATATTGTGAACATAAATCTCTGCATGTGTCCTAGATTATAGTTTATATTGATAGAACTGAGCTAGATCATTGTATTCAGCATTCTTTACATTTAAAGGCATAATCTAAGCACCAAAATCACTTAATTGTAAAGGAACACTCCAAACACCATATATACTACATTTTACTGTAGTGGTCATGGTGATAGAAGTGTTCTAGCTTCTCCACATAGCAATGAGTAATAATTGTTTTAGAATGGATGACTTCTTACCTGGGATGCTGGGTTTAGCTCATTGACTGAAATTATAAATGGGCCAATGACCTAAGCAATACCAGCATTGGTGGTGGACACAGGAAAAAGCACCTGTAGGACCTCTGATAAAAAGTCAAACCATTCATATATACATTGACTCCTTACAATGTTGTTAATAAAGTGACATTGGGGTACAGATGTTGCCCCTGCTCTGTTACAGGACAAAACTGATCAGTTTCTAAGACACAGTATTGTTTCGGTTTGCTAATTCCATGCCTCTAGTGCTCATCATTGAGATGCCTGCAAGGGATTTCCGACTAAAATAGATTTAATATAGATGTGTCCACTGTTCCTTAATATGTATTATGTATACATTTTGGTCTTTACGGCAGCACCATACCTACAAAATGCATGTTTCGGGTGTACCCCCAATTCCCAATTTGTTACTTTACTATGTAAGTTTGAAATTTAGACCAGATTCCTTTTGAGTTGAGCCCCCTGCCCAGCCCCTCAGCTTTAGGGTCCCCTTTGGATGTGACCACAATTTTCATAGAGCAGATACATAGTATGTATAGTGAGTATATACATCAAAGCACTATCCCTTTAATTGTTTAGTGTTGACACTACCTTTTTTTTTTTTAAGTCACATTAACTTTGCATTATATGTTTTCACAATGCTCTTACAACAGATTATTAAAATACACTTTTGCTTATTTTGCACTAGCACTATTTAATTTGTCTCCCATGTTAGAATAAGTGTAGGACCCACGCATATTCTGGCACTATAATAGTGGGGGGCTAAACACAATATGGACATATGGTGGAACTTATGCCCATATGTGTTTTAAGTAGCCTTAAAAAATTAAAACCATGTTTATATGTGTGCTCCGTTTCTTAATCTATATTATGCATCCATGTTGGTCTTTACAACAGCACCATTCATAAAAAAAAGCATGTTCTGGGTGTACCCCAATTTCCCTTTTAGTCTTTAAAATAGAGTCAATAACTAAATCTATGTGATGTCTGTCATCGCCACAAAATTCAAGGAATCTCAATACGAAGCAGTGAATAGGCAGATTGCAATAAATATAATTAATATTTATGGGGAACATATAACTTGTGTTTTATATTCATGTTTCAATAATAAATGTAATTTGATATTGATAATAAACAGGGGTCAAGTCCTGGGAAAAAAGTGTGGGAACTCAACAAAGATCCACCCCCCACCCCGAAGCATCTTCACCTGTGAGCCTCTTAACCCGCCTTTTGTTTCTTATCCTTTTTTTTAAATGTCTTACCCACCTTTAGTGTATCGTATCCCCAATTTTTCCACATGGTGTGTCTTATACCTCCCTTGTGTATCTCTTACAAACCCCCTTTGTGTGTCTTACTCCTCCCAGCTACTTTGCGTGTCTCCTTCTCTCCCAACCCCTTTGTGTCTTTTACTCTTACCAGCTAATTTGTGTGTTTCTCTTTTACTACCAGTTCCTCTGTGTCTCTTTTTCCTCTTCTCAAGCCCCTCTGTGTCTCTTTCACCCCCAGCCCCTTTATATTTCCACCCCAGGCCCTTCTGTGTGTTGCTTTCATCCCCAGCCCCTCTGAAAATTTTCTCACCCCCAGGCCCATCTGTGTCTCTTTCTCCCTCCTTATGTCCTTCTGTGTATCTTTCACCCCACTCAGGCTTCCCTGTGTGCCACTATCCCCTCCATGTACCTTAGTGTTTCTCTTTCCTACCCTCCATGCCCATTAGTGCCCCCCCTTACCAGTCTCTTGGTGCCCACCATTCCCCTTAATGTTTCTCTCCCTTCTCTTTTAGTAGTCCCCCCTACCCCAGTGTTCCCTTTCCCTTCTCTCCCCTGTACCTTTGTGTCCCCCCTTAATATTCCTCTCGTCTCCCTCTTTTTTAGTTTTCTCCCCCCGTCCCATAGTGTTCTTTCCTGCTTCCCCCCTCCCCCCTCCCCTGTCCCATAGTGTTCTTTTCCACCCTCCCCCACAGTGTTCTTTCCCCCCTCCCCATAGTGTTCTTCCCCTTTCCACTGTCCCATAGTGTTCTCCCCCCTCCCCTGTCCCATAGTGTTCTTTCCCTAATCCCATAGTGTTCTTTCCCCTCCCTCCCCTTTCCCATAGTGTTATCCCCCCTACCATGTCCCATAGTGTTCTTTCCCCCATCTCAGTGTGTTCCTTACCACCCCCATAGTGTTCTTCCACCCCAATCGCATTGTGTTCCTTAACACCCCACTCCCGCATTCCATAGTGTTCTTTACCACCCCCCTTCCCTGTCCTGTCCCATAATGTTCCCCACTCCCCCCCCCTCCCCTGTCCCATAGTGTTCTCCTTACCAATAGAGACATGGTGCTTTGCTTGAGTTAACACCCATTATCACTGTTGGATACAAATATCAAACTACTGGCCAAAGTTTTGATAATCCACACCAAAACCTTTCTTTGGTCCATTCAGATCAGAAATTGACAAAAAGGCAATATTGTCAAGGTGGTTAAACACCTTCCCTTAAAAAGCCCTGCTTAACTCTTCTCCAAGATGCAGAACTGGCCTTAAACTTAGCTTTGGTGGAAACTCTACACATTATTTTTATCGTTATATAGTGCCAACATATTCTTCAGCTCTTTACAAATGATAGAAATGTGGTATTTGACAAAAATTGAGTGACGTACAAAAAATAACAGCGACAAGAGGTAAAGAAGGCCCTGTTCAAACGAGCTTACAGTCTTTTCCTGTTTACTACATAATTAAAACGGTTATGCTAATGAATAACAAATTCCACCAGAACATGTGTATTATCTACGAAATAATAAAGGACAAATTTAACAAAGTTAAACCGTTAGCAATCCATGTCAAATTTGCAATCTTTCCCATGAAGACACATTTTAGCTAGAAATGTTGGACTATCTAATCATCAGCAACTCCATAAATAATTGTTTATGCTATGCAATGAGGACATTCCTTTGTCAGAGTCTGCAAGCACTGAATTGCTAAGATACATTTTTATGTAATTGGTCTTTAATGGGTTAAAATGATGTAACCATAGCTGGCTACATAAATAGAGTATAGGATATGGTGCTTTTGCAAAGAAAAAGCAATCCCTCATGGCATCAGCACTGTGCCAAGGGCTCAGTTAGTTATCAGACATTTAGTGTTGCATAAATAAGCTCAAACCTTCTAGGGAGATAGCACTTATATTCATGCAATTTGCATGTTGTTTGAAATATGTTTCCAATGAGAGTAATTTATTGCTATACTGTATTTATGCTGAAGTATGTGGTTTAACTGCCATATGTGCAGTGCTCTGGAAATAGTATGTATTCGAAGACACAAGGGTGTCCCATGTTCCTCTGGTAGTTATGGCCTGAAGGTTTTTGTAGTTCTTGCTAGAATTGGATGTGGCTTTTTTTTTTTTTTTTTATTAGTTTGTGATTTTTAGCAAAGGACTTGCACATGCTCATCATATTCTAGTCAGTGATTAGTCCTCTATAAATCCCTAAACTAGTTAAAAAGTCACATATACCTGCATCAGGCAGACATCATTTTCAGAGCAGTAATATCTTTGACATTATAAATTGCTGATATTATGTTAGATATGTTAGAATGTGACGGCAGATAAGAACCATTCGGCCCATCTAGTCTGCCCAATTTTCTAAATCCTTTCATTAGTCCCTGATCTTATCTTGTAGTTAGGATAGCCTTGTGCCTATCCCACACATGCCTAAACTCCTTCACTGTATTAACCTCTACCACTTCAGCTGGAAGGCTATTCTATGCATCCACAACCCTCTCAGTAAAGTAATACTTCCTGATATTATTTTTAAACCTTTGCCCCTCTAATTTAAGACTATATCCTCTTGTTTTGGTACGTCCGATAGTAAATCCCCACTTAACTGATAGCTGGTGATCGCGATCCAGAGGTCTGCCTGGGAGCTCAGGCAGACCCCCTCTGCCCGATCCGGCCCTCTCGTGCCATGTGATCGCGGGGTCCTCGTGATCACATGGCCAAAATAGCCGGCTTGTGCAGTGCATGCAGGGGGCCTGCTGAGCTCTCAGGCAGTCCCCCTAATGCCTGCAAAAAACTTTTAAAAGTTTTAAAAGTTATTAAAAAGTTTAAAAAAGTAAATAAAAGTACTTAGATGATATATATTTATATATATAAATATACATATATATATATATGATCTAAGTACTTTTATATACACATGCACAAATAATTATTAAAAGTGTATTATAATATTAATAATAATTATGATATATTAAAATACACTTAGAATAATGTTAATTATATAAATATATATATATATATAATTATATATATATATATATATATATATATATATATATAAATAAAATCAAATTAATCAATCAATACATTTTAAAAATAAATAAAATCAAATTTAAAAAAAATTATATACCGGTTTAAATTTGTTCTGACTGTATTGTGATATTAATGTACATATATATTTAAATCAAAATACATTTAGAATGACGTTATAAATACATAGATAGTCTCCTCCTTTACTGTGTTGATTCCCTTTATGTATTTAAATGTTTCTATCATATCCCCCCTGTCTCCTCTTTCCTCCATACATGTTACGATCCTTTAAGCTTTCCTTGTAAGTTTTATCCTGCAATCCATGAACCAGTTTAGTAGCCCTTCTCTGAACTCTCTCTAAAGTGTCAATATCCTTCTGGAAGTACGGTCTCCAGTACTGTGTACAATACTCCAAGTGAAGTCTCACCAGTGTTCTGCACAATGGCATGAGCACTTCCCTCTTTCTACTGCTAATACCTCTCCATATATAACACAGCTAATGGCAGGGCCGGACTGGCCCACCAGAAAATCTGGTGGGCTGCTGCACCTGGGGCTGGGCAGAAAGCTAGTGCGGCCGCAATTTGGCTGCTGGCGGCTGGAGGGAGACCTGTGCTGTCCCTGCTCTGCTCCCTTGCCCTCTCGCGCTACTTAATGAGACCGGGGCCGGAATATGACATCATATTCTGGCTCCGGTCTCATTAAGCTGCTCGCTGAGGAGCAGAGCAGAGACAGCACAGCTCCTTATTCGCGCCTACTATTTGTGCAGCCAGCCGCCTGCCCTGCACGACCACCCAGCATGCCGCCCACATCCATAATCCTCCAACTTGCCACCCGCTTGAACGATCCCCCAGCATGCCGCCCGCCTGCACATTCCCCTGGCCAGTTGCTCACTGGACCCCACAGGTATTAATACAAGCAATAATGTGTGAGTCAGTCTGTCAGTGTGAGTGTATGGGTCTGTCATGTTGTGTGTATCTGTCATGGTGTGTGTGTGTATGTCTGTCATGGTGTGTGTGTGTCTGGCATGGTGTTTGTATGTGTGTGTGTCTGTCTTTCTGTCATGGTGTTTGTGTGTCATGGTATGTGTGTCTGTCTGTCTTTCTGTCATGGTGTGTGTATGTGTGTGTTATAGTGTGTGTGTCTGTCATGGTAAGTGTGTGTGTCATGGTGTGTGTGTGTCTGTCATGTATATGTGTGTGTCATGGTGTGTGTTTAGCTTACCAGAACCCTTCTGTTTTTACTCATCTTTTTTCTGCCACGCGGTGCTGATCTCAGCCAATTGTTTGCCATAGGATTGGCTGCAAAATGCTACACGAATCAGCATCTCCTCATAGAGATGCATTGAATCAATGTATCATAGTTACATAGTTACATAGCTGAAACGAGACTTGCGTCCATCAAGTTCAACCTTCTTCACATATGTTTTTGCTGTTGATCCAAAAGAAGGCAAAAAAAATTCCTTCTTGACCCCAAAATAGCAGTCAGATGTCTTCTTGGATCAAGCAGCTATTACCCCACTAATTAGAAATTATGTCCCTGTATGTTATGTTTTTGCAAGTATTTATCCATCTGTATGGACTCTGATAAAACCACCTCTTCAGGCAGAGAATTCCATATCCTTATTGCTCTTACTGTAAAAAAACCTTTTCTTTGACTTAGATGAAATCTCCTTCCAGCCTAAATGCGTGACCTTGTGTCCTATGTATAGCCCTGTTTATGAAAAGATTTCCAGATAATGGTTTGTACTGGCCCTGAATATATTTGTATAATGTTATCATATCCCCTTCTGAGGCGCCGTTTTTCCAAACTAAAGAGATTAAAATTTTGTAACCTTTCTTCATAACTAAAATGTTCCATTCCTTTTATCAATTTTGTAGCTCGTCTCTGCACTTTTTCTAGTGCCATGATATCCTTCTTTAAAACAGGTGCCCAAAATTGCATAGCATATTCAAGGTGTGGTCTTACCAGCGATTTTTAAAGAGGCAAAATTTCATCCAGATAATTTATGCTCCTATTTATGCATGACAAAACCTTACTGGCCTTAGCAACTGCAGATTGACATTGTATATTGCTTAATTTGTTGTCTATAACAATTCCCAGATCCTTCTTGTGTGTGGTTATCCCTAATTCACTTCCATTTAGGGTGTAAGTTGCTTGTGCATTCCTGACCCCGAAGTGCATAACTTTGCATTTCTCTACGTTAAATTTCATCTGCCATTTTAGTGCCAAATCCCCCAATCTATCCAAATCCCTCTGCAGCAAAGCAAAATCCTGCTCACATTTTATTACTACAGAGTTTTGTGTCATCTGCAAATACCAAAACAAGGCTTTCAATGCCCATTTCAAGATCATTTATAAATAAATTAAAAAGAAGCGGTCCTAAAACAGAACCCTGAGGGACACCACTTATCAACTTTTGTCCAGCCTGAAAATTTACCATTAATGATAACTCGTTGTACTCTATCCTTAAGCCAATGTTCTACCCAAGAGCAAGAATAATCATCTAGGCCAATTTCTTTTAGTTTGAATACTAACCTATTGTGAGGAACCATATCAAATGCCTTGGCAAAATCCAAGTAGATCACATCCACTGCAACACCCTGATCTATAATTCTACTTACTTCTTTGTAGAATGCAATTAGGTTAGTTTGACATTAACTATGTTTCATAAAACCATGCTGATTAAACTCACAGGTCTATAATTTCCAGGCAAGGATTTTGAACCCTTTTTAAATATAGGAACGACATATGCCGTACTCCAATCCTCCGGCACAATACCTGAAACAAAAGAATCTTGAAAAATTAAATACAGTGGTTCACTTATTTCACTACTTAGCTCCTTAAAGCGGCACTGTCATGCCGAATCCCGTTTTTTTTTTAACCCCCCTCCCGCCTCCACTACATCCAATCGACCCCCTAGTCACCCCCAAATGCCCCTAAGCCCCCCACATTACCTCTTTTTAATTCTTTATCTTCTGCCCCGATCTTTATTCAGGGCGCCGCCATCTTTGTGTGGGTAGGTGAAGTCCCTGTGGGACACGTCATCTACCCACACTACACAGACTGTGAGATTCCCGCACATGCCCAGTGAAACACCTGGACATGCGAACGGGAATTTCATCTATTCATTCATTCATCAGACAGACGAATGAATGAATAGAAAAAATCAGACGAACAAACTAACACTGTGTATCAGTGTTAGTTTGTTCGTTCAGTTTATTACAAGGAGGGAGCTACCGGCGTGCAGCTCCCTCCTTGTAATATGTAACTATAGAAGCGGCAGGGAGCAGTGCTCCTCGCCACTTCCTAAGCCCCCCATGTCCCCCCTCACTCTATGGGGGTCAATATGACCCCCATAATAGGACAAGGGAGATTAAAATCTCCCCAATGCCCCTACTCGCTATACCGCGAGTAGGGGCATGTCCACTAAACAGTGAGCAGCCTGTGGCTTTTTAGCACCCCTGCGTGGTGGGTGGGGGCCTGTGGCTGCTCACTGTAAAAAAAAAAAAAATGGTAATAAGGGGGGGACCTACTGTCCCTCCCCCCCGGCCCCCACCCCTGCGCGGTGGGTGGGGGCCCTAATAAAACAATAAGGGGGGGGGGGACCTTCTGTCCTCCCCCCCGGCCCCCACCCCTGAGCGGTGGGTGGGGGCCCTAATAAAACAATAAGGGGGGGGGGACCTTCTGTCCTCCCCCCCGGCCCCCACCCCTGAGCGGTGGGTGGGGGCCCTAATAAAACAATAAGGGGGGGGGGACCTTCTGTCCTCCCCCCCGGCCCCCACCCCTGAGCGGTGGGTGGGGGCCCTAATAAAAACAATAAGGGGGGGGACCTATTGTCCTCCCCCCCTGGCCCCCACCCCTGCGCGGTGGGTGGGGGCCCTAATAAAACAATAAGGGGGGGGGACCTATTGTCCTCCCCCCCTGGCCCCCACCCCTGTGCGGTGGGTGGGGGCCCTAATAAAACAATAAGGGGGGGGGACCTATTGTCCTCCCCCCCTGGCCCCCACCCCTGCGCGGTGGGTGGGGGCCCTAATAAAACAATAAGGGGGGGACCTACTGTCCTCCCCCCCGGCCCCCACCCCTGAGCGGTGGGTGGGGGCCCTAATAAAACAATAAGGGGGGGACCTACTGTCCTCCCCCCCTGGCCCCCACCCCTGCGCGGTGGGTGGGGGCCCTAATAAAACAATAAGGGGGGGGGACCTACTGTCCTCCCCCCCTGGCCCCCACCCTTGCGCGGTGGGTGGGGGCCCTAAATGACCCCCCCCATCAAGGTGACTAGGGGTCCCAAGCCCCTAGTCACCCCCCACCCAAAACATTCTATCCCCTACCTACCCCCCTCACCCTAAAAATAGTGAGGGGGGAATAAAATAACTAACCTGTAAAAAAAAAAAAATTAAACTTACCATTTGACGTCTTCTTTTTTCTAAATTCTTCTTACTTCAGCCCCCCAAAAGGCCAAATAAAAATCCATAAACCCGTCGCACTTTAAAAAAAAAAAAAAAAAAAAAAACGAGCGCAAACAAAAATTAATCCATCTTCACCCATGGAGGGCACGCCGCGTACTGAGCTCCGCAGGGCGGGTCAAGGCTTATAAAGCCTTGCCCCGCCCTGCAATTAGGCTTAGAACACAATGATTGGTTGGTTTAAACCAATCAGAGTGCTCTGTGTCATTTTACACAGCGTGGGAAAATTCAAAAGAACTTTCCCACGCTGTGTAAAATGACAGATCACTGTGATTGGATGGTTTTCAAGCCATCCAATCACAGTGCTCTGTGTCATTTTACAAGCGTGGGAAAATTCCAAAGAACTTTCCCACGCTTGTAAAATGACACAGAGCAGTGTGATTGGATGGATTTCAAGCCATCCAATCACAGTGCTCTGTGTCATTTTACACAGCGTGGGAAAATTGAACTTTCCCACGCTGTGTAAAATGACACAGAGCACTGTGATTGGATGGTTTGAAATCCATCCAATCACAGTGCTCTGTGTCATTTTACAAGCGTGGGAAAGTTCTTTGGAACGCAGGGGTGGGGGCTAGGGGGGGAGGACAGTAGGTCCCCCCCCCTTATTGTTTTATTAGGGCCCCCACCCACCGCTCAGGGGTGGGGGCCGGGGGGAGGACAGTAGGTCCCCCCCCCCCTTATTGTTTTTATTAGGGCCCCCACCCACCGCGCAGGGGTGGGGGCCAGGGGGGGAGGACAATAGGTCCCCCCCCCTTATTGTTTTATTAGGGCCCCCACCCACCGCTCAGGGGTGGGGGCCGGGGGGGGGAGGACAGTAGGTCCCCCCCCCTTATTGTTTTTATTAGGGCCCCCACCCACCGCGCAGGGGTGGGGGCCGGGGGGAGGACAGTAGGTCCCCCCCCCTTATTGTTTTATTAGGGCCCCCACCCACCGCGCAGGGGTGGGGGCCGGGGGGGGGACAGTAGGTCCCCCCCCTTATTGTTTTATTAGGGCCCCCACCCACCGCTCAGGGGTGGGGGCCGGGGGGGAGGACAATAGGTCCCCCCCTTATTGTTTTATTAGGGCCCCCACCCACCGCTCAGGGGTGGGGGCCGGGGGGGAGGACAGTAGGTCCCCCCCCCTTATTGTTTTATTAGGGCCCCCACCCTGCTCACTGCTTACTAGACATGCCCCTACTCGCGGTATAGCGAGTAGGGGCATATTATTTACTAATACTAAGTAATCTTTACTTAGTATTAGTAAAGTTGGCTGAAAGACCAATTCAGGTCTTTCAGCCTTTTAGTAGATAGCTCCCTGATACCGTGGGAATTAGGGAGTTATCTACTAAGCGGCTGCAAGATGCAGCCGCGGCAATGAATAGGATCAGAGTTTCATTCATTAGAATGAAATTCCGATACAAACAAAGTACCGAATTGCATCCTAACACCAATGGAGAATTCTGTTAGGATGCAATTCGGCAGTTTTGCCGGCGTTCTGTCTAAGTGACAGGACGTCTGGCAATACTGACAGGAAGCATTGTGGGAACAGGGAGGAAAGCTAGGGATCATGGGAAAATTGCTCTGACCAGCGGAAATGAAGCACACTTTGCTCCTCCGCTGGTCAGAGCTGGTCAAGCGGAGGAATCCCATAAGACAAAGAGTCCCTACTTTGTCTTATGGTTTTAAAGAAAACTAAAGGAGACAGGAAGAAAAGAAGAACAGATCCTGAGAGAGGGGTAGAAGAGGAAGAGATTGAGGAAAGGTAAGTTCGGCATGACAGTGCCGCTTTAAGTACTCGTGGGTGAATACCGTCAGGCCCCAGAGCATTATTTACATTAATTTTCTCTAACAGCTGTAGCACCTTGTCTCGAGTTATCCAATCACAAGTCATCTGCAAGTTTTTTGCAGCAATCATTTGCATATCGCTTGCTATTGGATCCTCATTAATATATACTGAAGAAAAACAGTTATCTAAAATGTCTGCCTTTTCCTGGTCTTCATTAACTAACAGACCCATCTCTGTTTCCAGTGTACCTACACTTTCATTTTTTGTTTTTTTTAGAATTGGTGTACTTGAAAAAAATTTGGGGGTTGGTTTTGCATTCTTTGGCTATTCATTTCTAATTTTCTAGTTTAGCCACTTTAATAAGGGATTATTCTAGCCTCGGTGAGGGAATAATCTAAATTTTATTAAAGACAGGAGGCAAATATTGCTTTACCTTCTTTACTGAAAACCTCCAGCAGCAAAGAAACAGTTAACAAAACTTTTCAAAACAACCAATCAGAACAAACAGGCATCAGTATAAAACCACTGGAACAGTCCCTCCCACTTCCTCTTTCTTTGATGGGGTCGAGCAGAAGAGCATGAAGACCAAACGAAAACTGTATCCGATCCACTTAGATGAACAATCGTCATGTTCAGAGCAAGTTAGATCACACTGAAAAGAAAAGAAACATCGTGAAAGTAAACTGTCATAGCAGAATGTCATATCCTATACAGGCAATGCAAAATAGACCGCAAATTGATAAATAAATCAACACTGACGCCAATTGTAGGTACAAAATGTTTATTAAATATAATTCGGACCATACATAAAGTAGTGTACATCGAAACCTAGATTAACATAAAACCAAAACTACTCCCATATAAGGGTGGGAAAAAAACCATAAGGGTGGGAAATATTCACCTCCTGTCTTTAATAAAATTTAGATTATTCCCTCACCGAGGCTAGAATAATCCCTAATTTTATGTCAGGACAGGAGGCTTCATATTGCAATTTTAACGTCCAGACATAAAAGCAGAAGAAACATGTGGGCGCGGACGAAAATAGAAAGTACGGAAAGTTGATTCCCTAGACCAGTCCGCAGCGTTGAGGATATCCCCAAGGGACCCACCGGCTTCAAGAGCTGCCGATGCTGCAGCACCCCGAACCGAATGAGCCCCAAATGAACTCGCCACGCCCGCCGATGAGAGGAGCCATCGAATCCAACGAGCGATCGTGGGTACAGACACCGCCCCGAACGGTCGAACGTAGGAAATCAATAGCTGACCATGGGCGGAGGGCCGACACAACGAGGTCACGGATATATATGTCCGCACACAGCGTGCCACGCAGAGACGTGGTCTATCGGGGAAGTAGGGATAAGACACCGAAGACGAATTAGATTTCGTCCTGCGGGAAATGGAAACAGAGACACCATCTGGTGAAAACGAAAAGGATTCTACGTCAAAGGCCCGGACATCCGAGACCCGACGAAAGGATACGAGGCATAGCAGGAGAGCCAGCTTGGCCGAAAGCTGGCGTAAGGATAGATCCCCGTTATCAGGCCATTCCTCGAGGAAGCATAATACGAGCGATACGTCCCAGAACGAGGAGTAGCGAGAAGTAGGGGGTCTCGAAAGCCTCACACCTCGGAGTAGTCTGCAGACCGAGGGTTCCCTACCAACACCAGAGCCCTGAAAAGGGACATGGGTCGCCGAGATAGCCGAGCGGAAAACATTGATAGTCCTATAAGACTTACCTTGCGAAAATAGCTCCGCCAGGAAGTTCAAGACGGCTAAAACAGGGGCCGTAAAGGGATCCAAACGTCTCTCCAAACACCAGCCATGCCAGGAGCGCCAGGCGTGTAAATATGATCTTCTGGTGCCAGGTGCCCAAGAGTCCCAGAGTAATTCTCTAGCCGTAGCCGATAGTCCCGACACATCCCAAGATCCCCGGAAACGGTCCAGGCCACCAGGGTTAGACGATCCTCCGACATCAACGGGTGTGGGTTCCTCACTGGGTCTTCGAGGAGAAATCTGGAGGCTGGTAGCACCAGCGGATCCCTGCATGATAGTTCTAGCAGGAGAGGGAACCATGGTTGACTTCTCCAGAGAGGCGTCACCAGCACGATTGACACCTTTAGAAGCTTGAGGCGATGTAGTGTCCGAAGGATCATGGAGAAAGGGGGAAACGCATATGCCCCCGAAGGGGGCCATGATTGAAGGAATGCGTCCACCGCCATGCTGAGGGGATCCGGGAGCCAGCTGAAGAACCGTTCCGTTTGTCGGTTCGCCCTGGATGCGAATAGGTCCAGATGGAGGGGACCACGCACGAGGTTCAACTTCTGAAACACCCGAGGTTGCAGTCGCCAGTCGCTGGAGTCCCTCCAGTGGCGGGAGAACCAGTCCGCAACGAGGTTGTCTTGTCCCGGAAGGTATTCTGCGACGATCGACAACTTTCTGTCCAGACAATATTGGTACAGATCCTTCGTGAGATCTGACAGCAGTTTGGATCGGGAACCTCCCAGCCGATTTATGAATCGGACAGCTGAGACGTTGTCCATGCGAAGAAGAAGGGAGCAATGACTCATCCCTTTGGTGAAGCTGCGAATGGCGAACATCCCCGCAATCAGCTCCAGGCAGTTGATGTGGAGAGCTCTTTCGTCCGGGGTCCAGAGACCCCCTGTCGCCACGCCATCGCAAGTAGCGCCCCAGCCTAGGCAGATGGCGTCCGATTCCAGGACGAAGTCCGGTTTGTTCCCGAAGATTGCCCTGCCGTTCCACGCCTGCATGTGTCGAAGCCACCAGTGCAGTTCCAGGTGGGCTTCGTCCGACAGCGACACAATCTGGCCGTAGGAGGTGGACGACCGAAGGTAACGAGCCTTCAGGCGTTGGAGGGCCTGATAATGCAGGGGGCCCGGGAAGATGGCCTGAATGGAGGACGAGAGTAGCCCTATCGTCCTGGCCAGGTCCCGCAGGGTGATCCTCAGATTGCGCAGTAGGCGTCTGATGTCCTTCCTGATGGCAGCCACCTTGGATACTGGGAGGCGGAGTAGTGTCTGAACCGAGTCCACAACGAACCCGAGGAACTGGACCGATTGAGAGGGGGTCAGTTCTGACTTCTCCTCATTGATGACGAAACCTAAGTCCTGGAGCAGGCGGGTAGTGAAAGCCGTCTGCTTGCGCAGGATGTCGGGATCTTGTGCCATCAACAGGATATCGTCCAGATAGACGATCGATCTGATCCCCCTGGCCCTCAGCGTCGACATGACCGGTTTCAGCAGCTTGGTGAAACACCATGGAGCCGAGCTGAGGCCGAATGGGAGGCACGTGAACTGCCAAACGCGCTTCTGCCAGATGAACTGGAGAAAACACCTGTCCTCCTGATGGACGGGAACCGTGAGGTACGCGTCCTTCAGGTCTAAGCGCGTGAACCAGTCGTTCTCGCGAAGCAGATCCCTGAGGAGGTGGATGCCTTCCATCTTGAAATGTCGGTAGACGACATATCCATTGAGGGCGCGTAGGTTGATTACAGGGCGGAAGTCCCCTGATTTCTTCCTTACCAGGAAGATATTGCTCAGGAAGCGAGGCGGGCCCGACGCCCTCTCCACCGCTCCCTTGCCCATCAGGGCGCGAATCTCCGAATGGACCAGAGCGGACGCCTCTCTGTCCATACGGATAGGCCGTGGGGCAGAGGTCTGGACCGGGGTTGACACGAAGTCGATCCTGAAGCCGGACACGGTTTGCAGAACCCACGGGTCTCCCGTGATGGCCCCCCACTGAGGAGAAAAGTGAGACAGTCTGCCCGCAATGGGTAAGTGTGGTAAATAAGGTTAGACTCTTACCTGAGGCGTATCTTGCCCGTGTAGAGGAGGCTCCCCGGCCTCTGGCTGATCCTCGGGAGAACAAAGGGCGGTACTGGTACCGGGAGGAGGAGGAGGAGAAGGACTCCGAGATGCGGGGCCTGTTGCCCATGAAGGCAGCTCTGCTGGTGGCGCGGCCCCTTTGCCGACCAGCCCTGGAGGAAAAACGATCCCCAGCACGGAAAACTCTGCGGAGGGATTGTTGCGCCTTATTCAGAGACGTGTAGATAGACACGTGCCGGTTCAGTTCCTTCATGAAGGCGTCACCGAACAATAGGCCTTTGGCCTCCGGGCCCAGTTCTTTGGGGGCTAGGTCGGACAATTTCCCGTCCAGTTTATAAAGTGCCGCTTTACGGCGTTCCGAGTTCATCGCCACATTGGCATTCCCCAGGAGGCAAATTTCTCTCTGTGCCCACTCGCGGAGGAGGTATGCGTCAACCGCCGGTCCGCCTTGTAGGGTGTCATCGGCCATGAGGAAAATCTGAGTCAGCGGGCCGCTGATGTCGAGGAGCTTGTCTTGGGTGGAGCGCAAGCCCTGCTCCAGGCCTTTGCTGGGGTCCTTCCCCGACCTATTCAGAAAGGTTGCGAAAACCGGGTCAAAGTCAGGTGTGTTGGCCACCTTGTCTGGCAGCGTTGGGCAGAGCTTCGCCCTGACCTCTTTATCCAATGGGCGACGTAGCCAGTAGCGGAGGAATTCTGCGATGTGGTCCGGGGGAGTCCACTCCGCCGAGCGAGGATGCTTGAGGAGACGTGGGTCGGAGACCGCAGACAAGTGTAGGGAGAGGGGGGTGGAAGGGAGAGGCGGAAAAAAACGGGAGGGAACCGCCGGACCGAACCGCAAGGCGGATGGTCAGAGGAGAGCCCCAGGGGGAGCCCAGAGCAAAGGGCAGGCAGGAGAAACAAGAACCCCCACACTCAGGACCCCGAGGTGGGACAGAAGGGGCCACCTAGGCAGCCCAATTAGTCAGGTGGGAACACAATAACTAAACAGTGCAAAAAATACCAAGTAATAAAGTATATGCAAGAAAATACAACCCAGAGCAGAGACAACTCTGAGTTGGTGAGTGCTCACCTGGAGGCAGCAGCAAAGAAAGAGGAAATGGGAGGGACTGTTCCAGTGGTTTTATACTGATGCCTGTTTGTTCTGATTGGTTGTTTTGAAAAGTTTTGTTAACTGTTTCTTTGCTGCTGGAGGTTTTCAGTAAAGAAGGTAAAGCAATATGAAGCCTCCTGTCCTGACATAAAATTGCCTTTTTGCAATCATTATTGGCTTCCTTATATCTTATATAGGATGCCTCTGATTTGTCCGATTTAAATGCTTTAAATGCCCTTTTCTTATTTTTATTCTATGGTTTTACTTCTCTACTAAGCCACATTGGTTTCAATTTGTTTCTTTTATATTTATTACCCAATGGTACATACTGAGAAATGTACCTTTCTAATACTTGTTTGAATAGTTTCCATTTATCCAGTGTTTTTTTATGTTTATGCCAGTCGATATGTTGTAGAGCTGCCCTAATCTTATTGAAATTAGATTTTTTTAAATTATACGTTTTAGTATACCCCACATGCTTTTCCTTTTTTGAGTTTATTAAAATAATTACCATATTGTGATCACTATTTCCCAAATCTCTATGGGGAACGTTCAGCGCCTCCATGCAGAGCGTGGAGGCGCTGAATGTAGGTGTTGCACACTGTGCAGCACTGACACAGGAAGCACCTCTAGTGACCATCTGAGTGACTTTCACTAGAGGTGTCACTAGGTAGCAATGTAAACACTGCATTTTTTTCTGAAAAGTCAGTGTTAACATTGAACAGCATGCAGGGACAGGCTATAGACACCAGAACCATTACATTAAGCTGTGTGTGTGTGTGCCTCCTAGTGAATGAGCTTGTGTGTGAACGTGTGTACACCTGCTAGTGAGTGAGCTTGTGCGTGTGTGTGTGTGTGCCTGCTATTGAGTGAGCTTGTGTGTGAACGTGTGTACACCTGCTAGTGAGTGAGCTTGTGAGAGTGAACTCTAGCCCCACAGGTTCACTTACCACTAGGACCACCAGGGATGGATGGCAGCAGCACGATCCCCCCTCCCAGGCTGAAGGTAAGAAGAAAGGGCGGATATAGTCACTCACAGCACCCTCACACACACACACCCTGCACCCCTGACACTTACAGCATCCTCACTCACACACACACACACACTGTACCTCTGACACTCACAGCACCCTCACACACACAAACACACACACACACTGCACCCCTGACACTCACAGCACACTCACTCACACACACATCCTGCACCCCTGACAATCACAGCACACTCACACACACAATGCACCCCTGACACTCAAAGCACCCTCACACACACACACACACACACACTGCACCCCTGACACTCACAGCACCCTCACTCACACACACACACACAGACACTGCACCCCTGACACTCACAGCACCGCCACACACACACACTGCACCCCTGGCACTCACAGCACACTCATTCACTCACACACACACACTGCACCTCTGTTACTCACAGCACCCTCACACACACACACACACACACACACACTGCACCCCTGACACTCACAGCACCATCACTCACACACACACACTGCACCCCTGACACTCACAGCACACTCACACACACACACACACACACCCTGAACCCCTGACACTCACAGCACCCTCACTCACACACACACACACACACACACCCTGCACCCCTGACACTCACAGCACCCTCACTCACACACACAAACTGCACCCCTGACACTAACAGCACACTCACTCACACACACACTGCACCCCTGACACTCACAGCACCCTCACTCACACACACCCTGCACCCCTGACACTCACAGCACCCTCACTCACACACACAGACTGCACCACACCCTTCACACTCACAGCACCCTCACTCACTGACTCACGCACACACACACCCTGCACCCCTGACACTCACAGCGCCCATACTCTCACACACTGCACCCCTGACACTTACAGCACCCTCACACACACTCACACTCACACACACCCTGCACCCCTGACACTCACAGCACCCTCACTCACACACACAGACTGCACCCCCCGTTACTCACAGCACCCTCACTTACACACACACACACACACACACACACACTGCACCCCTGACACTCATAGCACCCTCACACACACACACACACACACACACTGCACCGGTATCCAATTGGTATCAAATCTATGGAGACACCAGAGACAAATTTCAAGCAAACACAGTGCAAGCATGTTATTAAATTTGCTTGTGCTGTGCCGAACAAATACAGGGTCTTTTTCTCTGCACATGGTCTGCCCTGGAAGAGCATTAAACCAACATGCTCACTTTGTGATGGGGCGTGCTTGTCATTGGTGATGACAAAACACACCCAATCTGGCCCCCTCCCCTTTCTAGTGGGCCGCTGTAATTAAAACTTCCTGGGCCGAATTTCTTCCCAGTCCAGCCCTGACTGAATATATAACCAGATCCATCTAAAGCGAGGTTTTAGCAGCATATCATCATATCTGTTCCATTGTAGGTGACACATTATGCCAAAGACTTGTTCGCTGGAAAAAGTAAAGGTTGGCCACAGAATATCTAGACCATGTTCATTACAAACGTTTCTGCAGGAAGCATGTGTGTGTCAGTGAGCTTTTCTGTATGGAGCATGTGTGTGTCTGCGAACTTGTCTGTAGTGAGCATTTGTTTGACAGTGAGCTTGTCTGTAGTGAGCTTGTGTGTGTCAGTAGGCGTGTCTGTAGGAAGCATGTGTGTATAAGTGAGGTTTTCTGTAGTGAGCATGTGTGTGTATGACAGTGAGCTTGTCTGTAGAAAACTTGTACATGCCAGAGTTTGTCTGTACTACGTTTGTGTGTATACCAATAAGCTTGTCAGTGTGTGTCAATGAGATTGTCTGTCAGTAAGCCTATGTGTGTGCATCTGTGAGCTTGTGTTTTTATGTCAGTGAGCTTATATATATCAGTGAGACTGTTTGTCTATGCGGTTGTGTATCAATGAGCTTGTATGTGTCAGTGAGATTGTCTGTGTCTGCATGTGAGTATGCTTACTGTTTAATTGAATGTTTTACTCTGAAAGGGCCAATATATTTTATATTATAAAAATAAATATATATTTATGTTGTATATATGTTCATATGTATATATATATATATATATATATATATATATATATATATATATATATGTGTGTGTATATATACAGGGAGTGCAGAATTATTAGGCAAATTAGTATTTTGACCACATCATCCTCTTTATGCATGTTGTCTTACTCCAAGCTGTATAGGCTTGAAAGCCTACTACCAATTAAGCATATTAGGTGATGTGCATCTCTGTAATGAGAAGGGGTGTGGTCTAATGACATCAACACCCTATATCAGGTGTGCATAATTATTAGGCAACTTCCTTTCCTTTGGCAAAATGGGTCAAAAGAAGGACTTGACAGGCTCAGAAAAGTCAAAAATAGTGAGATATCTTGCAGAGGGATGCAGCACTCTTAAAATTGCCAAGCTTCTGAAGCGTGATCATCGAACAATCAAGCGCTTCATTCAAAATAGTCAACAGGGTCGCAAGAAGCGTGTGGAATAACCAAGGCGCAAAATAACTGCCCATGAACTGAGAAAAGTCAAGCGTGCAGCTGCCAAGATGCCAATTGCCACCAGTTTGGCCATATCTCAGAGCTGCAACATCACTGGAGTGCCCAAAAGCACAAGGTGTGCAATACTCAGAGACATGGCCAAGGTTAGAAAGGCTGAAAGACGACCACCATTGAACAAGACACACAAGCTGAAACGTCAAGACTGGGCCAAGAAATATCTCAAGACTGATTTTTCTAAGGTTTTATGGACTGATGAAATGAGAGTGAGTCTTGATGGGCCAGATGGATGGGCCTGTGGCTGTATTGGTAAAGGGCAGAGAGCTCCAGTCCGACTCAGACGCCAGCAAGGTGGAGGTGGAGTACTGGTTTGGGCTGGTATCATCAAAGATGAGCTTGTGGGGCCTTTTCGGGTTGAGGATGGAGTCAAGCTCAACTCCCAGTCCTACTGCCAGTTTCTGGAAGACACCTTCTTCAAGCAGTGGTACAGGAAGAAGTCTGCATCCTTCAAGAAAAACATGATTTTCATGCAGGACAATGCTCCATCACACGCGTCCAAGTACTCCACAGCGTGGCTGGCAAGAAAGGGTATAAAAGAAGAAAATCTAATGACATGGCCTCCTTGTTCACCTGATCTGAACCCCATTGAGAACCTGTGGTCCATCATCAAATGTGAGATTTACAAGGAGGGAAAACAGTACACCTCTCTGAACAGTGTCTGGGAGGCTGTGGTTGCTTCTGCACGCAATGTTGATGGTGAACAGATCAAAACACTGACAGAATCCATGGATGGCAGGCTTTTGAGTGTCCTTGCAAAGAAAGGTGGCTATATTGGTCACTGATTTGTTTTTGTTTTGTTTTTGAATGTCAGAAATGTATATTTGTGAATGTTGAGATGTTATATTGGTTTCACTGGTAAAAATAAATAATTGAAATGGGTATATATTTGTTTTTTGTTAAGTTGCCTAATAATTATGCTCAGTAATAGTCACCTGCACACACAGATATCCCCCTAAAATAGCTAAAACTAAAAACAAACTAAAAACTACTTCCAAAAATATTCAGCTTTTTTGGGTTCATTGAGAACATGGTTGTTGTTCAATAATAAAATTAATCCTCAAAAATACAACTTGCCTAATAATTCTGCACTCCCTGTATATATATATATATGTGTGTGTGTGTGTGGGGGGTGTTTATATATTACTCAATCATCTGGGGTGGAAAGGGCAAGATATAGCCTTACATATTACAATATATGACACAATGACTTATGGGGCTGGCATAGATTTTTTTCCAGGGCTGCTTTGTATCCCCAGTCCGGCCCTGGCTAATGGGACATGTTTTCTGTTTTTACTTGAAACTCTTTCACTTTTTTGTTGTTCCATAAACATTCTGCAACCAAGTTAATATGGCCAGATCAGAATTAATATCACACATGTTTATCTTTCGTTTATTTAAATTTTATTTCAATGCACAATTTCAAAGATTCTGTTTATTGCCATTACCAAAACAATTCAACAATCCTTGGCAATTTTAGATGAAAATTTAGAAGTGTGTTCTTTGTTGAGTATGGCAGAGGAAGACCAATCAAGCTTAGACCAAAATACCAAATAATATAAAAAAAATGCCAAGCCAGCGCATATTCTTTGATATTATTTAGACTGTTTTGTTTTTTTTCTTTATATGATACTTTATAGGAATTGCTGTAAATTGGAATCACGGTGTGGTGGATTGAGATATCCTAATGGTTTCAGCTGTTTTTGACATATACACACATAAGAGGTTAAACACATAACAAATGGAACCAGTCAAGACATCTGAAGTCTTAGACATTAGTGTTGCTTTATAGTTTATTTATTTTACCATGGAAGATAAGCCTTCAGATAAAGTTCCAAACAGACCAGCCATGATGTGGAGGTCTGAGAGGATGTAGGCAGTGATGAGAGCAGTTTGATGAATGAGATTAGGAAGTTCTGATTGGATAGTGCGAATCAAGAAAAAAGAGATATGTAGCACCATTGCAAAAAACCTTATGTCCTTTGATAAGGAAAGCTGATGAAATGTAACACAACCTGCAAATAAACAGTTTTATAAGTCATGATTAATTAGCAGATAGTCAAAAGTTCAGTCAGTGTTTTACAATCTAACTGAGAAATCCTTCAAAAAAGTAACAAAATTTTTTCCGTAAGTGTATGTAAAATTTAAGAAAATAGCATTTTTAAAAAAAAATTAATTGGATTTTTTAAAAACAGAAAACGCATTGGTACCACATATAGAATTATAAAGTTGTAATTCTATACATATACTGATGTTCTTAGTCAGCTAAAATATTTTAAAGTTGCATTTAAAGAAAATGTACTATTTATGTCCATCCATTCCAAAAATATGTAATGGAATTATATAGTATAATTTGTCTCATAATACCTCTGGTAACCACTTGATGAAGCCCTGTGTTGGCAAAAAATATTTTTGTCAATCTCTTATTTTATTGAGGCAATGATAAAGAATAGTATGTACATTCAGGAGTTAAAACAGAAAGTCACATGTTTACAGTAGCACAGTCGCATAAGCATTGAAGCACATCAACATGTGTGTGTATATATATATATATATATATATATATATATATATATATATATATACACACACAAGAGTGTATACTCCATAATATGTCTGCCTCATTTTTTAAGTTATGTAATAAATATGCAAGGTAAACCTTTCTATACAAAACTAAGTGCATGCTAAAGATCAACATGACAGAAAGCTGAAGAGTGGTATAATAAGCAACAAGTCACCACAGTTCTAGGCTTGACAACAGAATACTAGTAGCTGGTAGAGGCATATGTACTGCGAGAGAGTCTTAAAGATGGAAGAGATGAGAGTCGAGTAACAAGAGATGTACAAAACATAAAATATATGAAAGCAGGTAAATGCAAGCAGCCTTCAGGCTCAGCTCCAGGAGACTGGTGTAGTGGTGTGCAGGTAAGTCCGCTGAATTCTCAGGGATCAGCCCATTCCCTCCTCCTGCTTGGGTATGTTAATATCAGAGTCCCGGCATGAAGGTGAGTCCGGTGGGTGCCACTCCTCCAGCCCCAGGCACAACATGAGCCTCCAACCTGTGTCCTTGGTTCTGGCACCATTTGGGGACCAACAATGGAGGTCCTAGATATGATGCTCCACCCAGGCTTATGGCAGTGGTTCAATGGATAACCTCTGGGCCAGTGAGGAGTGTTGTATGACAGCCAGGCTTATGAGCAGGGCAGCGGCCCTCTCCCTCGCTCCTCTTCCAAGTAGGCCACAGGCTCCAAAGTTTCAGAACACCCATATGGGCCTCAAAACTCTCAGAGTCCACAGTAGCACCAACAACTACCCTCACACTTAGTGAGTTCAAACAGCATAGATGGTAGCAGCAATCCCTGAATTTCTGCAAACAAGGCCAGATTCTGCAGGATCCTCTCCAGCACGTGACCGATGAGCATGCCAGGCAGGCCCCGACCCCCACTGTAGTTTATTTTAAACTTTATTGTCTTATTAAAGGAAGATTGGCTACTTTTATTTGATAATATACTATATACCATTTCCAAAGAGGACCTCACTAAAGATTATACTTTTCTCTGCTCTTCTTTTTATGTGGAAATGGATCCAAAGTCACCTTTGATTCCCCTATCTCTGCAAGAAATGAATTCCTAAGACGTGTGTTGCTGTACCTCAAAGTTTGGAATTTTATTTAAGCTATTTTTACAATTTGTTACTATTTACACTTAGACTTTTTATTGCGATGTATTATAACTTACTTTTTCTGCTTTAAATATCTAAATTTTTTAGGCACAACCGATTCCTGTTTTTATTGTCTTTGTTTTTCTATCTTGGGGTCTATGAGCCCTGATAATTTTAGGTGTGCTACCTTATTGTTACGGTTACTCCCAGGCTAGCTGGAAGCGGGACTGCTTGGAAAGTCTGGATCCCAGTTTAGAGAGAGAGAGAAGCCGCTTTGCCTCAATATCCAGAAGGATCCTGTAAGTGTAGAACAATCCCACTAGCTATTTTACAGCTAGTATACTTTTTCCCCACAAAACGAGTCAAGGCTGCGATTTGCAGGTCAAACAAGAACTGATTTTAATGGCACACAGGGCTCGGTATTTATATAAAATCTCAGGTGCAGCCCCCTCTGGACCTGATGGGATACAGGGATAACACAAGGCATCAACCAATGAGAATACAATGTATCACTTGAATTTGATACCGCCCAGCTTGGAGATAATGAATCCAACGGTTACAGTAATACAATTATCTCCAAGCGCCCAAAACCCACGTTTATTTTACACACAGAAAACACATTAAAAATACATAACTCTAACAGTTTCATAGATACTTCGGTACTTTCACCACTCATTTTATAGCTCCAGTCCGTGTGCACTAATCCACCGAATAGCGACTCAAACCCACGAACCCGTTGCTGTATTCTGTCGAAAGAAAGTCTGTTCGTGTATTTGGGTCGCAGACTGAAAATGGCGGCCATGTTTTTAGGTGCAACAATAGGCAGCGGGACCTCGGCGTCAACTCGTGGAACTAATAACGGCCAGAGTTGTGCCCGAATCCCCGCTCTCTGCCTGGATGTGATCGCTGTTCGGTATACGAAGTTAGCCCTCCGTGAAGGGGCACTTAGCCTGCGGTTAACCGCAACGTTCTACATTCTAATTGATGCCACACGCCAGATTGAAGGTGGTCCCCGTTCGTGCCTCTTTTGGTAGTTTAACCATCGGTAGATAAGGCACGAATGGATATATACTGGGGTCATCAATTAGCCTGCGGTTAACCGCAAACAGCAACTCCCTGGGTGATCAATTGATGGCACACGCTCTCAGCCGGGTGGTCGACCGTTCAGTAGTTGGAGAGATGACCGGGGTTAAGTGGTGGCACACGCCAGGAGCCGGGTGGTCGGTTGTTCGTTTGGTGAACCGGGGTATATATAATCCAAAGGAGAAAAGGATGCAGCATTCAAGTACCGAAGTCATAGTGTCATAAAATAGTCAATGTAATCCGGGTTAATAACAGTTTTGTAACACTTATTCACTATATTTTATTTCTGTTTGGTTACTCAGCGGTGATCCTTTTGTTGTTTTTGCTTCTATTATTAATATCCAGGTAGTCTACAGCTAGTTATCAGAGGTTACTGTTCTCCTGGACAAACCTTACCCTCATCACCCTTTAACTCTTTTATCTTATTTCCTGGTAGGCCTCTTGGTTTAAATGCCAAACGTCACCATCAGTTCCGGCACACTTCAACCAAATTTTCCTTAGGTAGTTGGTACAAATGCCAAACATGGCCTGGGTTCCCGACCACAAATATATATATCATGAAAGGGTACAGGGAAGAAGCGCTTTCTGGGTTTCCTCAAACTCGTATGGTGGTGAGTCAGTACGGAAAATATGAAGACAGAAAACAGAATATAGTGTAGTATATTCTTTAGGTGGTGAGGTATAATAAGAAAAATGACACTTGTAATTTGATGGAGCTTATGTTCTGCTCCAGATATATGTGCCTGGTCAGTATGATCCTTGACTGTGAATATGTTGCTCAACTTGGTTCTTGTAGATGGTAGGTTAGGGTCAAGCATCAGTTAGAGTGTCGAGCATTCACGGGTATTTCCCTCCAAATTGCAGTGTCACAGATATTCACCAAATACATAAAAATAGAAAAATAGTGGATAAAAAATAAATAAAAGGAGGTAAACTCACAAAAGCAGAGCAAAAAAATAGCTTTTGCTCAATCCTGTGTAGCATATGTAGTATTCTCCCCACCAAGGAGGTAGAAAGCGTGACTCCTCCAGATAAAAATTTCAGGGATAAAATAAGGAAGGTCCAGGTAAGGTAAAAAACTAGTTTTATTTAAAACAAAGATAATACATCCAAAGCATTTCACCTAAAGGGGATTTTTTTCTAAAGCTTTAGACTTGAGAAAGGGAGGTTCTCCTTGTAATTCTCATTGTCATTAATTCTAAATTCTGTAAGCCCAATAAAAAAAGGTATTACAAGATACGAATTTTATATGTTAGAACAGGAGAAGGAGGGAGTGAGAGTAGACTAACTAGCCTCACACGCTCCGAGTAGGTTACCGGAAGTATATAAGGGGCTTAACCCCAGGTACAGTCAAAAGCAAAAAGAAAAAATGAGAACTGAAATAAAGAAAAACAATCCCACTTAGTGGGTGTAGTCCAATCTCGTTCCCAACAATATACCTCCAATTTGTAAGTGTCACATATAGAAAGAGGGAGAGGGAAAAGGGGAGGGGGGGGGGGGGGGTTCTGTTTAAGCCTTTATTAGAGTATATTAAAAAAATTAGTTAATTAGCAACTAGTTTCCCAGTAGTGAAGCCTAAAAGGTGGGTAAATTAAGTATAATTACCGTATTAGGTTCGTATAGCAACAGGTATATCCAGGGTACAAATACCTGGGTAGGTAGTGAGAGGGGGGGGGGGGGGGGGAAACAATGCAGGAAGGGGAGAGAGAGGACAAAGGGGAGGGTATCAATATACCAAAAATATAGAGAGGTGCCTGGTAGCAGTAAGAGTAGTTCAGGGAGTCACTATACAAGGGGCCCAGTGGTGCACATAAACTGAAAAAGTATGGAGCATATGTGTGTAGGGAAATACACTTGTATTCCCTGGTATTCCTGCATGTAACTTGTGCAGGTATATTGCTCTGGTATCAGGGACCGGCTAACCCTTTGTTCACATGAGTGCCGCACCACAGTCCTCGAATTGCCCTGGACTAACTGTCAAAGCTCACAACAGTGAGACAGAAATTAAACTGCTACTTCAAGGTAGCCTCAACCATTCCCTATCTCCCCATACACGTAACAGCCCCAAAATCCTAAATGGGGGTATTCCCCATCCCCTTGGCAAATAGTTGCACGAACACAAAAGGAAAAATAAATTAAATTAACAAACCACCAAAACGAAAAAGGTAGGTAAATCAAAGCGGGAAACTGAAAATAAATTGCATCGGCTCAAAATTAGCTCGACGCGCGTTTCGGCGTTTAAATGCGCCTTTGTCAAGAGCTGAGCAGGGACTGAGCTGATTGCCGTTTATGTAGGGTGAACGGACCTCCCATTACGGGACAGCCACCAATCTGCGTGCAGAGGCTGTTCCCGGAGACCACGAGGGACCCGCGGGCTCCTCCCACCTAATGCCGTCCAATCCGAGGCGAAGGGGAGTGGTCACCCTTTGTGTGCCACTTCTAAGAGAACTTAACCCATTGTAAGTGGATCGTGAGAGCCTCAGTTTACATATTTGTTGTATGGGGAAACTGGTGTATGTAAATAAACTATCAGTGTGGTTGTGCTGATCTCCTCAGACAAGATATAGATCTATATATATGCATGGTAGGCTAAAATGTCGAAGGTAGAATCTTATTTCTTTTTTCATGTAAAGCTCCTTTTTCCTCAAAAAACGGGTTATTAATACCTGTAACGGGTTAACGGGTTGTTAATATCCGTACACATCGTTCCATCATTCAAAAATAACCTGTAATAGTCTAAGTGGTCTGACTATATGTATTTTATACAACAAGTCTGACAGACCGAGAGAGGGGGAGATATATACATCATATTGAGATTTGAATTAATAGCCTAGTGTATTAACAGTGAAGAATTGTGTGAACATTGTATTCCCTAGTAGTAAATAAAAAAAAAAATGTGTGAACATTGTATTCCCTAATAGTAAATAAATATGTTCCCTAATAGTAAATAAATATGTTTTTATATTTTATTCGATTTTGTTGCGGTTTTGTTTTATTTATTTTTATTTATTAATTTCATACTATTGTTTTTATTTACATATATATTTGTGGACTCTCAAAAAAAGAAGAAGGAATTCTCAAGCTGTGGGAATAGGGGGCCCAGGGGCAAAAATCAGTCATCAGTACTGAACAAAGAAAAGGAGGGGAAAAGGGGGGGGGGGGGTTTAAGTGTTTTATGTGTACATAGATTCACACGAATACTCTATATATTCATTCATTAGACGGGTATTCTGCAATACACAGAGAGAAGAACAGAGAATATACATAGAAAATAGGGTATCTATTTCAAATAGATATAGATAAAAATACAAATGCATCACTTTAACAAGGTATTATATCCTCATTGTAAACATACAGTTAGAGATGGAGGGGTATTAGATACCAGGTAAAGTGTGTGCAGTTAATGTATAAGGTTCGTTTAGATAGCAGGGGGACATGTATTATATAATGTATTATATTGGGGCTATCATTCAGATGAAAGGGGAGAATGAAAAGCCCTCATTGAGACCCTTCGGATTGAGGGTCTTCAATTTGTGGATCCACCTGCTATCTCGAACCTTCACATTCAACCTACATTTAACCTATGTAGTTTGGATGTGGAGGCCCTGTACTCTTCTATCCCGCACCAAAGGGGAACCGATCACACCCGCTTTTTCTTGACCAAAAGAGGCACTGAATTTCAGGCACATACTGACTTTACGATCAAACTACTGAGATTCATACTATCACATAATTTCTTCTTATTTCATAACAAATTCTACCACCAGGTGAGAGGGACGGCCATGGGCACGGCGTGTGCGCCATCTTATGCCAACCTCCACCTGGGCTGGTGGGAGGAACAAATTAAGACTTGTGATGTATTAGCGCCTTTTATGTCTAAGATCATTTCCTGGTATAGATACATCGATGATGTTATCCTGGTGTGGCAAGGGGACAGAAATGAATTTGACCAATTTGTCTCTCTCCTCAACAATAACGAGGAGAATCTTAGGTTTACTTCGGAATTTGGTGGCAGCTCCCTAAATTTCCTGGACCTAACCATTTCAATTTGTAAGGATGGCTCACTTAAAACAACTTTATTTAGGAAGCCATCAGCATCCAACTCCCTTCTGAAATGGGAGAGTCACCATCCCAGAGCTCTAAAACAAGGAATCCCAACCGGCCAATACCTTAGGCTCCGACGAAATTGCTCTGATCTACAGGATTTCCAGTTGAAAGCTAAACTCTTGAGGTTACAATTTAAGGAGAAGGGATACCCTAATAAATGCCTGAAAAAGGCTTACAAAAGGGCCCTTCTCACCAAGAGGGAGGATCTCCTTTCAGAACCGTCCGACTCTACTACTATCCCGAACAAAACTATCAGAATGATTGGCACATTCGATACCGGGTGGGATGAAGTAAAAGGGTCCCTCCAAAAATTTTGGCCCATCCTACTTAAAGACACCCACCTAAAAACAGTATTGCCTCCACAGGTCACAATTACAGCCCGAAGAGGGAAAAACCTACGTGACATTTTGGTCCCTAGCCACTTTGTAGCCAAACGAAACCCTCAACCCACATGGCTTAGTGGTACGATCCCAACCTGCACATACAAATGTGGTAGGTGTGTGACCTGTAAGTTTATTCTGAGGAACTCCAAGACAGTCCAGGATAGTGAGGGAAAGCAGTCCTTCACAATCAAACATTTCTTTAATTGCAACTCCATGGGTGTGATTTATCTCCTCACATGCAGTTGCAAACTAATGTATGTGGGGAAGACCTTTCGAGCTTTTAAGGAGCGCATAAAAGAACATGCGAGGTGCACTAAAAACCGAATGGAGACACCCATCTCTAGACACCTTAAAGAAAAACATGGGGGCCTATCCAGGGATATACGGTTCTGCGGGCTAGAACTGGTTAAACGAGATCAGAGACGGGGGGATTTTGACAGAATCCTGCGTCAAAAGGAATGCAGGTGGATCCACAAATTGAAGACCCTCAATCCGAAGGGTCTCAATGAGGGCTTTTCATTCTCCCCTTTCATCTGAATGATAGCCCCAATATAATACATTATATAATACATGTCCCCCTGCTATCTAAACGAACCTTATACATTAACTGCACACACTTTACCTGGTATCTAATACCCCTCCATCTCTAACTGTATGTTTACAATGAGGATATAATACCTTGTTAAAGTGATGCATTTGTATTTTTATCTATATCTATTTGAAATAGATACCCTATTTTCTATGTATATTCTCTGTTCTTCTCTCTGTGTATTGCAGAATACCCGTCTAATGAATGAATATATAGAGTATTCGTGTGAATCTATGTACACATAAAACACTTAAACCCCCCCCCCCCTTTTCCCCTCCTTTTCTTTGTTCAGTACTGATGACTGATTTTTGCCCCTGGGCCCCCTATTCCCACAGCTTGAGAATTCCTTCTTCTTTTTTTGAGAGTCCACAAATATATATGTAAATAAAAACAATAGTATGAAATTAATAAATAAAAATAAATAAAACAAAAGCGCAACAAAATCGAATAAAATATAAAAACATATTTATTTACTATTAGGGAACATATTTATTTACTATTAGGGAATACAATGTTCACACATTTTTTTTTTATTTACTACTAGGGAATACAATGTTCACACAATTCTTCACTGTTAATACACTAGGCTATTAATTCAAATCTCAATATGATGTATATATCTCCCCCTCTCTCGGTCTGTCAGACTTGTTGTATAAAATACATATAGTCAGACCACTTAGACTATTACAGGTTATTTTTGAATGATGGAACGATGTGTACGGATATTAACAACCCGTTAACCCGTTACAGGTATTAATAACCCGTTTTTTGAGGAAAAAGGAGCTTTACATGAAAAAAGAAATAAGATTCTACCTTCGACATTTTAGCCTACCATGCATATATATAGATCTATATCTTGTCTGGGGAGATCAGCACAACCACACTGATAGTTTATTTACATACACCAGTTTCCCCATACAACAAATATGTAAACTGAGGCTCTCACGATCCACTTACAATGGGTTAAGTTCTCTTAGAAGTGGCACACAAAGGGTGACCACTCCCCTTCGCCTCGGATTGGACGGCATTAGGTGGGAGGAGCCCGCGAGTCCCTCGTGGTCTCCGGGAACAGCCTCTGCACGCAGATTGGTGGCTGTCCCGTAATGGGAGGTCCGTTCACCCTACATAAACGGCAATCAGCTCAGTCCCTGCTCAGCTCTTGACAAAGGCGCATTTAAACGCCGAAACGCGCGTCGAGCTAATTTTGAGCCGATGCAATTTATTTTCAGTTTCCCGCTTTGATTTACCTACCTTTTTCGTTTTGGTGGTTTGTTAATTTAATTTATTTTTCCTTTTGTGTTCGTGCAACTATTTGCCAAGGGGATGGGGAATACCCCCATTTAGGATTTTGGGGCTGTTACGTGTATGGGGAGATAGGGAAAGGTTGAGGCTACCTTGAAGTAGCAGTTTAATTTCTGTCTCACTGTTGTGAGCTTTGACAGTTAGTCCAGGGCAATTCGAGGACTGTGGTGCGGCACTCATGTGAACAAAGGGTTACGGCTCTGTAACATTAGCCGGTCCCTGATACCAGAGCAATATACCTGCACAAGTTACATGCAGGAATACCAGGGAATACCAAGTGTATTTCCCTACACACATATGCTCCATACTTTTTCAGTTTATGTGCACCACTGGGCCCCTTGTATAGTGACTCCCTGAACTACTCTTACTGCTACCAGGCACCTCTCTATATTTTTGGTATATTGATACCCTCCCCTTTGTCCTCTCTCTCCCCTTCCTGCATTGTTCCCCCCCCCCCCCCTCTCACTACCTACCCAGGTATTTGTACCCTGGATATACCTGTTGCTATACGAACCTAATACGGTAAGTATACTTAATTTACCCACCTTTTAGGCTTCACTACTGGGAAACTAGTTGCTAATTAACTAATTTTTTAATATACTCTAATAAAGGCTTAAACAGAACCCCCCCCCCTCCCCTTTTCCCTCTCCCTCTTTCTATATGTGACACTTACAAATTGGAGGTATATTGTTGGGAACGAGATTGGACTACACCCACTAAGTGGGATTGTTTTTCTTTATTTCAGTTCTCATTTTTTCTTTTTGCTTTTGAATTTTATATGTTTTTTACATCTTTTTCATTTTAGAAATATATATACTAAAGGGGCACTATAGTCACCAAATCAACTGTAGCTTAATGTAGCAGTTGTGGTGTATAGATCATGTCTTTGAAGTCTCACTGCTGAATATTCTGCCATTTAGAAGTTAATTCCCTTTGTTTGTGCAGCCATAGTCACGCCTCCCT